>NW_027555625.1:407569855-407951584 GCF_003287225.1 Phascolarctos cinereus | reverse complement strand
CCCTTTTCTGATACACAATGCTTTGAGCTTCATCTGTAAAATGGGGATTATAATTCTTCCCTAACTACCTCTTAGTACGATTGTTAGGAGAAATACAACAGAAACAGAAGCTGGTTACGTGTGGATCGTCATGACTTATATACCTGATGAGTGTGGCTGAAAGTACTAGGTTGGCCCCAGATAGGAAACATGAGAACCATGAAAACCTTTTCTGGAGGGAAACCTTTAGTTTCTGTCATCTGTACTTTGTGCTTCTTACCCTTGAGGCATGAGAATATTTTAGTACTACGCAAAATAGATTTGTGGCTCCCCCTATTTTTAGTGGAAGCTGTTCATACCTGTTGCCCCAGCAGTGCTAGCAACCAGAATTTATAAACACCCATTCACACGATCCAAATAACCCTGTTTATAAAGCAGCCATGTTTTGCCATTCCCTGTGAGCCAAATATATGCCCCCTTTATTTGTAATATCAAACACTGTGTCTGTAATTTTAACTCTGATGAATAAGCTGTTCACGGTGGTATTAAGTGAGTCACTGTTTTACATGACAGTATAATAAGAGCTATGGGAACCTCAGCCTGTGTTTACGTCTCCCCATCCAAACTCCTGGCTGCAGCCTCCAATCCCTCAGGTCAGGTGGGAGAAGGAGGGCCAGGGGTCAAGAGACTGGCATCCAGATGCCCAGTCTGGTCCTGAGTTGTTAAACGGCCTCAAAGAACCAATCCCTTAACGTTCTTGTCTATTCTGTGGCATGGTAGACTAGCTCAGCTTGGATTTATGTGAAGTGCCTTCCCTCCGAGGCTAGCCCCAATTTATCCCACCAATATCTTGGGGTCTGGGTTTTTTTTTTTGTATTGCAAATTTATTTTATTTTCAATTCATGGAACAAAACAAGCGTTTACACAACACAGTACAATAAAAAAGATGATTGTACCTGAAACTGCTAATCTACCATGTACAATTCGCTATGCCCTCCAAATATACAACAAAGAATCACGTACACTTCTTTCCTCCACCTTTTTTCCTTTCCTCCCCTCCCCCATTCCTAGAGATGGTCACCATTTAGACATATATATGTGTGTGTGTATCTGTGTGTATATATCTAGTCAAAATGATCGTTTGTGAGCAGCTGTTTGCATGTCGGTTCCCTTGTTAGACTGGGAGGTCCTTGAGATCAGGGATCGTTTCCTGACCTTCTTTGTATGCTCAGCACTTAGCACAGAGCCTGATGCATAGTACGCACTTAATAAACGCTTATCGACTGACTGTACAAGTTGTCCCGGGCATTCTGTCTCAGAGCCCAGCATGCTTGGCACACACACATATCTGTATATGTGTTATACATGCATTTACACACGGGTGAATACACATCTGTAGGCGTATGTATATATGTAATACCTGGAATTTCACTGTTACAAGAAACTTAGGCCTAAAAAAGTCCCATCTGCTAGTGTAGACGGGCACCTTCTCCTCAGTTTATAGTCTTCCTTAGAGAGCTGCCTGGGGGGCGCCAAGGGATTAAGTGATTTACTCACTGTCAAAGACCAGTATTTTAAAAAGTGGGTCTTGAACTCGGGTCTTCCTGACCCCAACGCTGATTCTTCTTTATCCACCACATCTGCTGCCCAAGAGGCATTCAAGGAATGCCTGTTGGTTGATTGAATCAATGTCTGCAAAATTCAGTCAATTTGTCAGTATGGAGAACGTTCATAGAGTGAAGTGAATGTCTTCTGTAAAGGTTGGATTGAGATGCCTCTCACCCAAGGCAGTTTGGTAGAGGCTAGAGAGTCCTGGCCTTGGAAGCAGGAAGACCAGGGCTCCGATGCCTGCTTTCACAGTCCTTAGCTGTGTGGCTGGGGCTGGTGGATTCAGCAACCAACCAGTTGGGAGAATACTAGAGCCCTTTGCTCTAATCCACAGAACAATTGACCTGCTAGTCTGGGCTCTAGTATGTTAGAGGGGAGGCTAGAACCCAGGTCTTCCTGACTCTAAGAGTATTCTCCATCCACCACACCTAGAACATAACTTAATAAATACTAACTAGTCCTAATTAGGGGAAGGTAGTAGACATGAAAGGCAGGATGTGTATGTTCTATAGCTCCCCACTGCTGTTTATTCATAACATTTTTAGGTAGTATGCTCCTTGAAAGCAGACCCTGTTTACTCCACATCCTTAGCGGCTGCACATTGTCATGCCTTTGTGTGATGGGGTTCATCTGCCTAGGTGCAGCCTAGTTAGCAAATCATTTCATCTTTCTCATTGGCTATAAGACCAATATTCAATTCAACACGTGTTTCTTACACGCTTGCTCTGGATAAGGCAGAGAGTTTCATGTGGAAATGTGTGAAATTTGACAGAGAAAATAAGGGGCAGAAAGTTATGATGCTGGTCTCAAATAGCAGAGGCTGCTAACTGGACAAATGGTCCAAGAATCCATAAAGTATTCAAGAAAGAAGTTGGTTTACTAAAAAACTACACTCTGCAGTTGTATTAATGCCTACTACTTACATATTCATGATTGCCTCTTACTCTCTCTCTCTCACAAAGGGCAGCGAGGTGGCTCAGTGGATAGAGCACAGGGTTTGGAAGACTTTGTGAGTTCAAATCTGTCCTCAGACACTTACTAGCTGTGTACCTACTGGGCAAGTCACTTAACCTTGTTTGACTCAGTTTTCTTATCTGTAAAATTAGCTGCAGAAGGAAATGGCAAAACCACTCCGGTATCTCTGCCGAGAAAATGCCAAATGGAGTCACGAAGAGCTGGACATGACTGAAAATGACTGAACAACAATAAAACAAGTAGGTAGTATAAGTGCTATCATTCCCATTTTACAGATGAGGAAATAGAGGCTCAGAGTCATGCAATACAGGTAGGCAGTATTAGAACCAGGAGAAGTCTCCAAACCAATAACATGACACCACCTAGATGCCAAAACTATGGCAGGCTCAATCGAATATTTGCTGCACATCTCCTACAGCGAATGCACTGGGGACACAAGAGAAGTAAGAGAAATGATCTCTGCCCCACAAGCCTCCCTAACAACCCTGTGGGGACCAAGCTACAGAAAACTATTAGAGGATGACAACATAGTTGTAATAATTAGCACTGACCTAGTGCTTTAAGGATTGCTAAACCCCCTATATATGTGTGTGTGTGTGTGTGTATACATACACACATATATGTATATATATGTATATATATATATATATATACATATATATATATATGTATATATATATACATATATGTATATATATGTATATATATATATATACATATATATATATATGTATATATATATATATATATACATATATATATATCATCTCCTTTGATATGACACTATATAATCCATTGTGGAGCTATGCAGTTCCTATTCCACAGCACAGCACATCTGGTGGTACACGTGATCATTTTTGTAATACCAAGAGGAAGGTGGTGCCTGGCTGACTGAGAACATAAGAGAAGCCAGCCTCACTGTTTCATCAATGCATGGAGACATACTCCCAAAAAAGAGAGAGTCCATCATGAAAGAATTTAGATCTGGTGCAAGCCGAGTACTTGTTTCTACAGATGTCTGGGCCAAAGGATTAGATGTTCCTCAAGTCTCTTATTAACTATGACTTGCCCAACAACAGAGAATTATACAGACACAGAATTGGGAGATCAGGTCAAAATGGCTGAAAGAGTGTTTTGATTAATTTTGTAAAGAATGATGACGTCTGTATTCTCAGAGACATTAAACAGTACTACTCAACTCAGGTTGATGAAATTCTCATGAATGTTGCTGATCTTATCTTAAGAAACAGCTAACTGCTTTGAAGACCATTTGGAGACTATTTCCCTAGTTTTATACTTCATTTGGAAGTTGGAGATCTTTCTGTATGCCATATAAGGACAACTTTTATTTAATAAAAAGGGGTTTTTTTGTGTGTTCAACTCTTTACCCAGCTCCTGTCCCACAAGCTGCTCTTTGTGGGATTCCTGCCCTCTCTTGCTACCTGCATGTAAATTATGCATTGCTGTAAGTCTGTTTTTCATTAAAAAATGAAAATTTTAATTAATTAATTAAATTTAATTAATGAAATTAAAAAATGGAGTTTTTTCATTAAAAAAAACTATGAGGAGGAGTTTGAGGGTTAGAGAAGGAGACTCAGTGGGGGTTGAAGAGGAGGTGATCCTTGAAAGCTGGGGAGGGTGGCAAAAGCTGGAGATATGGTGGGGGAGATATGGTGGGAGGACTTTCCAGGCAGGAGACACAAGAATAAGAATTAATTCCTGATATGTCCTTGATACCTCCCTGAGACTCTTTCCCTTTCCATCCTCCCTACCCCATGAACAGGCATATTTATTTATTTTTTGGTGAGGCAATTGGGGCTAAGTGACTTATCCAGAGTCACACAGCTAGTAAATGTTATGTGTCTGGGGCCGGATTTGAACTCAGGTCCTCCTGAATCTAGGGCCAGTGCTCTATCTGCTGCACCACCGCTGCCCCACCAAGAACAGACATAGAATGTTAGTGCTGAAAGGGCTTCAGATATACAGGCATCAGACAGTAAGACTCAGAGAGTAAAAGCAATTTCCTTAAGAACTCACAGGTAGGTAGTAGCAACCTGCGCCCAGCACCTTGAGATGAGAGACTTTCCTTTTTTTCCTTTTATTTCCCCAGAGTCTTGCACTGTGCCTGCATATAGTAGCCCCCTAATAACAGTTTTTGGAATTATAAATGAATCATGAAAATCAACCAAACTCGAATTGCAGATCACAGAGGGAATAGTCTACAAGGATGACAGAGACTGAATATGTGAACATGGGTCTGAAAGAAAATTGAAGAAGTCCCAAACCCTCGGGGCTGGAAAAGGCAAATCTTTTCTCCATTGCGCTCCAATTCATACTCTTTTGGGGAAACTTACCAGTGGGAAGAATAATCCCAACAGAGGTTTTTCTGTCTGACCTCCAGCAGGTAGAACAGAATGGTTTGGATATATATAAAATACATCTCGATCAAATCATGAGGTTTCTCATTGGATCTGTGGCTCACTGGAAATTAGCTCGCAGGCTTGTAAAATAAACACAAACATGATACAAAAAAGAAATCTTTGTTCTGGGAAGGAAAATGGATGGGAAGAAGCATATTCTCATGTGAATTCGATTTCACGTGAAAAATTGTCTTCATAAATTCTTGTTCGAAGTTCAGTTCCATGAAATGTGAAAAACAAGGAACAGGAACAAGAGGGTGAGTCAGAGTCAAGCGATACCATGAAAGTCCAAAGAGCAGAAGAGTGACCAAGGAGGCTGGGACTCTCGCGGTTCTGGGCATGAGATGCAAGCTATGTCAGGCTTTTGTATTGTACCTGGGAAGCGTCCACCCCCTCTCTCTGAGTATGTATCTACTTACGAAATAAGCTGATAGGAGGAGGAAGAAAAATATCAAGGTTTATTTCCCACTGCTGGGGTAACATGGCATATGTGAGTCGCAGCACAGAGGGGGAATGGATTCTAGCTTAGCTGCCTTCTACACTCTTCTTCAGAGACTCTGGGTCCCTCACTTTAGAGCCTTCATATCAGTCTGCTCAGTGTTTGCTTTCCTTAGATGGAGAGAGAGAGAGAGAGAGAGAGAGAGAGAGAGAGAGAGAGAGAGAGAGAGAGAGAGAGAGAGAGAGAGGGAGGGAGGGAGGGAAGGAGGGGAGAGAGAGAGAGAGAGAAGAGAGAGAGAGAAGAGAGAGAGAGAGAGAGAGAGAGAGAGAGAGAGAGAGAGAGAGAGGGAGGGAGGGAGGGAGGGAGGGAGGGAGGGAGGGAGGGAGAGAGAGAAAGCAATGAAATTCAATTCAATAGAGTATGATGGGGCAGCTAGGTGGTACGGTGCACAGAGCACTGGGCTTGGGATCAGGAAGACTCACCTTCATAAGTTCAAATCTTGCCTCAGACACTTACTAGTTGTGTGACCCTAGGCAAGTCACTTCACCCTGTTTGCCTCAGTTTCTCCATCTGTAAAATGAGTTGGAGAAGGAAATGGCAAACCACTCCTGTTGCTTTGCCAAGAAAACCCCAAATGTGGCCACGAAGAGTTGGACATGACTAAAACAACAACAGAATATAATGGATAGAACTGGGGGTTTGGTGTCATCCAATCGTGGCTCTAACAATTACTACCTGTATGACCTTGGGTGAATTATTTAACATCACTGGCCTTTGGTTTCCTCTCCTATAAAATGAAAGGGTTGAACTAGATGATTTCTGAGGTCCCTTCCAGCTCTAAATACTATGGTAAATAGAGGTATTAAACCCCAACTATGTGTCTGTTGCCTAGTGCTATGGGAAATGATGAAATAAAGGCAGTAATGGACATGCATAGAGTGTTGACCATGTGTGCATCATACAGAAGCATTCCTATTTACCTTCCCTCTGTCTGCTTAAAGAGACAGTCCTTTCTCTGAGTGAATTTATGATCTAGTCAAGGAGTATATTTATTCTTATTGATTTATTAGTAATTTATTTATTATTATATTATTTATTATTAATTCAAAATTATGTCATCCTGATGATCTGTGCGACCTTGGGCAAATTACTTCCTCCTCTTTGAACCTCAAGTTGCTTTCTTGAAAAATGAGGGTCAGGACTTTCTAGATAGTCTTTAAAGGCCTTTCTGGTTCTAATGATCTAGGAACTTCTCTGTTGGCCGGCCTTATTATGATTGTGTCATGGACTAGGTGGGCCTTGAGCTTTCCCTTTGGAGAGAGAGGATCTTCCTTGGCTTTGGGGGTCATGGGTCAAGAGAGAAAAAATAGCAGCAAGTTAATATATGGCTTCTTTACTTATAGGTGGGTGCCTTTAGTGGACTCCTGGCTAACACAAATGGAGTGCTACTTGATAAGGAGACAAAGAAGGATTGTAGGAGGGGGAGCCAGATTCTTGAGACCCTTGCCCATCCCAGTGCTCTTGAGTGATCCAAGAGGTTTAGATCCCTGGGGACTGCTAATTTCGGAAACCCCAGGCCAAAAAGATCCTGAGAAGAAGCTTAAGGATCCAAACGCTGCTGAAGGCTGTAATTCCTCTGGACAGCTGTTCCACCAGTTTCCATCGGCACCCCCTGGCAGTCTCCTCCCTTGTACATACCAGGCCAAGCCCAGCAGTGTGGGAGGAATGGATGGGGAGAATGCCCCAAAGTCTTTCTTGCCTGTTACCAGCTGTTGGGGAAGCTTTTCTCTTGGCTCATCATAGGCAGAGGTGGAAACAAGCAGATGCAAATCCAAACAGCTGCACCTGGCACAGACCTGCTGGGGAACTCAGGTGAGAGCCGCAGGCCAAGGCCAAGTAAGCTGTGCTCGCTCCTAGGTAGGAAGATGTGGAGAAAGCAGAGACCTCGCCATGCAAAGATATCTTTCACTGGGCCTCCACCTACACCACCAGAATCACAATAATTCAGAGGTGGACGGGAGAGAGGCAGCATAGCACAGAGGAAAGAGTTTTGACTTTGTAGGTAGAGGACCTCATTCAAAATCTGACTCTGATACTTACTACCAGTGTGACCTTGGACAAGTCACTTAACCAGTCTACAAAGTCAATGCCTGGTACATAGTAGGTGCTTAATAAATACTTGTTTGATTGATTGCTGGATTGATAGACCTGACTGCCTCCGTAAGCTCGGGAGGGAAAAGACTGTTAATTGTCTTTGTCTCTCCCATATCTTATATAGGCATATAGTAGGTACTCGATAAATGTTTGTTATATAAAAATAGTGTGTATTAGGTACTCTCCCTCTGTGTGTGTGTGCATATATATATATATGAACATGGTAGGTATTCAATAAATGTTTATTATATAAACATAGCATATATTAGCTATCTAATATATATGATAGATAATCAATAAATGTTTATTATATATAGTATATATTAGGATATATACATAATATATTATATATACATATAGATGGATAGTATATGGCATATACTCAATAAATGTTTATTATATAAGGATAGTATATATTAGGATATATATATATATATATAATATATATATATACAGATAGTATGTGACATATACTCAATAAATGTTTATTATATAAAGATAGTATATATTAGGATATATATAATATATATACAGATAGATAGCATATGGCATATACTCTATAAGTGTTTATTATATAAAGATAGTATATATTAGGATAAATATATATAATATATATATACAGATAGATAGTATATGGCATATACTCTATAAATGTTTATTATATAAAGATAGTATATATTAGGATATATAATATATATATATACAGATAGTATGTGACATACACTCAATAAATGTTTATTATATAAAAAGAGTATATATTAGGATATATATATATATAATATATATTAGGATATATATATGTAATATATATACAGATGGCATATACTCAATTAATGTTTATTATATAAAGATAGTATATATTAGGATATATATAATATATATATATATATATACATATAGTATATGGCATGTACTCAATAAATGTTTATTATATATAGTATATGTTAGGATATATACATATTTTATATATATGCAGATAGATAGTATATGGCATGTATTCAATAAATGTTTATTATATATAGTATATGTTAGGATATATACATATTATATATATATATATATACACACACAGTATATGGCATGTGGTCAATAAATGTTTACTATATATAGTATATGTTAGGATATATACATATTATATATATATACACAGATAGATAGTATATGGCATGTGCTCAATGAATGTTTATTATATATAGTATATGTTAAGATATATACATAACATATTATGGCATGTGCTCAATAAATGTTTATTATATATAGTATATGTTAGGATATATACATAACATATTATGGCATGTGCTCAATAAATGTTTATTATATATAGTATATGTTAGGATATATACATAACATATTATGGCATGTGCTCATAAATGTTTATTATATATAGTATATGTTAGGATATATACATAACATATTATGGCATGTGCTCAATAAATGTTTATTATATATAGTATATGTTAGGATATATACATAACATATTATATATATATATATATATAAATAAATATATATATACACACAGATAGTATATGGCATGTACTCAATAAATGTTTATTATATATAGTATATGTTAGAATATATACATAACTATATATATATATATACACAGATAGATAGTATATGGTATGTGCTCAATAAATGTTTATTATATATAGTATATGTTAGGATATATACAGAACATATTATATATATATATATATATATATATATATACACAGATAGATAGTATATGGCATGTGCTCAATAAATGTTTATTATATATAGTATATGTTAGGATATATGCATATTTTATATATATACAGATAGATAGTATATGGCATGCGCTTAATGAATGTTTTTTGAATGCTGGACAGGTGCCCCATAGGAAACATCAGACACGCACACCCAACTGAATCGCAGAGCTTCTGAGTTGGAAGGGCCCTCCAGTCTAAGCTGTGCCCATATAGGAATCGCCAATGTAACACGCCCAACAGGTGGCCACGCAGCTTCTGCTTAAAGGCCTCCAGGGTGGTCGTAGTGGTGGGAGAACGGCCGGCCCCTTCGGGAGTGCCCAAGAGCCAATCATTCAGTTTTTGGTGTGAGCGTTTATATCTTGGAAATCAGCAGACTACAAAATCACAGCTTGATTTATTGCTCAGTTAATTGCCCAGACTTCAGAAAGTGATGGAGAAGATGTCAATAATGCCCATGAAAGTTAAAAGGGGGGGGTCCCCCTCTCAACATTTCCCCCCAGCCCCCAGACTTGTTGTTGAGCATTCACCAGCATAACCCCGAGCCCATTCCACTTTGGGAAGCAGCTCTCATTGTGAGGAGGGTTTTCTTGACTAAATTGGCCTGTCGGCTCTCGATTCTTCTGTCTGAGGCCAAGAAGAAAACACCCAATCCCTCGTCTCTTTCAAATAACTGCAGACAGCTATCTTTGTTGTGTTTTGGAGAGTCTCTCAGCACTTCTTAAACTGCGGGCCATGACCCCATGTGGGGTCATGAAAAATTTGGCAACAGTAGAAGGTTTCTGAGCATACAGTGACCAAACATTAATTAAAAATCAAACGCATAATGAGTCCAAGGTGTTTCTGGCAGTGCTTGCCCAGGTTGCATCTTGCAACTTCCCTGCAGCCTCGGTTCTGAACACACAGCATGCGCACTTTGTACCGCGCGTGACCCCAGGCCACGTGACACCAACAAAAGATGCCAGAAAGGGGTCTCGAGGTGAAAAAGTTTACAAAGTCCTGCAGGTCTGACCTGGAAGCATCAAGGTGTCACTCAGAGGGCTGTGCTCCTTAGTCATCTCCTACATCTAACTGATGCCCTTGCCGCTGCACCTTCAGGAGGCAGATTGGGAACAGCTCGCTAACGCCTCCAAATAAATCCTCTAGTCACAGCTATACTTTATACTTAACATTTATTTAATTTGCAGCTAAGAATAATAGCTCATATTTTTGTGATGCTTTAAGGTTTACCGCATTAACAACTCATGTGAAATAAGGAATAAACATTATTCCCATTTTACGGATGACAAGACTGCAATGCCAAGAATCAAAAAGATTTGCCACTGAGAAGTGTCTGGGCTGGGATTGGAACCCAGGGTCTCTGACTCTAATCCAGAGCCATTTCCATGAGACAATGTGGATCCACAATGGGCTTGCTCCTCTAAGATCAGAATTAAATTACTTGTGATTGTATTCCCAACGGACACACAGTGGATTCATGAGTGGCTGAGATTTCTGACCACGTAAGGGGCTTGGGGAAAAAGGGTTGGATTTGACAGAGAGTTCAAATCTTAGTCCCTTAACATTTCTGGGCCTCAGTTCCTCAGATTTAAGGTAATTCTTCATCTGTAGAATGAAGGGGGTCATAATAATAGCAATTAGCCTTTATGTAGTGCTTTACAGTTTGGTGAAGCACTTTACAAATCTTAATAGCCTAGGGAAGTAGGTGCTATTATTATCCCCATTTTATAGAAGAGGAAACTGAGGCTGATGGACTTGTCTAAGGTCACAGAATCAGTAAGTATCTGAGACAGGATTTGAAATTACGTCTTCCTAGCTCCAGGTCTAGTGCTTTATCTGCTGCACCACCTAGTTTCTAGTTCTGATGTCCTCTCAGAACTTTTCCACCTCTAGATCTGTGATTCTATGATATAGAATTCCATGACAATTGACACCTAACCCTGTGTGATAGGAGTAACCAGTGGAGCCCCACTGGTCTGGTTTGGCTACAGCGCAGCCTATAGCATATGTTGGAGTGGGGGGAATCATCCCCTGCAATCTGCCTAAAGGTGAGTAGAGCTCCCTTGATTACTTCTAGTGATGCATGGGGCTCATTGCAAAAGGATTGCTTTGGGATGACAAAGAAATCTCTTCTAGTTCCTTGGTCCTTGTGACTCCAGTTGGAGTGTGGCAACTGAGAAGAAAGAGCCTCCCACTTAGGGAGAGACCGTTTCTGCTCTCATCTTCCCCACTGCTGCCAAAATGATTTTCCTTAAGCACAGATCCAACCGTGTTATTTTCATTCTCAGTGAACTCCAGTGACTTCCTGTTACCTCTAAAATCAAACATAAACTCCTCTGTTTCACTTTTAAAGCCCTTTACAACCTGGCTCCAATCTATCTCCCCAGCCTCATTGAACATTACATCCCTTCCTGCATTCTGGCTTGCAACCCAGCTGATTTCTCTGTGCCTAACTCCCGATACTCCATCTCTCATCCTTGTGCCTTCGTGAGAGCTGTCCCCCATGCCCGGAAGGCGTGACCTCCTCAGATCTGCCTTAGAGAATCACACTCTTCTTTCAAGCACCACCTCCTCCAGGAAGGCTTTCCTGATTCAAGGTCTCCCACTGCATCCAGTGCCATCGCCAGTCATCCTGACCTGTTCTGCCACTGGATTCTGATGACTCTGGAGGAGAGAGTGAGGCTGATGACTCTGCACAGCTCTGTCTCGCTTAAATCCAATTCACTTGCAAGTCCGGACACCACCTTCCTGATGTCATTGGTCTTCTTCAAGAACGAAGGACGAACAACAAAAACGACAGGGACATCAAGTCTGAACTGCTGGGGCCCTTTCCAGCTACTTTGGGTTTAACTACTTTGCATTTACTCCCTTTATATATTTCGTATTTACACATATACTCATTGTCATTTCTCTTGTTAGAATGTGAGGTTCTTGAGGGTAGGAATTATTTTATTTGTTGCACTGGCATTCCCATTGCCTACCATAGTGCTGGGTACGTGGTAGGTGCTTAACATATAATTGTCAATTGATTATCCTTGCTCTCTTCTTCTATATTCGGAACATGTGCTCTTCCCTGGACTTCATGGTAGAGGCTTCTCTTCTCTCCTCTTCTCCTCCCCTCTTCTCTATCAAGCAACGGCAACCGCCTTCACATGGCTCGTCTAGATGGGCCTGAGACTGGACCACAAGCCTCCAGATGCTTCTTTTTCTTTGCACTTTCCACTCTTGGCTTGGCAACTAAACAGAGATCAAAAAGGGGGGGGGTCTTCTCAAGCCTGATGACTCCTTTGGGAGTTCAGGAGTTCTTGGTTTCCTTCGCCAAAGTTGACTGGCAGCAGGACTGCTCTGCATCTACAACCTTCTCAGAGACGGCCCCTCATAGGAGCCTGGGTCCAAATTATGCCCTAGAAATGAACTTCAAAAGAGTCCTCTGAATGGTTCAGAGCCAAGGTGCAAGTGAAATGTCTGGCCAGTGCTTCCATAAAGTGCTTCACTTCTTATCAAGTTTCAACCTCCCAGGACAATGTAATAAAAATCATGGCCTCCTGGATCACGCTTAAAGTCTTTTAAAACGCATGCTTAGGAGTCGTTGATGTAAATGACCCAGTCTGGGGTGAGGTCATAAAGAGCCAGAGACAATGAGAAAAAAAAAAGTCTGACATCCCACCCCTCCCCCAAATCCATATGAGTTCAGAGCTTAGGCACCTTAGTGGGAAAGAGCTCCCCTAAGCCCTAAGCCAGCAAGCGCTACTACACTTAGAACACTATGGCACTTCCCACACCCCTACAGTGCAAAGACCACTATTTCTGGAATAAGAGGACCTGGGTTCAAATCCTACCTGTGACAATTACTACCTATGTAACCCTGGAGTAAGAGGACCTGGGTTCAAATCTTGCCTTTGACTCTTATTATCTGTGTAACCTTGGCCAGGCCAGTTAACCTTCTTTGGTCTCTTTCTTCATCTGTAAATTGAGGGAGTTCAATTAGTTCTCCCCTCCAGTCTCTTCTGGCTCTCTATCTAGGACCTTCCGATTCTGACCCACTCTTTAATAAGTTCTTGGGCGATAGACATATTTTAAAAATTAAATGTCTCTTTCAGCTCTAAATTCTGTTATTCTTTGAAGGAAAATTCAGAATGTTATGGAAACATTTCATTAAACCCTTTATAGTTATTGGACAGGGGCAGCTAGGTGGAGTAGTAGATAAAGCTCCATGCCTGGAGTGAGGAAGACCTGAGTTGAAACTCAGCCTCAGATGCTTGCTAGACGTGTGACTCCTGGCAAGTCACTTAATCCTGTTTGCCTTAGTTTTCTCACCTATAAAATGAGTTGGAGAAGGAAATGGCAAACCACTGTAGTATCTTTGCCAAGAAAATTCCAAATGGGGTCATAAAAAGTCAGACGTGACTGACATGACTGAACAGCACAACACATAAAAGTTATCGGGCATAGTCTGGGGTGGTGTGGGCCAAGGGCTGGAATCATGACATGAGAGCTGTTTTCTCTCCTATGGGTGTCCTTCTATGTTGAGTTTTGACATATAAGTCTTTCCTACAAGGTGCCTTATTATTTCTCAAGGAATCATAAGATTGCAGGTTTAGAGTTGGAAGGGACTTTTCAGGTCATTTAATCCAACTTCTTCATTTTAAAGAGGAAGAAACTGAGGCCTGGAAAACTTATGTGACTTGCCCAAGTCTGTCAATTTAAGTGGTAGAACTGAGATTTGAAACCACACCCTCTGATTCCAAAAATCTGTTACTCTTTCCATTGCAGCTTACTGCTTCCTGTACTATATCTGGAGCCATCTCCAGTCATCCTGAGCTGTATCTGCCCACTGGACCCAGATGGCTGTGGAGGAAAAAGTGAGACTGGTGACCTCGCACAGCCCTCCCTCACTTAAATCCAATTCACTTGCATGTCATGGCATCACCCCTCATGTCATGGTCCTCTTCAAGAATAAAGGACAGATAGCAACAACTGCTTCCTGTGCAATCCCAAATTAGTTCCAATCCCCTTGACCCTAAATATGATAAAAAAAAAAACCCATGCACTGCCAACAGCAAAAATCAGCTGAAAATTTCCATTGTAAACATTCATAAAAGTTCAAAGAACATCCAGTGGAAACCCGGGCTACTTAACGCCCAGATTCTGGAAAGACAATTAAAAAATGCCCAACTTTGGGACACCTAGGTGGCACAGTGGATAGAGTACTGGCCTTGGAGTCAGGAGGACCTGAGGTCAAATCCAGCCTCTGACACATAACACTCACTAGACGTGTGACCCTGGGCAAGTCACTTAACCCCAATTGCCTCACCAAGAAAAAAAAATGCCCAACTTTAATGTACTCAATTGATGACAACAATTAATGATGGCTGACACTTGAGAAGTAACCCTGATGTGATGGAGAAGGGGAAAGACCTGGCTCAGGTCAAGCCCTGCTTTTGACATAAGAGTATGTGACTATGGGCAAATCATTAGAATCTGATAAGTTACAGAGTGAGAGAAAGAGATGAGAGAGGGGAGGGAGAAAGAGACCATCTGTCATGAACTCCAATAAACTGTAAGCTTCTTGAGGGCAGGGATGGTATCACTTATGTTTTTGTATCCCTATCTCCTAGTACATTGCCTGGCAAATAGTAGGTGCTTAATGAATTTTTAAGATTAAATTAATCTCCCTGTACCTTAGGCAACTTTTAAAAATTATATGTTACAGAGGAGTTGCAGATCTGCTTCAAGGGAGGGAATTGTCATACTGAGAATCTCTTCCAGTGGTAAAATTGCAGGCCAGGCTCCTCCCCGCTCCTCCACCCCAACCCTAAGTGTTTAGGTAGCCTTGCTTCCTTTCGGTGGCCCTTTGAGGTAGGTAGTGTAATGAATGTACTGTTACCAATCCCATTTTACAGATGAAGAAAGTGAGGCTCACAGGGGTTAAGGGACTCTTAGATCTGGGCCTCCACGTACAGCCCTATCCAGCTACACTCTGACCACTTCACTGACCAAGTTTTCTGTTCCATTCAAATTGGCCTACTTTGTCCCCCAAACTTGCCTCAATTTTTTTGCCATTCTGCCTCAGAACACCCTGTTGGCATCCTATCTCCTTCAAAACCTAACTCCCATGCCACCTTCTCCATGAAGCCTTCTGTGACTGATACTCTGAGCCCACAATGATCTCTCCTCATAGCTCCTTTAGAACGTACTTTTTCTTGCTCCCTCGGCACCAATCATCTCCTTACTTCCTGGCACTTCTACTTGTCTTTTAATGTGTATATGTAATAGTAAGAAAAAACTCAGATTTCTGTAGCACTTGAAGTTTACAAAGGCTTCCTTCACAAAAATTTTCTGAGGCACAAACTGTATGAATGTGTATTTTTAGCCCCATTTTACTTACATAGAAACTGAGGCCCGGAGAAACTGTGTTCCATTGTTTTACATCTAGGAAGTATCAGGGCTGGAATTTGAACTCAGATCTGCTGACACAGGACCCGGAGCAGCTATAGTGCCTTGTCTCCTCACTTAGATTGTCAGCTCCTTAAGAGGGGTCTTGTCTCATGCTGCCATGCATACCCCAACAATGCCTAGCCCAAAGCTAGGTGTGTGGTGAGTGCTCAGTAAAGAAATTGATTGGATGGACGATTACCAAGCTGAAAAGCCTGCCTGAACAGTTTAAGAACACTCTTCAACAAATTTCTCCAGAAGGCACTAAAGAAACTTCCTGCTGGAAACAACCAAAAAGCATGAGATGACCCGGGAGGTCTCCCTTGTCTCCAGTCTCCCTGAAACAAAACACATCCCGTTGTGGGAAAGGCCAGAGGCTAATCCTCGCTCTTCCTGTGTGGCAAGGCCGCCAGAAGTTGGCAAGAGCTCCTGGGAAGGGATCAGCCTGGAAGTGTGAGGGCAGAGAGAGCAAGATCTCAGTGGCATCGTCTGCCTGCTCTCAGAAGCCACCTTGGCTGAGGGTACAAGTTGGTCTCACCGTGATGCCTCCTCAGGGCCCCTGCAGGAGGACAGCGGGAAAGATGGTGACTTTCTAGCTCTTACAGGAACAAATGAAGGCCTGGGCTGGAGCTGCCTCACAAAGCATCGTGACTTCTGTATAGGTTGTGTGACTGCTAAATTCCACTATTTGATGAAGCCGGCACAAGCTGTTGCTTCCTGCCCCACCTATGAATCTCTATTGCTTATCCCTCCGAGACTCACACCTTCTATTCTAGTCAAGCTGGTCTCCTCCATCTTTCCTGCCCCTGGCCCTCCCCACCCAGCACACGTAGAGTCTTTGTTCCACTTTGCAAGTTTGGCAGATATCTCTCCTTCCATTGGTGCTTTCCTGTCAGGGCTTCCATTATGGCAATGGTCTAGGTAGGCCATACTTCATTCCCCTCTGGCTGTGCTTCTGCCTCTGTGGACTGGCAACCATTGCCATCTGCCCTGTCATTCTGGAATTCCCATTCAGTTTCTGGGGCCGAAATATCCCTCTGCCAGATGAGCCCTTCCTCCCATTGGTGAGCTCCTTTTTTGGCTTCCATTTTGGAAATGGGCTCAAATCAACTATGCTTCATCTTCCTCTTGGTTGTGCTTTTTGACTTAAAGGACTCTGGGATCATGCCTGCGTGGATACCCTGTATTCTTTTTTTTTTAATTTTTCATTAATTTATTTTGTGTTATCAACAATGACTCTCATAAGCTTTTGAGTTTTAAATTTTTCTCCCCCTCCCTCCCCACCTGTGATGACTAACTCTGCTAGACATAGTCCTTCTCAGCAATGCAAGGATCTAAGATATCCTTTATTTTTCCACCTCTTTCCGTCACTCTTTTCTTTATTTTTGTAGGCAATTGGGGTTAAGTGACTTGCCCAGGGTCACACAGCTAGTAAGTGTCAAATGTTTGGTCTGAGGCCAGATTTGAACTCAGGTCCTCCTGACTTCAGGGCCGGTGCTCTATCCACTGTACCACCTAGCTGCCCCCTCCAGTACTCTTTTATGTACTGCCTTCCCTCATTAGAATATAAACTCCTTGAGGGCAAGGGCTGTCTTTCTTTTTGCTTTCATTAATATCCCCAGCACTTTAATGCCTGGCACATTCTAAACACTTAATAAATGCACTGCCTGAACCTATCAGATATTCTTCAATGCTCTAGCATCTAGAAGTTCAGAGTTGAGGGCCCCTAGTTCCGGATGTGACAATGTTAGCTACTGTGTCAAACTCTCACTCCTAGGTCTGGCTTATATTATGCTGTTTATGTCTTTGGGAGAAATAGATTCATGAGCCTAAGGCCTCAGACTCCACCCTCCTCCACAGACGCTATCTCTACTCTTCAGTCTCTCTAGAGTGTTATTCTTTGCTTGGATGGAAGGCCCATGCTTGAAGGTCTCTTCTAACTGAATTAATGTCACCTGACTGATCCCCAGGAAAGGAATCCAGAAGCAACTAAAGCTGGAGTTGATTCTTGGTTGAGAACAGCATCACTCACATGCAGTTTTTCCTCTTCCTTAGCCCCCACCCTTACCCCCACTAAAAAAAACCCTCCTTTTTAATTGCATGAAACAGGACTTAGTTCCAGCCAGCAGGAAGAATGTCGTTAGATCTTGCATCTGCTTTCCTGGAAGACTGAGGAACCAGATTAAAATATGTGCTCTGTGGGCGTTTGGCAGGCTGAATTTTTCTCTCACAGCTTAATTTTCAAGAGGGAATAATATAGGAAAAGAAGAAAGAAGGGAGAAGAAGACAGTGGGGAGAGTGCAATTAAAATCACTGTGTGCAGTCCATAAAATTAGTCCTTATTCCTATCCACACATAACTGGGGCACTTGTAAATTCAAACAGGAGGGCAGCATTGTTCAGCAAAAAACGACAGTCTTTTATTAAGCGCCTCCTATGTGCCAAGCACTCATGCTGGGAGCAGACCCAGCTCTTAGGGAGCTCACAGTCTACCAGAAGAGAGTCATCAGAAGAGCTGGGTTTGAAACCCATTTCTGCTGCTTGCCTCTTGTGTGGCTTTTAGCAGAGCACTTTGCCAACCTGAATCTCAATTTCCCCACCTGTATAATACCAATAATTCAGATTTCAGAGGCACTTTAAGGATCGCAAAGAGCTTTCCCTACAGCTATCGTGTGAAGTAGATTATTGTCCCTACTTTATGGATAATTATGAAGAAAGTAGGCAAAGTAACCTTTAAGATTCCTTCCGGTTCTAAAGACCCTTATCTCATGAACCAGTCGGTCTCTGGTTTATGACAGGCAGGGTGATCTAGACCGAAGAGCACCGAACTCAGCGTCCAAAGACCCGGGCTTTGGAGTCCCAGCTCTGCTCCTTGCTGTGAGACCCTGGCAAGTCATTTTCCCTGTCTAGGCCTCATTTTCTTCTCCAGGAAAACAAAAGGTTTGGATGAGCTGATCGCCAAGGTTCCTTCCCGCTCCTAAATCCTGGGATCCTCTGGCGGTTTAGTCTTTCAGCCTCTTTCTAAATAGATCGGGACAGATTTATGTGTGCTTGTCCTGAACATAACGAGATAGCTGAAGCTATTTTAAGAAGCCACTGGTACCTCATGGCAGGGCTTTGACCAATGATCTTTTCGGAGGTAATTTAAGCAAGCCACACCATTGTTTCCCTGCCTTCCTCCACCTCCCGCTCTGCATCCCCACTTTTCTGATGTTCTGCTTCTGGGCACTGGTGATTAGATAGGCAAGCTCTTTGTCGCTAATAAAAGTCGGAGCTTCCTTGTCTGCCTGGGTAAAAGGGGATCAGCTCAGGAGAAGAGCGGCTGCAGCGACCAGGATGTAGGAAATGATGTCTGCAGAAAATACGGTGGGGGCAGGAGATGATCGAAGAATCGGAAGGAGAAAAAAAGCTCAGCAGGCGACTTTCTGCTAGCAATCGCCACAGATTCAGCAGCTCTAGAACACTGAGTGTGGTGTCATTAGCAGGAAGGAACCCAGCTTCCTTACCAGGATGCCAGCCTCTAGCAGAATCTCTGCCATCCCACACGAGCAGGCACAAACTCCCCCTCAAATCCCAAACCTTCATAGCTCCATCTAGCAACTTGCAGGGCGATGTATGTTCTCCACCCATCTGCACATTGGCATGGGGGACCTGCCCAAATGCAGAAAAAGGGGCTTCATCCAGGATCTGGAAATTAATGAACTTCACTAAAAAAAATTAAAAACCACTTGTTGATTCCAACACTTTTGACCACTAAAGAGAATGCTTGCATTAAAATGCCACCGAGTTTTAAAATGATGAAATTGTTTTTAAAAAACAAAACAATTTGGTGAAAGGCAATGCAGTTTGGGGACCATGACACCTGGGTTCTGGCCTTGCTTCTTCTCCCAGTAGCTGGCCATGTGACCTTGGCCAAGTCACTGACTCTCTTAGGTTTTTAGTGTCTGTCAAATCAGGGAGTTGGACTTGATGTTTAAGGTCCTTCCAGATTCTAAGTTTAAAAAAACCACACACATGTAGAATGATTTTTATTAAGTAATTTTCTGATTTTCAAAAAATGTTGTTTTTAAAAGTTGGTATAATTACCTTTTAAACTTCAAATAAACATTTTCTCTAATAATAAGAACAATGATAGCTAACATTTATACAGCACTTACTATGTGCCATGCACTGTACTGAGCACTTCACAATTATTATTTTATTTGATTCTCACAACAACTCTGAGAGGTTAGTGCTATTACTATCCACATTTTACAGATGAGGAAATTGAGGCAAACAGGGGTTAGTGACTTGCCCAGGATCACACAGCTAATAAGGTCAGATTTGAATTCACACAAGAGTGTTCCGGACTCTAGGCACAGTTCTCTGTCTGCCAAACAGGTGAACTGATCCAATCGTAAGTGGACGGGTTTTCCCTATATGGGCTTTAATTAATGCAGAATCTTAGAATTTCTGCAGCTCAAAGGGCACTCTAAAGCCATCTAGTCTAAACCTCACCTAAGGCATAAATCGAATCTGCAGCATCTCTGACCTTTGTCATTCAGTCATGCCCGACTCTCTGTGACCCCATTTTTAGGGTTTTCTTGGCAGAGATACTAGAGCGATTTGCCATTTCCTTCTCCAACTCATTTTGCAGATGAGGAAACTGAGGCAAACAGGGGTAAGGGCCTTGCCCAGGGTCACACAGCTAGGAAGTGTCCGAGGTCGCATTTGAACTCAGGAAGGTGAGGCTTTGTGACTCCAGGCTCAGCACTCTACCCACCAGGCCACCCGTCTAACTTCTGCTTGGCGATATTTGGTGTGGGGGACTGACTACGTCCAAAAGTAGCCCATTCCACTATGGGCCAGATCTTATTCTTAGGAAGGTTTCTTTGTGCAGTGTGGTGCTATGGAAGGAATGCTGGATTTGAAGTCAGGCGACTCCCCCTTGACTCCTTCCTGCCAAAGTGATTTTCCTAAAGCATAGATCTGACTATGGCGTGTGCTCAGTGACCGCCAGAGGCTCCTTGTTGTCTCTGTGATCAAATACATTTCCTCTGTTTGGTATTTAAGCTCTTCTCGATCTGACTGCTGCTCACTTTTCCATATCTTATTACACAAGCTCTACTTGCCAGCCAGACCAGGGGCTTGCTGTTCCTTCCACGCAACGATGGGGCTGTCACCTGTGTGCCCTGGAACAGCCGTCCCTGCTCCTGGATGGCACTCACTCCTCACCGAGGCTTCTTAGTATCTTTAACTCCCTTCAAAACTGAGTTTAAATGCCACATGAGGCCGTTACTCACCCTCCCCTCCACTACTTTTTTTAAAAGGTATATGTGTGTGTGTGTGTATATGTATATATATATATATATATATATATATATAGATATAGATATATAGATATAGATATATAGATATAGATATAGATGTATAGTGTGTGTGTGTGTGCGTGTGTATATATGCATATATGTACATATAGATAGTGTGTGTGTGTGTTGTTTCCCATAATAGAATGTCAGCTTCCTGAGGGCAAGGATTATCTCGCTTTGTGCTTTTGCCATTGTCTCTTTCCAAAGCACAGCACATTTTGCTGATACTAATTCCAGCATCCCCAGATCTTTGTCGTATGAATTACTGTTTAGCCTCAATGTCCCCATCTTGCACCTGGGCAGCTGATTTTTTTTAACCTAAATGCAGATATTACCTATTAATTTTCATTAATTAAATAATTTAATAAATTAATTAAATAACATTAAGTATGTAATGGATAGAGAGCCTGCCTTGAAGTCAGGAAGGCTGCTGATTCAGTTTTGCCTCTGATATACTGGTTGTGTGAATACAGGCAAATTGTTTACCCTAAAATAGTTCAGAGCTAGAAGGCACCCCGGAGGCCATCTAGCTTATCTCCATCATTTCACAGATGAAGAAACGGAGGCCCACGTAGATTTGTTGTTGTTGAGTTATTTTTCAGTCACGTCTGACTCTTGGTGATCCCACTTAGGGTTCTCTTGACCAAGCCAGTGGAGTAGTTCGTCATTTCCTTCTCCCACTCATTTTACAAATGAGGAACTGAGGCAAACAGGGTTAAGTGACTTGCCCAGGGTCACTTAACTGGTAAGTATTTGAGGCCAGATTTGAACTCAGGAAGATGAGTCTTTCTGTCCCCAGGTCCGGTGCTCTATCCACTGTACCGCCCAGCTGCTCCCACATAGATTTAGTCACTTGCTGAAACTCACACAAGTGGTAATTGCCAGAGGTGAGATTTGAACCCAGGTTCCTTTGACTTCATACCCAAGAATCTTTCCATTGAACTGCTCTGCCTCCCATGCCTCTCAGTGGCACAGGCACCTCCCTAAGACTGTTCAGTTACAAAGGGACTGCAGATGTGTATGAGAGGTTCCAAACTGGGAATTCCCCCAGGCTGATAAAATTATCACAGATGCAGAACAACAGCAACAGCAGATTCAAGCCATGGTTTCAGCTCGTCAAAATCCCAGCCTTGGTCTTCTAACACACGGGCTATCTTTCCCAAGACTGAGTAATTCACAAATTCATCCAAGTTACTAATGAAAAAAAATTTGAAAAGAACGTGGCCGAGGGGAAATCCCTGCTACACGAGCGACTTTTCCCCGAGATGATGGGAATTCATTAATCGACGCTCTTTGGGTCCAGACCTTCAGCCCGTTTTTAGGACCTCCCCCCCCCATCTGTGCTATCATCCAGACCACACCTCTCTATGCCCTTATTTGCTTTATTGAAAAGGGCATAGAGTGAAGGGCATTGAAAGGAAGTAGGCAATGATGTAAATTTTCCAGAAATGAAGCTGTGAAAACCTTGGATTTAAGGAAAAATAGAAAATTTCAGGAGGGGTCGAAATATTTAAAATACAATTAAGCATACCTCTAGACCTAAAGTCACGCGGTCAATTTAAGGCGTGAAAAAAAGGCCAGAGACTGGACCTATGTGATTTTGTTGGTTAAATGGAACTCCTGAACGAGGAATACCAATGCAGATATGCACCTTCTCTGTACTGTATAGACTCAGAATTGCCTAGGACCTGGAGAGGTTAGATGGTCACACAGCATTTAGGCCAAACTTGAACTCTGATTCTGAAATCAGCTCGCTGTTCATCATGCGTCATTGTCTCTCGGGCATAAAAAAGTACATCATGGGTAGAGAGGATTGCCCATAAAATGGCTGTCTTTCCTAGGAGAGAGGGCTTTAATCTGTGCACCTAAATAAGGGAGCTCTGGCTTCACTCCTAGCCAGGGTACATTCCTGGACTCTTTCTTCTACAACGCTCCAGTAGTCTCTTCACCCTAGAAGCCACTGTACCCTAGACTTCACCTCTTAGGAATACCCTTGACCCCGGAGGCTTCTGTCTTTGATTGACTTGTTCTTTCCAGAACCTCCATTTTCAGGTCAGCTACATCTTCATCCCTCTCCAAGCTATACTCCTGACACACTCTCAGACTTTCTGCCTTCCCCCCTTCAGTTTATTTTTTACATGTTGTCTTCCTCCACTAGAATATAAGCTCCCTGAGGGCAGGGACTGTCTTTCTTTCTGCTTGTAGTTATGTTTCCAGTACTTGGCACATAATAAGCATTAATAAATGTTTGTTGACCTGTTGTTTACTTGACTTTGCCCGGGGAGTGATCTAGATGGTCTTTTGTGATTCGGGCAGCTTGGTGGTACAGTGGATAGAGCTCTGGGCCTGTCTTCAGGCCTGAATTCAAATCCAGCCTCAGACAGTTACTAGCTGCGTGACCCTGGGTAAGTCACTTAACTTCGGTTTGCCTCAGTTTCCTCAACTGTAAAATAGGGGAAATCATAGTACCTACCTCTCAGAGATGTTATAAGGATCACTTATTAGCTCTGTGATATCAGGCAAGTCACTTAATCTCTGCTTGCCTCAGTTTCCCCAACTATGAAATGAGGGTGATGATAGCACCTACTTCTCAGGGTTGTTGTGAAAATTAAGCGAGATGTTTGTAAAGCACCTAGTAGAGTGCCTGGCACATAGTAGGTGCTATATAAATGTTAGCTATAATAATAATTACCATTATTAATTTTATACTATCAGTATTACAGAGGGCAGTACTCTAACCCACAGCAATATCAAACTCAAATGGAAATGGAGGTTGCTAATTGGTCACATATTGACCTTGGAAACTACATATTGATATTATCTATGCTCTATTGTATTTTTATTTATTTCATTAACTATTTCTCAGTTCCATTTTAATTTGATTCAGGCATCACTAAAGAGCATTTCAGGCCCAGTGCAGCCTCTGGGGTTTGTATGGGACATCCGTGCTCTAGCACAGTGGAAAGAGCCTGAGCCGGAGATGGACGGGAGTTAAGAGACCTGGGTTCTAGTTCTGGCTGTGCCGCTCACCAATTACTTGTTTGAGTAGCTGTTTTCTGGCACAGTTTGTTGAGTGGTACAAGGGTCCACGTGGATCAGAAAAGATCTCACATCATAAAAAGAAAAGCATAAAATGATCGAGATCTCATAGCTGGAAAGCGCTAGAGAATGGTTAGAACTCAGCCTCCACATCTTGTTTGACGTTGTCTCTGTCATACAACGATGCTGCCAGCACACCCACCACATACAGGCCCATAGAAACTCATAAGGAGAACCTGGGAAGTAATGTTGAGGAGGCAGCATGGATAAAGTGATGGTCCTGGAGTTCGAACGTGACCTCACACACTTAGGTGCAGTGTAGCCCTGGGGAAGTAACTTAACCTTGATTGCCTCAGTTTCCTGGTCTGTAAAATGAGCTGAAGAAGGAAATGGCAACCCGTCCGGTATCTTTGCCAAGAAAACCCCACAGGCAGTATGCTCTATGGGACCATGAAGAGTTGGACACAACTAGATGACTGAACAAGGACACAAGAGGTTCTCTGACCTTCTCTTCCCTCTTCTCCCACCCCCCAACACCCTACTCCCAAAGAGAAGATGTACACAGCAAGGGAACTTAGATGGACAATGTGAAGGCTTCAGACTTTAAAATGGAAAACTTTAATTCACAACAAAAAAGGAAATTTATTTAAAAAAACCTCTGGAAAATTCTGGGGTTTTGTGGACTTGTTAAATTTTCCTGCGATCAAAAGAACACAAAAAAAATCAGGTTAAAAAAAAAAAGAGATTTATCTGTGTACTTCAAAGACCTATGATCTCCTCCTTGCTCCAGTGCCAAACCTCAGCAACCAGTCTTAGCTCCTGTGGCCAACATTTGGGTGACAAGCCTTCCTACCTTTGGATCACAGGTTTAGAGCTGGAGGGAAACTGAAAAGTCACCATCCACCAACACCCACTTTTCACTTTAGGGTTGAGGGAACTGAGACCCAAAGAAATCAAGTAACTTTTTCATCACACAGTCAGGAAGTGACAGTGCTAGGATTTGAACCCAGGACTCCTGACTACAAATCCCATATTCTTCCCACTGTACCATATTCCTTCCTATCAGCTAGGCTGCTCCTCAGATAAGACACAGAGTTCATTGCCAAGATTATGCTCAAAACCTTTACATTGGTAGGATGTGCCAGAGCCTCCAATGTGCTGGGATCGTCTCCGACCACTCAGGGTCTCTTCTGTATCATGATAAGGCACCAGAGTGGGATTTTAGTGGAGAAATTAACTGAGGTACTAAACTGATATCAAAATGATGTTACGGAGGGCAACCACTTTCTGGCTGGCAAAACTAATGTGCTTTCTCCACTTAATGCACATGAAAGTTAAATTTTTAATTGGAAACACTTACCAAATAGGTACAGAGTATATACCACAGGAAAGAGATATAGATAAATTGATGGCTAAAGTACTTGTTAAGTGCTCACAATGTAGTAAGAGAAAACTTAGGTTCTGTTGGCTTCTTCCACCATTGTCCAGCCCCAAACAATTACTTAACAAATGCCTACTAAGAGATTTTGAGACCTGGGAGAGACCCTAGCTTAAAAAGGCCAAGGTCTCCCAGTGCATCCAGGGCCATCGTGAGTCGTCTTGACCTACGTCTTGCCACTGCATTCAGATGACTCTGAAGGAGAGAGTGAGGCTGGGGACCGCACAGCTCTGCCTCACTTAGATCCCATTCACTTGAAAGTCAAGACGTTGCCCTCCTGATGTTTGAGAAGGAAGGATAAGGTAAGAGATTTACCACATGTCCAACCCAGTGCTAGGCACCAGGTGGGGAATACAAACAATCCAGTCCTTGTCCTCAAGGAGTGCATAGTCTAGCTGAGGAGGCGGGGAATAAATACACAGAAACTTGAAAAGTCATAGGAGACATCCTTGTATCAAAGACAGAACAAAGGTCTTTATTTGCCTAATGAATACTATACACAATCTTTTTGGGGCGGGGGGAGGAGAGTGTCCAGACCCGTTATTTCATTGGCATGGGCTTCTCAGTGAAGAAATCAAGTTAGGCAACTATTCTTCAATTATAGTCACAGAGTTGCCTGAGGCACTAAAATATTAAGTAACTTGCCTAGGGTCATGCCGACAATATGTGTCTAAAGTGTGCTTTTGAAGCTGGCTCTCAGCCACTATGCCTTACACACACACACACACACACACACACACACACACCCCAATCAGAGAAAAGCAGCTTCGTGAAGGATTTAGGATGGAGCTGAGCCATAAAAAATTGGGTAGAATTTAGAGAGAACATTCCAAGCAAGGTAGATGACACAAGCAAAGGTAGGAAAGATGTGGATGTCCATAACATTCCTCTTTCTCGAGTGAATGGAGAACTCTCGTGCACGCAGGTAGAGGAAACTTCCTCCAGATCAATCACTGAATCAATATATCAGCAAACATTCATCGAGCATCTCCTATGTGCCATGGGTTGTGCTAGTAACCAATTTCAGTTCCTGCAGTCTCCGTGGCGGAGGAGCCCACGCCTGTGTACTTTCAGACAAAATAGACAGCACACAATTTGGGGAGAACGTTGCTAGCAACCATAGTGGGGAAGATGGAATCAGGAAAGGCTTTAAATATAAAGTGAAGCTTGAGCTGAGCCTTCAAATAAAATGGGAATCCTGAGGGATGTAGTCAGTGTCAGAACATGGAGGTGAAAGACATACGAGGAAGACCAGTTTGGTGGACATTAATGTGCTTGGAGAGGCATAAATTTGGATAAAATTGGAAAAAATAGATTGGGATTAGGTTGCAAAGAGCTTTAAACGTCCAAGAGAAGATTTTATATTTGATTCTGGAGATAATAAGGGAACACTAGACTTTATTGAGCAGAGAAGAGACAAGGTCAGACTTGGACTTAGGAAAATTCTTTTGATGACTGTGCAGAGAGGGTGGGTTGGAGTGAGGAGAGATCTGAGGCAGGGAGACGCATGAAGAAACTATTGCAACAGGCCTAAATGAGAGTGGTGGCTATGGAGTGAGCTAGCCAAGAATAGATATACAGCCCAGGATCCCCAAAGAAAATGTGACTATACGAGAGAGTCAAAATTAAGACAGCTGGGAGATACCCAACCAATTGCTATCACTCATGGGTACTTCGTGAATGATCTCGTCAGGTTGGCTGGTTTGTTAGAGATGCATGGAACATTCTCTTCATAGTATTTTGAATATTGGACATTTTTAAAGCTTTTGACAACATTTACGGATTGATTTGGAGATAATGAGAGAGAAAAACATTGGATTATTCCTAAGGCTTCTACCCATCTCTAAGATTCTGAGGCTTGCTGTTTAAAATCTGTGGTTTTTGACAGCTGGTCTTAGGAGAACATGCCTCCTATTGCTGAGGAAGGAATCCCACCCACCATCTGCTTAGAAAGCAAGGACCATAGCAATTGTACCTATTTTAGTTTTCCTGGTGGGGCTGCCCTGATATGTGGGTAGTGTGAATACAGAGCTCTGTGGGATTTGAAGGTCACTAGAAAAAAAACCTCTCGGCCCCAGACTACCTTGTTCCATCAGCCCACTACCTTGTACAAAATTCTCTCATTAGTTATTCTTTTAGGTAAAGCCTGTCTCATTTAAATGTAAATTAATGCTGAGTAAATGGAGTAAATTTTGAGTCATTTTGAGTGGATAGCATAAATTAAGTCAAACTAACACATTTAAGAGATGCCTGCTATGCAGAAAGTACTGTAAGGGATACAAAAATGTCTAAGAAATGAGGATGCCCTTAAAAAACTATGGGTTAAATTGGAGCAACAAGGCCAAAAGATGAGAAGCAGCATGATGTAGCAAAGAGACTGGGAATTAGCAGGAGCCCTGGATTGGAATTCTGCCTCCGACACTTACTGTCTGTGTGGCCATGAGCTTGGTTAATCTAAATCTTTATTTTTTTTTTGTCTTTAAAATGAGGATAATAATATTTTCAGTACATACATCATGGATTGCTGTGAGGATCAAATGAGATGATGTTGAGAAAGCATGCTGTAAACCTTAGAGTGCTACAGAAACATCAGCTATTATTATTTTTGTTCCTGACCCATGATTTCATTGAGGGAGAGAATTCCTGGTAAGGAAACTCCTGCTGCTGATGCAGATCCGCACCTGCTCTGTAACTTATGTTCTCAGAGAGTTGCCCAGGGCACTCACTGAGAGCTTAGGTGAATTCACCAAGGTCCCATAGGCGTTATGTGTCAGAAGCAGATCCATCTGCTAGCCATGCCGCACTTAATATCTTCCACTTCCTCTTCCTCCTCCTCTCCTCCTCCTCTTCCTCCTCCTCTTCCTCCTCCTCCTCCTCCTCCTCCTCCTCTCTTCTTCTTCTTCTTCTTCTTCTTCTTCTTCTTCTTCTTCTTCTTCTTCTTCTTCTTCTTCTCCTTCTCCTTCTCTTTCTCTCCTCCTCCTCTCTCCTCTTTTCCCACCACTGTCCTGATCACCATCATTGTCATCCTCATCATCTTAACCACTACATTACAAACTTCCTGGAGAAGTCACAACGTGTCAGTTGCTCAGCGAGTATCTGGCTGAGGATATAGGGTATAATGGAAAGAGTGTTGGTGTTATAGGCAACTTGGTATGAATTCCATCTCTGAGGAAGTCACTTAACTCCTCTGAGCCTCAGTTTCCTTATCTTAAAAATAGAGATAATGTTTATACTACCTACCTAACAGGGCTGTGGGAAAGGGCCTTGCAAATCTTCCAGGACTATAAAAATATGAGCTATTATTATAAAGCAGTAAGCCCATTAACATCCATTAACACCTTATCTCAAGTTTCCCAAAGGAGTGGGACACACAATGGGTCAGGTTTGTTTGAGAGTTTGTGGGAGAGAGAGTTGTGGGTGGGGCTGGGTTAATAACTGGAAACAATGACAAATGTTCCCTGAAGTGAATTAAAGGAATTGAACTAGATGATCTCCAAGTTTCTTCATGCTAATCACAGGATTTAAAAGGAATCAGAAGGACAGGCTTGAGTAGGACAAATGAGGGGAGGGAGGGAGACTTTGGGCAGCCAGCGGCTGCTCTGTGGGGAGGAAGCTGCTGGAAAACACACGGAAGGATGGATGGAAGAGAGCCCAGGCCAAGGTGATCCTTCTTCATAGCTGGGCCTAGTGGGGGCCTTCCCTCCTTGTGCCTGCTATATTGAGTACAAACAAATTGCTCTAAGTATCTGTGGCCTTGGGCCTTTTACCCTGCCTAAGACTAATTATCCTTGTGGGGGGTGGGGGTGGGGTGGGGGTGTGAGGGCATCAAAGCTAAAGGATGCCTGAGGAGTGGCCAAGAACTGCTATTTCCACAGGAGGCCCTGTTGAAAGCTGGAAGAGGCTGGGTATGAAATTTAAGTGAGGCAGCATTCTCTTCTTCTGAAGGCACAGGAGGGCTTGTGTGATATGAAAATAGCTTACTTGCTGGATTTCAACAGGAAGTCTATTTCAGGACGGGGAGGAGGACTTTTTAACCTTCACTCTTGGAAATGATTGCCGGGGGTGACCTCACTCTGTGGCTATCAGTGTCCTGAGGTGCTGGGTGCCCTGTGATCATCAGTCACCGGTTGGTTCAGACATATGCCTTCAGTAATTTAATGTTTCTCAGAAGGCCTGAAGGGAGGCAGGTTTGGGGAGGGCGTGGTGGTCAAGGGGGCTGTGGCTGTGGCTCTGGGCTGCAGAGCTGGCTCGGGATGTCTGGGGTTTCTTGGGTAAGGTGCCGTCGTTTGGATGATCCAAAAGCACTGCAATACGATGAAAAGAACACTGCATTAGGAGTCAGGAGGTTCTCAGTGTGGGAAAGAGGGCTAAATCGGAAGTCAGAAGACCTGGGTTCAGTTCCTTGGGGCAGTATGGTACATTCAAAACAACACTGGACTTGGAATGTTGAACTTGCACTCATGGGACTTCTCCCAAAGCTCTTCTGCATCTATAATTCCATTGACCCTAGCCCTAAGGCTCCAACATTTACTACCTTTGTGACATTGAGTAAGGATTGTGGCCTCTGGGCCTCCATTTCTTCATCTGTAAAATGGGTGGGAGAGACAAGGTAGCCATTGGGATCCTTCCAGCTCTAGATCTATGGTTATGTGAAGTGGCTGTGGACAGGTCACATCACAGGACCTTTGCCTCTCTGGCCCTCAGCTTCCTCCTCTTTAACTGACGATGTTGGAGTAGATGACCTTGAAGAACTCTTCTAGGTCAAGATCTCACAGTAAGACCTGGTTTCTCCCCTTGTCTTTGCCACTGCAATCCTGGGTAAATCATTTAAGCTGTCTGTAGTTGGGGCTGGAGAGGGGGATGGAGGTGATGGATTAGCATAGGGGGAAAGCCTGGAAGTAGATTGTGTCACTTTAATTAGAGACACACAGAGAACATAGGACCTATGAAGATTTCACTGAGGTATTGACTCAGAGCTGTTTTCTGGGCCTTGGTTTTGTCTTGCGTAAAAAGGAATGGATTGGAAAAAAATTCACAGAGTATCGGGATCAGAAGCAACTTCAGAACTCATCCAGTCCAGTGCTTCTTAGACTGGGGGTCATGATCCCATATGAGGTCGCAAAAAATTTAGCAACAGTAAAAAGTTTCCGAACATGCAACAAACAAAAATTAATTGAAAATCAAATGCTTACTGAATCTGAGATGTTTCCGGCCGTGTTTGCCAGTAGTACAGCGTTGGTTCTGAGCACCAAGCATACACACTTTGCAATGTGCATGCCCTCAGGCCATGCGTCTCAAGCGTCAGGAGTAGAGAAAGTTTAAGAAATCCTGAAGTCTAACCTATATTTGAATAGAAATACAGTTATCCTTTCCATGTTGTGGGGATTAGGGGTGCAGTTCCTCCCATGATCTGGAAAATCCCCATAAAATTTTTTGGTTCTCCCTTCATACCAGAGAAGAAGTCTGATTTTTTTCTTTCATGGAGTGTTTACAGTACCTTATTATAAAGTTTGAGTTAAGTATTTGGTCATAGGTTCTGTGTTATCTGCTGGCCTTTGAATGTTTTCTGTAGCTTCCACAAAAATTCCCATTTAATTTCTTAGGCCGATTCATGATATATATACAACCACCATGGGGAAAGTCGAGATGTGGAAGGGATAACTGTACCCTTGACAATATTCTTGATAAGTCATCATCCAGTCTTTGCTTGAAGACCTTTAGTAATAGGAAATCTACCATCTCCCAAAGCAGCCTATTCCATTTTGACCATCTCTAGTTGTTAGATTTGATGTTTGTTTTTTTGTTTTTGTTTTGTTTTGTTTCTTATACTGGACTCCGTATCTCATCCAGCCTAGAAGTGTAGTGGCCACTCACTGATGGAAAGCATGGAAGCTTTGGCCTGCTCCATTTTTGATCTGGACACATTTGCCCCTCCTTAGGTAGCCTGTGGTCTCCCAGCTCCCAAGGCCTCACCATATCCGCGCCAGACTTACTGTGGACAGCTGATGGGCCCTGGTATTACTTCAGCTCAGAACTCCTGAGCTCAAGGGACCAACCAGCCTTAGCTTCCTCCCTTCACACCCCCAGCAGGAATTACAGGTGTGAGTCACCACACCCAAGGGAATTGTGTGTGTGTGGGTGGGGTAATCGGGGGTAAGTGACTTACCCAGGGTCACACAGCTAGTGTCAAGTGTCTGAGGCTGGATTTGAACTCAGGTCCTCCTGACTCCGGGGCCACTGCACTACCCACCACACCACCTCTCTGCAATTCTCTTCTTTGCTCCTGGTTGTGCTTTTTGGGGGGGGAGAGGACTAAGCAGGGCAAGCCTACTCCTTCTTCCTGAGGACCACCCTTTACACATTAACGATGGTGGCCCTCCTCCCCCAAGCCTTCTCTAATCCGGTTGCAGTATCCCCATTTCCTTCCACTGGTCTTCATATGGTATGAATTTGAGGCCCTTAAATAACCTCTGAATATCCTCCAGTTTCTCATTGCTCTGAAAACGCGAGGCCCAGAATCAAGCACAAAACTGCAGCTGCAGCCTGAGCAGGGAAGAGCACCGCTGAGCTCTCACGGCCCATCTTCTGGACACCAGGCCTCCCTTACTGCGGCCTAAGGTCACAGGAGTAGCTGTGGCTACCGTGTTGTCACATTAAGTCATGTCGAGCCACAGTTCTCCAAACCTCCCAGATCTTTTCCAGACAGTGGTGAAAGCCATGTACTTCCCCCAGCCTGCACTGAAGCAGTTGATTTTTTTAAACCCAAGTATTGGGCTATATGTACCCATATGAAAATGCATCTTGAGAGGCAGTGTGGAATGCTGATGGATGGCTGGCCCTGGAAACAGAAGGGCCTGGGGTCAAATAAACTTGCTCCAGTAGCTACTGGCAAGTCGCTTACCCACTCACTGGCCCCAGGTAATTCTCTTGGTTGGGGAGTTGGGATCTACTTTCCCCCAGGCTAATGAAATCACTGGTCTGGGTGAAAATACATCTTAATAAATGAAATTGAGTAGATGATTCTATTAATCAGCATCTGTCTATTTTTTCTTAGCTCCTGTACATCCTATCTTATCCTCCTAGTAGTACCTTTTTGACCTTAAAAATCCCTTGTTTGTAGTCCTTTTCCACTCATTTTCATATTTTCACATACATGAAAATATATGGAAAATATATAAAAATACATATGTACATATAATTTTATATGTGTGTATACACACACATATACACAATTTTATTAGATCCTCTTAACAACCCTGTAAAGTAGACAGGTAAGTATTGCTATGCTTGGTAAAACCACTGAGGGTGGGAGAAGTTAAATGACTTGACAAAGGTCACATGGCTAGATAGGAACTGAGCTTTTACTTCAACTCAGATCTGACTCCTGGTTCAGTGAGTTTTTCTACTACATGAAGGCTCCCCTCTTCATGTCCTGGTAGTGCCTTCCTACTTAGTGACTTTCCTCTCCTGGGAAAGCAAAGGAAAAGATAATTGTTCTCCAAACTTCAAAAGCCCTTTTTTTTTTTGTTCCTTCTTAGTGGAAGATCTTGAGAAGGAGCCGCAGAAGGGGAGTAGGATGGAAAATTTTTGAAAACCATCAGACTTAAGAGTAGAAAATATTCCCAGGCCTGGCTAAACTCCCTGCAGAACAGTTCATTCATATTCAGTGTCCTAGGCTCTGGGAAGCCTTCAACTGGTAACGACCTTCCCCTGAAACACTACCTAACACTTTAGTGGTACCTCCTGTTAAACACTCATCATGTAACATTGGGCCCTATGTTATACTCACATCATCAGAAGGGACGACAGGGTCCATGTGCTATTTACATTTTGCACATTCCCTAGTACTAAGGCTAAGCATTAGGCACACCATAGGCGTATGTCATGTTGCTTTAAATCTGTGAGGTGTCAGCAGTACAAGCGCCTTTGTGGCCATTGGAGATGAAACATGAGTGGCAAAGTGGCTGAGATTAGGTGTGGATGTGGGAAAGCTTCTTCGGCTTTGGTCTTCAGGGCACACCAGCTTCTGAGGAATGCTGCTCCCTCTCTTTTTAGCTCCACATCGCCAGGAAGGCCAAACCACAGAGTCTGTGGTGGCAGGGGTGGGGTCCCCTAGGAGAAGCAAGGCCTGAGGGAAGAAGGGAAGGGCAGGAGGGCCCTTATACCAACCAGGCCTCCCTGAGTCCCAGCCAAACCCTTGGCCACGTGGGACTGCATTTTCCTGCAGGAAACCTAATCATATTTCAGGAATGCCGAAAAGGAATAGGCTGAGCAGAGAAGGGGGATTACAGGCCTCTTTTCTCATAGACTCTCAGAGCGGGAAGGGGCCTTTAGAATGAGAGCTCCCTGGGGGCCTGGCCAGGGTCTTCTATTTTTCTTTGTACACCCAGTCTAAGCACAGTGCTTGGCACGGGGTAAATACTTAATAAATGCTTATTGATTATTGACTGACCTTAGAAGTCATCTATTCCAAATAATACCAAAGCAGCAATCCCCTCTGAAACATCCAATTAGTTCCTAAAATTGGCTTTCTTCGAGTTGCATCTTTGGACTCCGATCCATCCTCCAAACTGATATTCCTGAAGTGTGGTGTCACTCTCCTGCTCTCAAGAAACATCCTTGGTTCTCTGTTACCTTTAAATAAATAGGAGCTCCTTTGTCATTTAAAGCCTTTTATAATCTGAGTTCATTTTATCTTTCCAGACTGATTGATTATACATCCTTCTCTTTTGTACGGGGGCAGCTAGCTAGTGCAGTGGACAGTTTATGGGGCCTGGAGTCAGAAAGATTTATCTTCCTGAGTTCAAATGTGACCTCAGACACTTCCTAGCTGGGTAACCTTGGGCAAGTCACTCAACTCTATTTGCCTCAGTTTCCTCATCTGTAAAATGAGCTGGAGAAGGGAATGGCAAACCACTCTGGTTTCTTTGCCAAGAAAATCCCAAATGGGATCACAAAGAGTCAGACATGACTGAAAAATAACTGAATAACAATAACCCTTTTATACATTCTACATTCCACCCAAACTGGCCCAAGTGATGTGGTGGGTACGTGACATTCTATCTCCTTTCTCCATGCATTTGTCCATGCCTGGCATGCCCTCCCTTGTCACCTCAATTTCTTGGAGTCTTTCTTCAATGGCCACTTTTTGTCACTCGCTACAAGAAGCCTTCCCTAACTGCTTCCGTTGTAAGTCTCCCTCCCCATTATTTTGCATACATTTCGTATATTCCCAACTGTGTTCCTTTCATAGCCTCCCAATAAATCAGAAATTCTTTGAGGGCAGGGATGGCTTTATTTTGTCTTTATAGTGTTAGGCGTGGCATGGCATCTGGTACATGATAAGTACGAGTAGATGCTTAATCAATCAAATTTAATTGTATCCTCAATAAATGGTTCTCTAGATTCTGCTTGAAGAGAATATCTGATGGGCTTCTAAGGTAACCATTCTACTTTGGGACAGCTCTGCTGGTAAGACAATTTTTCCTTAGGTAAACTACAAATTTCTCTCTCTGTATCTCTTGTGCTGCCCTCTGGAGCCAAGCAGAGCAACTCTCATCCTTCCTCTATTTGAGAGAAGCATTGATGCAAGTCTAAGAGAGGATCCTTGAGTCTACTTGGGAGAGTTGGGTACTGGAGTACCTGTGGTCACTGCCTCTCCTTGGAGAGTGCCCAGAATTCAGATGGAGAGTCTCCACTCCTGCCCATTACATTTGAATGTTTCCCATTGTTGGGTGTCTGATCCTGCACGCAGTTCTTGTTGGGTTATTAAATCGTGGAGGAGCACTACCATTTTCTTTGGTCAAAGGACTAAAATGTGATTTGTCATTGCAACCCAAAGCATATAAAGGGCAAGTAGAAACCCTGTTCCCCAAGGTCTGTGGAAAAAGTACTAGATAACTGCTTCATAGGAAGCATAAGATCAAAGCTCATTAGAAGAAAATTATCCTCTTTTCATCTTTATTTCTGTATCTCCACAATTTCCTATATTTTCCATTTTCCAGAGAGCGATCCCTTGTGACAAATAATAAAAAAGAAAGGGAGAAAAAGTATTTCAGCAAATTTAACCAGATTTCTTCTGGTTTGGGTGTCCCCAAAGTCTTAGTGCATTTTTAAGCTGCTTTAAACCATATTAAGACTTTTTAGGAGACCTTGTATATACAGTGTTTCATATTCATAGCCATCCTAGCTCTGCAAAGAAAAGAGGAAGATAAACTTCTCTTCTCTGTGCTCAACCTTAGCAATTATAATTATGCAGAATTCAGTTTGGATTCAGTGTATGTATGTATGAATACATATGTGTGTATATAATAGTAGCCATCTCAAATGAGATAATATATGTAAAGTACTTTGCAAACCTTAATGGGCTAGAAATGTAACTATTTATGTTAGCTGTTCTTATTATATTTTTTCCAGGTTCTGCTTACTTCACTTTGTATCTGTTCATGTACCTTTTCCCATGTTTCTATGAATTCTTCATGTTCATCATTTCTTTAGAGTATACTAATATTTCATTCTAATCATCTACCGTAATCAGTTTAGCTGTTATTCCCCAATCAAAAATAACCTACTTTGGTTTCAGCTCTTTGCTACTACAAGGAGTGCTGCCATGGATATTTTCGTGTGTACAGAGCTTCAAAGCTCTCCTATTTATCCGACTGTCCAAAATGAATTTGCTTATACCCAGGGTCTCTCTGGCTAACCCTTGTACTCAGCAGGAGTGAAGAGAGCTAACATGTTGTGGGACTGGGAAACAAGGCCAGGACAGGCCTGTGCGCAGTGACACAGATTTATACGTGATTTTTATTGCAATCATTATCCAAACAATGGCATTGCAGATCTTCCTACTCTGGAAGGATTCTCCAGCTGTTCTTCATTACCAGATGGTCTTGCTATGGAATTTTCATCTGGTTTCTGCACTACCCACTACCAAGAAGTAAACTTGGCCCAGCCTTTAAACCACCAAAGACAGAAATACAGAGGCATCTATTGCCTTCGCAATGGAGGTTCTCTTTATTTGTAAGTCATCATCCGTGTGTGCAGCCTGGCAGAGTAGCTGCCCTCTCCCAGGGGCCTCTCTGATAGAGTTCCCGAAAATGCAAACTGACTTCATCCATGGATCTTTGCACAAGCTTTAGAGACAAGCATTCATTTGCCTGATGGTGCCCTCGCCCTTGGAAATGTGCAGAAGGCAGAAAACCCTCCATGCATCCCTCTCCCTGAATTTTTCCTTGATCTAAACACAATTATAGTTAAAGCGGAGAACTCTCCCAAAGTTGGCAGATCACCACAGATGCTGTCTCTGAAACACTGAATCCTAATTCTAGAGAAGGGCCTCAGAGACGACCCAGGAACATCGACATAGAGTTGGAAGAGAGAAGAGAGGTCACCCAGTCCAATCCCCTCCCCTCATGTTATGGATGAGGACGTGGAGGCCCAGAAAAGTGAAGTAATTTGCCCGAAGTCAGACAGGTAAGTTATTGACAGAGCCAGGAGGACTGGAACCCTGATCCTCCAACCCCAAATAGAGTACTCTTTTCATCGGACCATAACTCAGATCAGGAGTTCTTAACTTTTTTGTGTCGTGGATCCCCCTGGGAGTCTAGTGAAGTCTATGGAATCTTTCTTAGAATAATTTTTTTTAATGCATAAAATAAAACAAGGAAACCAATTATACTGAGACACAGTTATTGAAATCCCCAAACAAACAAACAAAAACCCCAGACAAACAGTCGCATAACAAATCCAAGTTCATGGGCCCAAGACTAAGAACTCCTGCCCTAGCGTGTGTGTGCAGAAATGACTTGTCCAAGGTCACACAGCTCACTTGTGGCAGATGAGACAGGTGCCCAAAGGAAGAGTCCAGATGCTGAGAACAGTGGGAGGTCAAAAGAGTGAGTGGATTCCTTTTTCTAAGCTGCTCCTACACGAACAGCTCATAGCACACCATCTAGTACAATGTCTCCTATCCTCATATCCTCAGGACATTTTTACTGGCCCACAAAACTTTTACAATCAAAAGTCCTTCCTTCTTAGAAACCTATAAATGGATTCCTCCTTCAGGCATTTGAAGGTTTGTCATGAAGATAAGGGATTAACCTTGTTTGGTTTGACCCCAGGGGGCAGAACTGGGAACAGTGAGTGGAAGTTGCCGAGAGGCAGATTTTGGCTTTTGCTCTGTGTAAGGAAAAACCTTCATAACAACCCAAGTTGTCTCAAAGTAGAACGGATTGCTTTGGGGTGCTGTTCACTCTGCCCCCCCAATCAATCAATCAATCAACACGAGAGAAATGGTTATTTCTTTCCTGTATTAGTAACCAACTATTAAATTAAGACCAAGGCTTTTCCCCTTTTCTATGTCTTCATCCAGAAATCACCCACTGCGGGGAAATCTTTCTCAAAGACTTATCCAGGCGAAGGATCTGATCAAAGACAGTAAAAGGAGCTCTAAGTTTAAGCTAATGAGTGCATTCCTGCTCATTGTGTTTACTCAGGTCTGGGAAAGTGTGGATTCTTCCTTCTGCCAGACAGGTGATATGGAAATCGATGAATGTCTTTGACCAAGACTTGGGTGATCCAAGACCTTCATTGTACTCTAGCCCACCTCCCATTATAATATTCATTCTCTCATTAATTGTTAACCAATCAGAGTGGATTGCCACCTTTAGGAACACCTGCTGTTCCAAAGGCATATAAACTGTGAGCTCCCTGCAATAAGGAGTCTTTGACATTCCAGAGTGCCTCTGACCTCTTTTAGTAATAATATGCTCGCCTTATTAAGAAAATGATTAAATTACTCAGAAACTAGGTCTTGAACTTTTTAAACAACACAAATAAAAACCTTTTACTAATGCATGCTATGACCTAGGCACCGAGGTAGGCACTGGGGATACACAGACAAGGGCGGGACAGTTTCTGCCCTCGAGGAGTATACAATCTAGATGGGAGAGACAATAAAATTGATATAGAGGCTGATTTTTTTTTTTTTTTGTGGAGGAAGAGAAATAGCAACTGAAGGGGAGATCAGGAAGGTCTTCACGTAGAAAGCAGCATTTAAGCTGAGCCTTGAAGGAATCTAATGACAGAGATAAAGAAAGAGTGCATCCCAGGCACGAGAGACAGCCAATTCAAAGGCCTAGAGAAAGGAGATGGAGAGTAGTATGTGAGAAATGTCACAAAGGCCACATACCGGAGTCGTGAGCTCCTGAAGGGGAGTACCGGGTTGTGGTCCTCCATCCTTCCTTCTTTAAAGAGGACCAATGACATCAGGAGGGGGATGTCTTGACTTGCAAGTGAATTGGATCTAAGTGAGGCAGGGCTGTGCAGAGTCACCAGCCTCACTCTCTCCTCCTCATCGGGGTCCGGTGGCAAGACATAAATCAGGGCGACTGGCTATGGGCCCAGATGCTGCGGGAGACCTCGACCTTTTTATGCTAAGGTCTTTCCCAGATCCCAGTTTATCTGAGGCAACACTCATTCAGCAGTTAAAGCCTGGGTGAGATGTAATAAGGTTGCAAAGGTAGATTGGGACAAATATATGAAGAGGTGTTCTTGTAGAAGCCCAGTAACCACTTGTTGGTGCTCTGGAGCAGATTGCTACTCAGGTCTGCATAAAATAAGGTGACCTGTGAGGTCCCGTCTGGCTCTGACTGTCTATTCTCTCATCATGCTCCTCTTCTCTTGTTCCTATTTTTCCTACTTTTGGTTTCGATCAGTCAGTCTACAAGCATTTATTAAGCATCTGCTATGTGGCAGGCTCTGTACTGGATGCTGGGGGTTGGGGGACAAAAAGTATAACATTCCTGCCCTTAGGAAACTTACCATCTATGGGCCAATACCATGTTCAAATATATGATAATTCACCTTCCATAGGAATCAGGAAAGACTTTGTGGAAGTTTGCACTTAATCTTGGCTTTTTGTTTGTTTTGGGCAAGGCAATCAGGGTTAAGTGATTTGCTCAGGGTCATACTGCTAGTAAGTGGCAAGTGTTTAGGGATGGATTTGAACTCAGGACTTCCTGACTCCAAGGCCAGTGCTCTATCTACTGAGCCACCTAGCTGCACCCACCTTGTCCTTTTCTTTGCCTCCCATTGCCATCCTCACAGATACCATGGAGGACCACTAAGTCTTCGCAAAGTAGAACAGTCTGACATGGCGATCCCTGTCATAGTCATCATCCACGTCCGTTAGCAAACTGTAGCATAACGTGAGCTGGTAAAAACTGATCTAATCCATGACTGGGCAGGCTCTTGCATTTGTGTTTAATTGTTTTATTTCCTCCTTTAGTAAACCATATACAGATTGTGGGCAGGGGCCACAGCTTCCTCACCTTTGTCACTCCACAGAGTTGGGCATGCTGCTGGGCACATAGTAGTAGGATCAGAGATGCCAGAAGGGACCGAGGAGGAAGCTGAAACCCAGTCAGATTCAGTGTCTTATCCAAGTAGAGTGTCAGAGTCAGGATTTTGAACCCCCCCTTTGGACTCCAAAGTTAGTAGGCCTCCTGGGCATCTGTGGCTCTGTCTTTGTTTGCTGAATCAACAGTAGGTGTTTTCTGAGTGAATGACCCACTAACTGACTTTTTTTGGAGCGAGCTCTTCTTTTTCTTTTCCTCCCTGTTCTCCCCACTGTGGATCTGAGGCTGCTATAGCAATTCTAAGGGAGAAGTTATAGGGACCTGTGATTTCACTGGTATCAGAAACTCCTACCAATGCAGGGTCATCTCTTCTCTGCAAGCTATAGTCTTATAGAGTCTCCTGGAACACTGAGAAGTAAAGTGACTTGCCCAGGGTCACACAGCCAGGATATATCAAAGGTGGGACTAGAATCCCAGTTTTAATGGTTCTAAGATGAGCTCTCTATTCCCAGCACAATGCTGCCTTTGAGACTTGATTCCTTGGAGAATCTGGAGTGGGGAGATGGGGCTTTTCTCTTCTCTCTGCCCTTCTAGACCTAACATACTTCTACCCCCTGTTATACAACAAAAACAAAGCCCAGCACTTAAGCAATACTTCTAATACCTTCCACGTCTTGATGTCTTCCACATCCCTTGGCCCATTTGACCCTCAAAATGCTTATCGCCTGTTTGGACCTTGCTTTCTTCCTCTGCAAAATGAGTAGATGGTGTTTATAGCTCCTTTGAATTCTGAGGCTCTATGATTCAGGACCATAATTCAAATAGGTGATAACGCCATACCCATTTTATGGCTGAGGAAACTGATGCAGAGAGAAGTTAAATAATTTGCCTGAGGTTTCAGACTCTGCCAGTGGAAAAGCCAGGGTTGGAATATAGGTCTCCAGGCCCTGAGGCCACTGGACGCCTCACTGGTCCACATTACGACTTGTTCTATTTCCCAGTGATTTGGATTCAGCAGATAAAATTGGAATTGGCTGTTTTGAAAGAGAAGAAAAGCTTCTGTGTGGATCAGAACGACTGCTGGGCCGTCAGAGCAACTGGGCCACTGTGCAAAAAGAACCATGCTGAAAACCTTTGGAAATGAAGCAAAAATGAGCCCTGGTTTTGAAAAGAGAAAGAGTCTTTGGAAATAGAAATGAAAGCGGTCCTGTTTTAGACTTTGGGTCCAAAGTGGCCACCCAGGAGCCTGCCACCTTTCTTGCTTCCCTGCTACCTGTGCTGGCTAGCTGACCTGGGCTCTGTACAGCCAGCTCTTCCATCAAACAGCCTGCTATCTCCAGGGCTGACTGCCCCAAAGGAGAGAAACTTATGATCCTGTCCAGCTTTCTAAAATGGGTTAGAAGCGAGCCTTGCCATCAGCATTGGGAGACAGCCTGGCAGAGTATTGGACTAGCTACTGCCACAGTGGGTGTACCAAGTGCTTTACATACGATATCTTGTGTAGGCCTCACAACAACCCTGTTAGCTAAGTAGGTAAGGCAGGCATTATTCCCATTTTTCAGATGAGGAAGTTGGGACTCACAGAGCTTACACCACCTGCCCATGGTCACCCAGCTAGCACCTGCCAGTGCCAGGATTCAAACCTGGATTTTTCTGACCCCAAATTCAGTGATTTTTCTATGCTATACTAGTAGCACCTTACTGCGGAAAGAGTGCTGAATCTGGAGTCAGAGAACCCAAATTCAAATCCTGGCTCTGATGTTTACCATCTGGGTGACCTTGCCCAAGTTAGTGAAGTTTTCTTGTCCTCTGTAGCTTCATGTGTAAAATAGTGCTGTGGGACCAGACTCTAAGGTCCCTCCAACTTCTGTATCCATCATCCTAAGGCCACTCAGCCTTAAACTGAAAACTTGCTTTGCAGTCCTGACTCTCCTGCTTCTTAGATGTGTGACTTTGGGTAAGTGGTTTCTACTCTGTGGGTCCTAATTTCCTTCCTTGTACTAGAAAGGCAATGTGATAGAACAGAAAGGAGTCAGAAGTCCTTGGGTCTGAGTCGAGGCTCAGATACTTTCTATCTATATGCCTGTGAACAAATCACTTGACCATTAGTTTCCTCTTCTATGAAATGGGTATAAAAATACCTACCTCATGAAATTGTTGTGGAGAAAAGCTTTGGCAATCCTTAAAGTGCTATAGAAATATCCTTTGTTCTTGCTGCTGTCATATGACCTCTAAGATCCTTTTTAGCCTTTAGAGGCAAAATGTTAAGAGAGAGGTAAGAGGAAGATGGCGTGGGAGTTGGAAAGGAAACAAGAGGCCTAGGTGGTGCTCTGTGAGGTGTACATTGCTCAAAATATCACCTCTGAGAAGATGCATCATAGGTCAAAATTGGTATGACCCCCTCCCACCCTCATCAGCCTGTATGGTGAATGAGACACGTTTTCTCTTAGACCTGGGCGTCTCTCAGGGCTTATATTCACAAGAGTCCAGAACCCAGCAGCCCAGTGTTCCAAAGTCTCAAGTCTGGTCAAATCTGAGTTCCTCCTCACCGGTGTAATGGATGGAACATTGTATTTGGAGTTAGGAAGACCTGGGTTCATATTCTGACGCTGACATTTGTGAGCTATGTGACCATGGGTAAGTCATCTAATCTTGTTGAGCCCCAGTTTCCTTATCTGTAAAATGAGGAAATTGGATTCCATGCTTCTAACATCTCTTTCAGTGATAAAATTGTGATTCTTTGATCTTCTGGGCCTCTGGAGTCAGGGCGAGAGCTTCAGGGAATATAACAAACTCATCTCCCAATGCTAGGGGTGAACATAAAGAAAAATAAAGAAAAATCAATTGGGGAATGAAGTATTTGCTTCCAGAAAGAGTTGGCATTTTGATTCTTTTTAACAGGCAGCTCCCTGACTCCGATAAGCTGATGGCTCTCATGAATGTGGGCACCAATTACCACTGTGGCTGTAGGCCACAACTCAGCCCGCCCTTTTCTGTCCTGGATGATTTTCTCATCCTCCCATGTCTCCTCTACAGAGAACCTACCTAATGCACTTCAGCTCTTTGAATATTTTAACGTTCTGTAGATTCCAGGACAACCCTTGGGCTGTCCATATTCTCTCTCTTTCTTGCTACATGACTTGCCCACCTCCTTTTCCTGTTTTAGATGTCCACTAAAGCCGAGGATTTAAAACGCAGCTTGGTTTATAGAATGTCAATGGGAGCACTGCTTGACCATGCAGAGGCGGTACTGCTTTCCAACTCAATTCAACAGACACTGATTAATTACCAGCTGTTTGTAAGGCACATTCTTTGACACTGGGGATACAAAGACAAAACAAAACAAAACAAAAAAACAACCAAAACCAAAATAGCTTCCACCATTGAAAAGTTTACCTATGACCGGGTGGAAACAGCTTATCATGAGCAAAAAGGGACCTCAGAGACCATTTAGTCATTTTACAGATGAAGAAACTGAGACTTAGAGAGGCTATGTGATTTACCCAAGGTCACATAAGTAGCAAGGACAGCTAGGTGGCAAAGTGAATAGGATGCCCAGTCTGGAGTCAGGAAGATTTATCTTCCTGAGTTCAAAGCTGGCCTCAGATACCTACTAGCTATGTGACCCTGGGCAAGTCACTCAACCCTGTTTGCCTCAGTTTCTTCATCTGTAAAATGAGCTGGAGAGGGAATGGCAAACCACTCTACTACCCTTGCCAAGAAAACCCCAAATGGGGTCACAAAGAGACGTGAGTGAAAGGGCTGAACAATAAAATTTGACTCCAGAACCAGGGTTTTTCCCTTTTTCCCACACTGCCTCATCCCAGAGATAGCACAATAAGCTCCTTCACTACTCTGTCCTCTGCAGGACAGTGGCCAGTTTTTCTCTAGAGTTCTCTTCAGATTCAGCAGGTTTTCCAGGGCAGCAAGAAGACTGAGGGCCAGGACTGTGCAGATCTAACCATGTAAGCCTTTCTTTCCAGCCTGTGTCTCATCAAAATCAAACCAACAGAGGGGAATTGAAGGCCCACCCTATTCTTTTCCCATAAGACCTTGGCAGGAAGTACAGAAAGCAAGAAGGGCATGGGGTTCGAAGGTCCCACGATACTCAGGAACTTCTGGGATGTCTTGTTTTTTCCTGCTGAAAAGAATTCTGTGACAGGAACACTTTCTCCCTCAGACTACAGCAGAATACATGAGGAAAGGAGAAGGGCCATCATGCATTAATAGGCCAGACATTTAAGTTTTCAAGCTCACTTTTAAACTGTGACCTTAACATCTTGACCACTCTAGCCCAGAGAATTCAGGCCGCTGTGGGAGGGGTTGGGATCCATGGCCCCTTCAGGGGGGCTAAATGGCATCCCAGTTGCCTCATTGAAAACACCAGTGACAAAGATGCCTTATTATTTGTTTCCTGGCATTTGTTTTTCTTGGAATGCCCATTTTGCCCCAGGAATCTGTCCATGTGGAAGAGCATTAGATAATGGGAATAAATCAGAAAAAACAGGACCACTGCCCTTCTCTTCATGCCTATGACTGATAAGATTTCTTTCCTGTTAAGCTTTACTGCTGGTCAGCCACTTATCCAATCCTGCTGTCCCATGGCAACAGCGCCAGGCCCCAAAGGGAGGTCAAGCGATCAATCCATAAGCATTCATTAAGTGCCTACTACGTGACAGGCACTGGGCTAAGCACTGTGGATGCAAAAGGAGACAGAAGACAGTCCCTGCCTTCAAGGAGCTTACAACTTAATGGCAGTGGGACTGCATCCTACCATTCAAGTTGGAATCAATGGTACAGAGCTGGGTCTTACCAAATCTTCAAGAGGGAAGCTAAGGGAAAATATCCCAAGATGCACTAAGAGAGATGGGGTGTCTAAAATGAGAGGGGTAAAAGTCTTGCTCTCTCTTTCCCCAGAACACATCTGGGACAGTATGTTTCGTTCCTCCCATAGAACGTAAACTGTTGCAGAGCAGTTCAGGAGCTGTTTCATTCTTTATGGATGTATCCCCAGGATGAGGATATAGCACAGCGTCTAGCACATAGAAAGTCCTCAATAGATGGTTTGTCAATCTATCAGTGTATTGATTGATTCTGGGTACCAAAGTCTAAGAAGGGCACTGATGAACTAGAATATGTTTGGAAAATGATCAGAAGCCTGGAGAATACACCATAGGAAGAGCTGAGAACATTAAGCCTGGAGACAGGAAGACAGCAGAGTAGGGGGGAGGGGATACGTGATAGTTCCCTTCAAGTATTTAAAGGACTGGCATGTGAAAGAGGGCGTTAGATTTACTCTACTTGGTGCTCTAAGGCAAAATCAGTAGCAACAAATGGAAACCACAGAGGTAGATTAGGCTTAATACGAGGAAAACTTCTTAACAAAGCTGCTGCCAGAGTGGACTGGATAGTTGCCTGTGGAGGTGGTAAGTTCCCTTTTACTGAAGACCTTAAACAGAGTCTGAGTGACTTCTTGCCCTGGACATTACAGAAGGGATTCACACTCTGGTGGAGGATGAACAATGACTACAAGGTCCTTTCCTCCTTGAGATTCTGGGATGTCTTCTCAGAGCATCAAAGAACTGATCTGACTAACGATGCTTTCTTACTATGGAGCATATCAAAGCCTAACATCTTAGGGCCTTCCAATCACATGGTTGATTGTGGTCCTTCATGCTCAAAGAGGAGTAAAATGGCATCACTGTGTCGGGGTCAAGGTGCAGTGTGTCTGACTGGCTGATCAGACCAATCTGAGCTCAGAAGGCTCTACCACAGATGAGGCACAAATAGTCCATATGAATACTTGGGGTAGAGATTCTTCTAAATGTATGCGTGTCCTTTTGAGCTACTGCGAGTTCTCTTTGTTCACAGAGCATGGCACCTTCTTTGATGTTGGCATGCCATACTGGGTGGCCCTGTGCCAGTGTCTCCCAGGTCTCACAATGGACGCCAGGGTTCTTCAGAGGGACCACGAGAGTGTCCTTGTATCACTTCTGACCTCATTGTTTGACAAGTTCCCTGTGAAATAGTCTTTTAGGCAAACACGTGTCTGGCGTTTGAACGACATGGCCAGCCCATCAGAATTGCGGTCTCTGCAGTAGAGTCTGAATGCTTGGCAATTCAGCTGGAGAAAGGATCTCAGTGTCCAGTACCTTATCTTGCCAGGTGATCTTCAAAGTCTTCCATACTTCCTCAGGGACCTTTTTATTCTGAAACATGAGTAATCTTCCAGCCAAAGCATTGCCCCAGTCACCGTGCTAATGAGGCCTTTACCTCCTGCCAAAGCCTGCCTGGAAATCCCTTACCTCATCTCGTCTCTCTACCATTCTAGGTCTATTCCTTTAAGACCTAGCTTGGAACTTCTTAATTCTCGGAAACCTCCCCCAACCACCCCTACTCCAGTTTGCTCACTCCTTTAGTGTACCCCCATTCTGAGTTCTACTAGGGTGTTCTTACGTGTATTCACACACTGCGTTGTCTCTCCTTAAACAAAAAGAAAACTCTTGGAAGGCAGAGCTCATACCATCTTCTCATTTTGTATTCTCTTGTGCCTTCTTCTCAACCAATGATCTTTACTGTAGTGCTGAACCCACAGTAGATACTCAAAAATAGCTTGTAAGGTGGATGGAAGTGGTGAGCCTAATTTGTACAGTTTGTGAAGGGACACACAAGATGGCATAAACTTAGCCATTTTTCTCCTTTTTAGTAATTTTAAAGGACCTGATGCCACCATACTCATACATAGGCTTCTGGGAGATATAGTCCAGAGACTGTGAAGAGCAGACTTTCTGTTGGCCCCCAAGCACTGAGTGAACATGAAAGTCCTACGGAAAACTCCTTTATGCCAATGGTCTCCGAATGGGGTTTCTGGCTCTGGGGGGGGGGGGCATGGTCTGACCCCAAGGCACGTGCAATCAACCAGTGGAGGTGAGAGTGGCAATATAGGTTCCCATCTCACCCTTCCCACAATAGCCAATCATGGGGCTCATCTCAAATATAACCCCACCTACTCTAGACCCCTAGTAATCCCTCACTCTGCCTCCTCCATCAAGCTTCAAGCTGCCAGCCTCCCCCGATGACCTCTCATAGCACTTATAACCCAACTACTGTGCCAGCTACACAAATGTCACTGAGAAAATTCCCATACTTTCTGCCCCTAGATTACCTATTGGTAGCTGCAGGCTGCCTCTGTGCTCCAGGGCAGTGGCCATAAGAGCCCTAGGTCCCCCATTTTTATTTTGGGTGGGATACAGTGGCTGGATGAGCAAGCACCGACGGGTTGTGGTTTTCATTGCAGAGCTCATTGCATTAACTTCCCCTCCACCAAACTCCTCTGTTGTGAGAGCACCACCATCCTTCCAGTTGCTGGTTCAAGCCTTGGTATCATCACTGATTCCTTGTTTTTCCCCACCCCATTCATCCGATCAGTGGCTGTATATTGCCTGCCTCCGCACCATCTCTCACGCAGCTATTTCCTTCTCTGTATGCATGTGGCTCTCACCCTAGTCGTTCTCCCTGTCTCAAGTCCGCTGCAGGGATCTCTCTAAAGTGCAGGTTTAGCTATGTGACTCCCCTGCTCAATTAACTGGACTAGCTCCTTGTTGTCAAACATAATTCATCTTTACCTCATCCTTTTTGAAATATCTATCATTTGAGTAAGTTTTCTAGTACATGCATATAATTTATTTAAATGTAAATGTACATACATGGAGGCACATGTGCAAAAAATTTTGCCTCAAATGGTGAGTGATCAAAAAGGTTTAGAGGCCACTGCTTTACACAGTCAATTACTCTTCCAGAGATGTCATTGAATCTGCTTTCCCAATTCTGCTACTCTTGACATTGCTAGAAGAAATAATAATATTAGCAGCTAGCATGTATCATAAGCACTCTAAGATTTGCAAAGTATCTTACAGACATTTTTCTCACTTAATCTACATAAACCTTTGAGACAGATGCTGTTACTATGCCCATTTTACAGATGAGGAAACTGAGACAAACAGAAGTTAAATGAGTTGGTCAGGGTCATGCAGCTAGTAAGTGTCTGAGGTAAAATTTGAACTAAGGTCTTCCTGACTCCAGGTCTTCATTGAACCACTTATCTGCCTCCAGCCCTTTTGAAGGAAGGAAGGAAAGAAATAGGGCCTGAAGGCAGAAGAACTTTGAGTAGTCCAGAAAGGAGAAATAGAACAAAAGTTTTTCTTTGTTGTTTGTTAACAGGCTTTTCCCAAGTTTAAGCCTAGGGGCCTGAGGTAACATTTTGTCCTTTTTTGTATGTATTTTTGTTGATAATTGTTCATTAACAATTTGATAATTTTTAAATTACTTAATAATAACTAAGAAAATAAAATGCCTTCCAACTAAAATCCTATGATCCTATGAGAAATGGTGGGGGCATGGGGAAAGGAAGATGAGAGCAGAGAAGAAAATCACTTCTCAATCTCCAGCTGCCCATTGTACACCCCTTGGTGCTACTGTCTCAGCTAATGGAACAGCAGATGTCATGCCAGTTGACAAGAATTTAATTTTGGTTTTGGGTTTGTTTTTTTTTGTCAGTCCTACCACTATGCTATTTTAAAAATACTTTTCCATGGCACAGAGCCCAATTTTCCAAGGCAGAGAGGACTGAGGGGTATTTTTACACCACCTGGGTGGACATGTGCCAACATGTACAAAGAATGAATACCAACCAGGTGCCCCAGCAGCTGCTGCATGGTGAGAGGTAGTATGCTGAGTACGAACAGGGTGTGCAGGAGAAAGCTTTTAATGACGCACTGAAATTCCTCTGCCAAGAATGGGGTTACCAAAGATCCTTTGGGAAAATGAGAAGATCATTGTTACAGACCATTTACTGTGTCTTTCTCAGCAATAATGGCTGCACCATCTTATCAAAAAGCAGTACTTGTAGCTGCTTAGAATTAGAAACTCTTCAAGTTGAAATAGAGCTCAGGCATCATCTTATTCAATTACCATCTTAAGCACACATCACCAACCAGGACTGAATTGATAATTAATTTGTGAAATTATGAAATGGGAGCAGGCACACCCAGTTCTCTGTATACTCACTGGGAAAGACCACAATGGCATTGGGAAATGAGGCTGTAATCACTCTTTAGAATGGCACAGATGGAGTTCTATTGTGCTATAAGAAATGATGAGGGGGTGGTTTCAGAAAACAGGGCAAGACCTATATGAACTGATGCAAAGTGAAGTGAGAAGAACCAGGAGATCATTGTGTACAGTAATAGCAGTGTTGTAATGAAGATCAGCTGTGAAAGACTTGGCTACTCTGATCAATACAGTGACCCAAGATAATTTCTAAGGACTCATAATGAAAAAATGTTATATTATATGTAATAATAATATCATGACATATTTATATATTATATTATATATTTGTATTATATATCATATTGTTTGTCTTCTCAGTGGGCAGGGAAGGGTTGAAAGAAAGGGAGAGATTTGGAACTTAAAATTTAAAAAGAAAAAAATGTTAAAAAATAATATACATATTTTAAGATAAGGCAAAGAGAGAGCAGGGGAAACAGCACAGAAAATACAAGAGACAAGCAGCAAAAGGAAATTATGGTGGGGATGGGATGGGATGGTGAAGGAAAACAGGCAATGTGAGGAAGAGGATGGGGAGGGAGCGGCACGCAGTACACTTAGGAAATCATGGATTAGAGTAGAGAGCCCTCAGTAGCATAGACTTGATGAAGAGGGAAGGGGGCTCATGGAGAAGAAGTTTGAGGGTTTCATTTTTATAGGGTATTTTGGGAAACAGATCAATTCCTATCTGTGCTACCGGGGGGCTAGTTCATTAACATATCCAAATCATTTCAAACTTGTCAATAAACTTTATAGTTAACATGTCCACATCATCTCAAAATTATCAGACCATTTGGTGATCTGCTGGTCTTTACTGCAGGCAGTCTAAAATTTGTCTGGGATTTACCTGTCCTAGGACCAAAATGTCCTGACATCAATGCCTAAATAACTTCCCCGATGTGGCACATATTACCAGTATGTGACTTGTGGTTAATATGTGACATAATTTGTAAATTATGCTCCTTTGATCTTTGGGATGATTTATATGTGACTTTCAGATTCCTCTTTACAATCTTTCTTTTTTTATTTTCACATTAGTCATGTAAAGAAGAATTAGAACCAATGGGAAGAACTACAAGAAAGAAAAAGCAAAAAAAAAAAAAAAAGGGAGAGAGAGATCAAATAGTCTGCTTTGCTCTGCATTCAGACTCCGTGGTTCTTTTTCTGGATGTGGACAGCATTTTCCATTATGAATCTTTTGGAGCTGTCATTCAATCTTATTTTCTGATCTTGCCACTTTATACTGGCCACTTTTAAACTTACTTGTTATACTGATTAGAAGGAAGATGGGGTAGGCAGGGGGACCAGAACAAGATACAATTTTAATACAATGCCCAGTCCAGCTTAAAATGTTATCTCTCCTGAGGTAACTTAGATTAAAAACAACAACCACAAAATCCTCTGACTACCAGCACTTGACCTCAAAGATAAGGTTCCCTGAGGCAACTTCAACCTTGAGCTCTAGGAATAACCACGGGGGTATGTACTCCAAACACTGTACCTCCTGAACTGCTATACCTATGTGCTTTCCATTAACAATCAGCCAGTTGACACAACTCGTTCTTAGCAATGGCATTTATTAAGATGGCATAGAACAATAGTAAAATGAAACCTTTCTCTCCTCCTAAAACCTAGGGAGAACTCTCTAACAAATAGACACAGTGACCATGGGAGAAGTGGGCACCAACTTAGAGTACAGTGGTAGTATGACATACACATAACCAGCACGTGTGGCCAAAGCTATTCACAAAGAAGTATAAGGAAGGGAAGGTTTGCTACCATTGTATACCCCTTGCTGTATACTGTCATACAGAAGTCATAGCAAGACTTTTGTAGTAGCAAAGAACTAGAAATAAAGTCAGTGTCCATCAGTTGGGAATTGCCTTTTTAAAAGTGTGGCTCTGCGGGGCCTAGAAGCCCTGTATTTCTCTGGAAAGAGATATCTATGTATCTATACCTATCTATCTATCTATCTATCTATCTATCTATCTATCTATCTATCTATCTTCTGTCTGTCTGTCTGTCTGTCTGTCTGTCTGTCTGTCTATCTATCTATCTATCTCACTGTACCTCTCTTTAGCTTAAATCTCATTTGTCAGCATTGGTACTTCCTTTAGTCCACAGACAGCTCTCTTCTCTGCTGCTAAGAGCCTCACTCCTGGAAGCTGCTTCTTCCTTCAAGGGACCACCTCTCCGTATCCATGTCTATCTGGAGTGTTTCTCTACTCCCCACTGAATACAGTGGCTCCTATGGTTGAGTAATTCCTCTGCAAAACTACGTGGCTGATTGGGAGGGGATGAGACAGAAAGATCCTTTCCCTCTCCCCCTACATCTTGCAAGGGTCTCATCCATTGCCCTGGTCTAGATTTCCTCAAACTCTGAACTTCTCCAGACCTTACCTATTATATAATATATTATACAATAATATGTAATATAATATAAAATCCTTGGAAAAAATGTGTCCAATTCTTGCTTATTTAATGAGGCTGTTTCTTTTAATTCAGTCAAAGAAAGGTGTCCACACTTCATAAGTGGAGAAAGAGATATTAACACCTTGCTAATATATCAACCTCATACCACCTATTACTTATTCTTGGTTTTCTGTGAATATATTGACATCGGGAAGAAGGGACCAAATCTTCCCTTCCTTATACTTCTTTTAAAACAGTTTTAGTTGGCAGCTTTTGTTTTCACATCACCTCCATTTTCAAATATATCCCTCCCTCTGTCCTATCCAGAAAGTCATATTTTGCCACAAAGAATAAGAGAGGGAAAAGTAATTCAGCAAAACCAACCCATCCATCCACAGAGTGTGACAGCATATGTAATGCTGCCCTCCGTAGTCCACACTTCTGCAAAGAAGGGAAGAAGGCACATTTTATCACCTCAGGGTCATCAAGTTTGGCCATTACGATGATACAGATTCAGTTTCTGAGTTTTATTTTTTGTTGTTTTTTTACATTTAAGTCATTTTCTGGTTTTGCTTATATCACTTTGCATCAGTTCATATGTCTTCTGATGCTTTTCTGAATTCTTAACATTCACCATTTTTTTCATGGTGCAGTAGTAATCCATTATATTTATGTGCCACAATTTTTAAAAGACACTTCCCAACTGATGGATACTTACTTTATTTCTAGTTCTTTGCTACTACAAAAGTCTTGCTGTGAATATTTTGGTGCATATGAGACCTTTTGTTCTGTCTTTGTCTTCCTTATGGTGTGTTTCTAACAGTGGCATCTTTGGGTCAAAGGGTATGAACATTTTAGTCAGTCTCTTTAACATAATTCTAAATTGCTTTCCAGAAAGCAATTGGACCAATTGCCACTAACAGCATATTATGTCCAGGGGTGTGCTGGTAAATATTTAGTAACCTATTCTCTAGAAAAAAATACAACTAATACACTTTTAAGTTTAGTCTACATCACTAACATCTTCTCCATCACTTTCATAAGTCTAGACAATCAACAAAACGCTAAACCAAACCCTGATTTATAGCAATTGCTAATTTCAGAGATTTAAACACTTACCCTGAACTTTTAACAATCAACTCTCTTGAGCCTTTGCAATCTGGCTCCAGCACACCCTCAGGTATGCCTGTCTTTCTCATATCCCCTCTGACAATGACTTTTCCAAGAGTCTGAGGGGGTTTTGTTGTATTTAGAACAACCTCTTAAACTAAGCTAAAGGATTAATACATTTCTAATTAATTAATTCTGTAGTAGGCCTTCCCTAACCCTATCCTCTAGTTAGTGTTCTCCTCTCTTCCTGGAAATTACTTTGTATATCTTGTGGATCTACTTATCTGTGTACATTTGGTATCCTCCCCCACCCTCCTTCCACTACATAGAATATAATTTCCTTAAGGGCAGAGATATTTCAGTTTTGTCTTTGGATCAGAAATTTAAAGATGACAGGGCTCCTGGAGGTCATCTAGTCCAACAACCTCATTTTACAGGAGAGGAAACAGACTTGGGGTGAAATGACCTGTCCAAGGGTAGTAAGTTATACAATCAAGTTTCCACCCAAGTCCTCTGACTCCAAATCCAGAGCTCTTTCCCTTGCACCACCACTTGTATCTCCCTCGCCTAGCTCAGTGCCCTTGCAGATAATAGGTACTTAATAAATGCTTGTTGAGTTAAATTAAGATGAAATTCAGGTATCAATCAGGGTTTGGGAGAGAAGTGGCAAACACTAGGGACACATGTCCAGCACCCTCAGAATTCACACCACTGTTTGATCCTGTGAAAGTTTGCAATGCTTATCACTCAGCTGCTAGAAACCAATGACAAATGGTTGCCCAACATTTGCCAATCAAATGAACCCAAATTCAGTTAAGATAGAGCAAAGGTAAGTGAGCAGGGAAAGAGCCTGTCCTCTTCCCCTTTTTTTTTTCTCAGAAGGCACATAAGCAATGCCCTTTTAATTATAAAAGGGAGGATTGAGCCCTAGGTAGGGAATGTTTTGTGATGTTACCAACAAGAAATATGACAAGAAGATCCTCCACCATTTCAAACAGGGAAGAAAAGTGTAGTCATCGTTTTAAATGGTCAAACTATCATTAGAGCTCAGCACAGAACATTCGGGGTGAGCGTTCTTCATTCTCTTCCTTATTCTACTAATGACGACATTCTGCCCAAATGACTGGATAGATTTTATAGCTTTGTAAACAATAACTCTATAGAGTCTATAGTGAACTTCAGAGCTTCATAATAGGTGCCATGACCAATCATGACCTCAGAGGAGTAGGGGTGAAAGCTGCCTCGTCTCTCAGCAGAAGAGGTCCAAAATGAGGTAGACATTTTCAGATGTGACCAATATTTTGATCTGGATCCTTTGTACGTATTTGTTACAAGTAAGCATTCTATTGTGGGGTTGGTGGAAATTAGGGAGCATTCATTTTGAAGTGACAATGCAACGGATAGAAAAAAAGAAAAGAAAGAAAGAGGAAGGAAGGAAGGAAGGAAGAGGAAGGAAGATCATTAAAACATTTAAAAAGAAAAAAATAAGTAAAGTACACCTGACCTGCCAGTCCTAAGCCTTCACAGTGGCAGATTGCAGAAACAATCACCTCTCTGCCCATTCATTTCACCCAAGGTTCCTACTTATCTCTACTCTCAGGCCTATGTCTTGGTTCCAACAGGAAGCATTTCAGAGTTCTCTGGCTGAGACAAGGGTTGCCTCAGTTATCAAGGTCTTTCTTGGTCCTGGGGCCTCAAATCTATAAAGTGGGGTTTCATTGTTGTCTGATTGTTCCCTTAGATACTACAGAGATCATTTTTAACCATTTGTCTCAATTTCAGGACTCCCATCCTCCTCTGGGCTCGGAGATGTGACATGGTACAATATGAGAGTATCACAAGATGAGCAGCAGCTTTGTCACCGACAATACCTTTGGAGCCTTGCCCTACTCTGTTGTGTGTCCCTGTGTCAGGGGTCTCAGGACCCTGACAACCAACTCATGGAATATTGCCACTATTAAAGAATCCCCAAAGGACTTGACATTTCCACATGTCTTCCAGAGTCCAGTGCTTATTAGCTTATAGGATCATAGATCTGGAAGAGAGCTTAGAGGCCAACTGGTCCAATGCCCTCAATTTACAGATGAGGAAACTGAGGCACAGAGAGGTGAAGTGACTTACCCATGATTACATAGGTAGTAAATGGAAGAGCCAGAATTCAAAACCAAGTCATCTAAATGCAAACCCAGGGCTGTTTTCATTCCACCACACTGCCTTAGCAACTCAGAGATTCAGCTTTGCCAAGATGGAGGTAAGGCTCTTAACAAACACATCACAGACGTAGGACTATTGAGAGACTCCCACTGACTCCCCTCAGGGTGGACTTCTTCCCAGAATAGATAATGTCTTTCTGCAAGCCTTATTTCATAAAGAGAAAATGGGGAATGACTCATATGAAATGTTTCTCTGCTTAGCTGCACAAGACCCTTTTTCTCAAGATAGGAGGAGGGAAAGGCCAGATCTCTTTTGTTCATGTCCGTGACCTCATCATCCGACATTCTTGATTATGACAATTCCTTCAAGAATCACAGGAAATGGTTCTCTTGACCCATTAATTAATTGTCTTTGGCTATCCTCCCCCAGCCTCAGCAGAGGAAATTAAGAAAGCTGCTTTTCTTCCCATTTGTGTTTGGAGACCTTGGGTCGTCTTCTGGCTTTCAGTTGTCTCCTTCCCCCTCCGAGCAGAAGAAGCAGCTTGATAACAGGACTCTAGGCTCCTGCTGTGGTGTAGGGAGCCAAGGGGGCCAAGCACTCATGAGGCAGCTAGGTTTCCTGCTTGGTTGGTGGGAAACAGCTACCTTTTTCTCACAGCAGCAGTTCCAAACATCGTGGCTTACCGTGAAAAGTAACTGTGCAAAATCCAAAAGAAGAGGGACTTCCTCTTGAGAAATTCAACAATCCTGTTTGCAGCAGATGATATTAGGCTAACTGTGTCAAACCCCAGAACACAAAAGGAACTTTGTGACGAAGTTTACAGTCACTCAAAAGAGATCAGCCTAGCAATCTACACTAGAAAAACAAAGTGGATGAAGAGCACCTCTTGTCCAAATCTTAAGACACGCAGCAGAATGGACACTCCATTCAGGTTGGGGAGCAAGACATATACTTGAATAGACACTGCAGGTAGACACCGAGTTTGGAATTGAACAGGAAGAGAGTAAGCTGGAGCACTTTTGGGAAACTGACCAATTCTTAATGATTCCCAAGCTCCTCACTGTTGGGAAAGCGGTAATATTTCATAAATAGTAAACCACTGAGAATCATGAGCCTCTTCAGTCTCAGCGAAATAAACATTGCAGGTAAAGTGAGCAGAACCAGGAGAATAATTTATACAACAACAATACTGTGAAGATAAAGAACTCGAAAAGGCTTAGGAAGCCTGATCAGTACAGTGACCAGCCACAGTTCCAAAGGACTCATGATAAACATGCAGATTTGCCTCCAGATAGAGAGATGATGACTATGAGCACAGACTGAAGCCTATTTTCTTTTCTTTCTTTTTTTGGACATAGCTAATATGGAAAATTGTTTTGCTTGAATATATAATTATAGTGGGTTTTGTGTTTCTTTTGCCTTCTCAATGAGTAGGGGAAGGGAAGATACAAGGTAGAGAATTCAAAACTGAAAACAAAGTTGAATTTTTTAAAAAAGGAATAAACGTTGTATAGACTCAAAAGGCAATGGAAAGGCGAAGGAGGCCGGGCACTGAATGCTTAGTCTATATGACTGTCATCTTCCAGGTGTGCTTCATGCCCTGCCATCTTGGGATTAGGCTGTGAAGCTTACAGTAAATCTGACTCTATTACAGCCTCTGTATAGATTCCCTGCAAAGTATTCACAGGATCCTGGCGGATGGGCTTCTGATTGACAAACTCCCTCCCTCCCCACCCTGCTCCCCACCTCTACCCAGTCCCCTTTCATCATTGTGATTCAGAGTTACCAAGGTGAAAATCTTTCTTTCCAACTACCTCTCCATGAATTCTCATTCCCTTCTAACTCAGTCCTGGCCATCCATAGCCTCTATCTTTTTCTACTATTCTGTTCCACTGTGCCCTCTGGAACTCCTGTTCTATCATTAACAAACTTCCTTTCATCCTAGGGAGATGAAGTGGCTTAGCAGAAAGAGGACTAGATTCAAAATCTGTCTCTGTCGCTTATTAGCTGTGTGATGTTAAGCAAATTCATTTAATATCTCTCAGCCCCAGTTTCTTCATCTCTAAGTTGAGGATAATAATAGCAATCACTTCACAGGTTGTTGTGAGGATCAAATAAGATAAAGTTTATAACACACTTGGCCAATCTTAAAGCACTGTATCAATGTTGGCTACTATCTTTCTTAATCTCGATCTCATCTCATTTCCCCCCCCCCCACCTTCTGGCACTTACAAAACTTTGGCTTTCTTCAGAAGGCACCAAAGTTTGAAAATAAAGTACTTTGTATGCCTTGTTCTTGCTCAAACCCACCTTTCTCCATCACCTTTCTTCCCATATTGAGCTAAGAAAGGGAACTCACATTTCCTTTGCTCCCTGATATAACATCTAAGCTCACTCTCTCCCCATCACTCAGTAAGCTTTCCTCTTTTGGCTTCATTCCAGGCATTTATCTCAGCCAGGTGAGATCCCTGTGGCTACAATCCACCAGTTTTTAGGATATTTTCCCTTTTCAACTTCCCAAACCACCCATAATCACCACTTTGGCCCCCTTACTCCCAACAAATGACCTCATCTCCTCCTTTACTGAGAAAATTGAGACCATCTACTTTGAGCTCACTTATCTTTCCCACTCATAACTCAAAAGCCCTTTATATTCTCCAATATGTCCCTGAGTGGCTATCACATTTTTGTCACCTTCCTTTTAGGTCTTGTCTTCCTCCACTAGAATGCAAGTTCCTTGAGGGCAGGGGCTCTTTTCCCCTTTTCTATCATATCCTCATTGCTTAGAACAGTACTTGACTCACAGTATATTAAGCACCGAAACCCTTGTTGACCCAAGCCTTGTCTCTTTTGCTTCAGTTTCTTAGGAAAAGGTGCTCTTTTTTTTTCCACCAAGGTCAAGCCCTGTACTTATACACTTGATTCTGTCTTCTCCATAAATCAATTTCGTATCTTCAATCTCTTCTTATCTACAGGCTCTTTTCTACTTAAACATGGCCATATTTCACCCATCCTTAAAACAAATGAACAAAAAACACCTCCTGCCATATCCCCAAGCTATCATCCTATATGTCTCCACTCTATTTCCACATCCTTACTATTTACTTCCCAAACCCTTACTATCAAGCTTCTAAACCCCTGGCTCTATAGAAATTTCTCTTTGAAAGATGACCAAGAATCTTTTCATGGCTGAGTCTGATGGCTTTTTCCTAATCTTCCTCTTCCTTGACCTCTTTGTAGCTCTTAACACTATTGACCTCCCCCTTCTAGTGACACTTTCTCACTTCAGTTTCCATGATCCTGCTTTTTCTTTGTTCTCTCTGACTGAGGGAGCACTAATGCTGGACTCCTAAATGGCCCTGGACTTTCCCACATGGTCCAGTCTCTGGTCCCACCTGAGGCATCTGACTCACCCCAGCCCACCTTGATTACTTAGCTTACTTGACACTCCTTAATCCCATCTAGACCCCTTTCTCTGTTACCTCAGGACCACCCCAGGCTACTTACCACTCCTAGATCCCATCCAGATCTTCCCACAGTCTTTCTATATAAAAATATCCATCTTATCCTCATCAAATGTGCAGATTCCTTAAGAATCTGGCCCACACTGCCATCACAAATATCACAGACTCGCTAGGAGTCTGGCCCACTTCTATTGGTGTTATAATAAACTCGCTACTTGGACTGAAAGAAGGCTTGAGTGGTTGAATTCTTTTGAGGCAGCCCTCACCCTGTACCCTTGCATTTTGGGGTTCCCAGCACACAAAACCATGACATATTCACTCCTCAGACACCATCATCTTCCTGACTCCCTCCTTCTAACTCTGAATGTCCTGGTCCCTCTTCTTCTCTTCTTTCTCCCTTGATAATCTCATCAGGTCCAGTGAATCTATCATGTCTATGTCTGATGACTTAAATATATGTCTATATATAGATGTAGGCAGCTAGACGGTACAATGGATATAGCACCAAGACTGGAGCCAGGAAGACTCATCTTCCTGAGTTCAAATCTGGCCTCAGACACTCCCTAGCTGTGTGACTCTGGGTGAATTGCTTAACCCTGTTTGCCTCAGTTTATTCATCTGCAAAATGAGCTGGAGAAGGAAATGGCAAACTGCTCTAGTATCTTTGCCAAGAAAACTCCAAATGGGGTCACAAAGAGTCAGGCACGACTGAACAACAACAACAAAAACTCGAGTGTGTGTGTGTGTGTGTGTGTGTGTGTGTGTGTGTGTGCATGTGTGTAAGTAAAGCATGTGTGGCTTAGTGGAGTGAAAACTGGCCACAAAACCAGGAAATCCTGGGTGTAAATCCCACATATACTGGCTGTGCGGTTCTGGGCAAGGCACTTATCCTTTCAGCCCTCTAGGCAACTGTGTAAGACAATAAGTCACTGAGAAAGTGCTGCCCTACATTGACAGGGAAATTTTCTTTGTTTTAGAATACATATATGTATGTGTATACACACATTTACATGCATACACAAGTGTATGTATAGGTACATTGATTATATGGATGAGCATATATTCACATATACACATGTGTATACACACCCAACATGAATAGCATTTCTCCCAGACAGTTTCAGTATTTTTAAGAGAAGGTGCCTAGAATCTCGAGCACTGGTAGATTAAATGCCTTTGCAGGGAGAGTCTGCCGGAGACTGGATTAATTGTTTAAAGGCATCTATGAGAGGACCACGAGAGGACTAAGAGAAAATTTTTCCTGACTAGTCTTAGACAGTTAACTGTGCGAGACAATGTTTATGAGAAGCAATTGTCACTTCAATAGAGTATGGAGCCACAATTTCAGAGAATGGAGTTTAACTCTTATTCTGTGGAGAAGATATTCTGAGAATTCCTAAGAGACCTAAACTAATCTCTCGAAAGAACTGAATGTTTGAACTGTTTTGTTGTTCAGCCATTAAAAATAGGGTTAAGTGACTTGCCCAGGGTCACACAGCCAGAAAGTATCTGAGGCATGATTTGAACTTAGATCTTTTGCATTCTATCCACTGTGCCACCTAGCTGCCCTACTATAGTAGCTGTGTTGAGGTACAGTCAGTGGGTGCAGCCAATGGTTAGTGATTCTAGTTGTGACCTTTATCAGATATAGATGCGGGGCTGAAATAGTGACATTGATGTTTATATAAACCTATGAGACTAGGGTTCGATACTGAATAAGAAGATAAAATTTATGGGAAAGAGATTTCTCTAGGTTTTATAAACTTGGATGGAAGCTTGAAGCTAATTAGTTTCTAAGTATCTTTTGCATTTTAGTAACTTATGACTCACAATTTATGTTCCATTGCTTTCAGATTTATCTTTGAGGTAAAACCAGGATCAGGCCATCATCTTTGAGCAAAGCGCCAAGCTGAGGGGGATATCAGAGGACTGGCTGTCTCCCTTGATAAGGAGCGTTCTTACCCAACCTGGTTAGGTTACAGAAACGCTGTATTTTAGTCTCAGCTGGCTCAGGGCTTGGATATGACAAAGGAGGCAACCCTTGGCCTAGACTAGAAATGACACTAAAAGGAAGCCCAAGGTTTCCTGGAGAATTTTTTTTCCCTTGAGAAACATGGGGAGAAGTTAGGAGGGACCCCTTGTGCCTTTAGGTACGATGCTTCATAAAATGCATGAGCAAGACTTGACCAGTATTCAATGAGCTAGATAGAAGCCCTTTTTTTTTCTTCTTTTGGTGAGGCAATTGGGGTTAAGTGACTTGCCCAGGGTCACACAGATAGTAAGTGTCAAGTGTCTGAAGCTGGATTTGAACTCAGGTCCTCCTGACTCCAAGGCCAGAGCTCTATCCACCCCACCACCTAACCGTCCCAACAGCAGCCTTTTTAAAAAGAAAGAAGTGATTGCCCAGTAACTAGTCAATGGACAAAAAAAATGGCTGTGACCATCCTGTTGGTCGTAGAATCATAAATTTGGGACTGGAAGGGGCCTCGGAGAGCCTCTGGTCCAGACCTCTCATTTAACAAATGGGAATACTGGCACTCAGGGAGGGAAAGCGATTTATTTCTCAACATCTGTTTTCTCTTTTGAATTCCTCCTTAGCCTCCCAGTTTCTTCTTACTTAGCTCCATTCCAGTTACCTTGGTCTAAAACTCATTGAGGGGTCTCCTGTTTGTGTCTTGGACTGAATTTAAAGCTTGAAAACAGTTGCGGTAGATTGCACTGATTATTTTAGTTTATTCCACATATCTGGAGGTTGGGCCTTTGCGTCATGAGATGTAAATTTACGTAGATTTAACCCAGTGCCTCATAAATGAGCACCTTCCTTTTGGGCTTGCAGGCTCAGGACTTTTTAGATCTTCTTCAGCCCTAGGTTTTTGGTGGCGACTATACCTTGTCCATTCAGGGCCCAAGTCTTTCCTGCCTTCTAGGAGGTGGGGGATGGGGAAGTTTGGGGGGTTGTATTTCCATCCTTGCTCACTAGAGAAGCAAAAGAAATTTCTTACCTACGGCTTTGTCTTTTGCACTTGGTTGGGGTTAACTGTGAACATTCTGCAGCACAGACAGATGCTTCTGACTCTCTCCAGATGGTAAAATTCCATACCCTCCCATAGCTCTTCCTCCCCTCCCCTCCCACCACACACATTACAAGAAAAATGTCTTGTGACCAGCACTAGTACAAGGAAGGATGGAGACAAATCCTCAGGCTACGAAACCCAAGGACTAAAACTCGGGACTTAGCATTATCATTCGGAAGGGAGAAAACCCAAAAACTTCAAGTGGGAAGAGGCAGAGAAAGGGAATAGTTAAAATTTCAGGTCTGTATGTTTCAGATTTCCAAGAACTGGGCCTAGCAACCCACCTGCAAGGAGGAATTCTTGTACCTAGGGCAAACAAACGCAGCAAATCAGGCCTGGGGCAAGCCAGGTCTCACAAACAACACTCTCATTTGCCGGTATGAGAATGAAGGTGCGGGTGGGGTTGGGAGTGGGGGAGACTGAGGACCACCGATACTCTAAGGATATTGATCGGGAAGGTCCCTGCACCTGCCCTCTCCCCTCTTCCTACTTTCCCCCTCCTCAACTGGACCATTTGGCAGCTTTCTATTTAAACTAATTATTTGTGATAACTAGGAGCTAAGGTCACTTTTTCTTTACATTTGGCATTCAAGAAGCCTGATTACTAAGGGGTGGGGGTAGAACAATAGTCATTATAGCAAACTAATAGTTGCTTTCAGGGAGGAAGCTAAGGAAGAGCTTGAGGCCAGCCCTGCAACAAACCTTCACAGTATCATTCTAGTGAGAACTCTAGAACATCCTAGGAAGTATCAAGTCCAACTGTTTTGGGAGGTAATTGGAATTAAGTGACTTGCCCAGGGTCACACAGCTAGTAAATGTTATGTGTCTGAGGCCGGATTTGAACTCAGGTCCTCCTGACTCCAGGGGCCTTTGCTCCATCCATTGCACCATGTCCTACTTTTTGACTTTACAGAAGAGGAAGCAAGGCCCAAGGAGGCGGCTTGCCCAAGATCCCAGAGAAGACTTGTTCATCTCCTATTGAAACTGAGGCTGAAGGGGCAGCTAGGTGGCTCAGTGGATAGAGCACCGGTCCTGGATTCAGGAGGACCTGAGTTCAAATCCGGCCTCAGACACATAACACTTACTAACTGTGTGACCCTGGGCAAGTCACTTAACCCCCATTGCCCAACCAAAAAAAAATTAAAAAACAAACAACAACAAAAAGAAACTGAGGCTGAGCTGTAGGGAGGTCAAATGGGTCCCCAAAACCATAGCCCCACAGATGGAGGAGACCTTAGAGACCACTTCATTTGACCACTTTGTCTATAATTTCACAGAAGAGTAGATAGAGACCTGGCATTAACATCAAAGCAAGGACCAAAAGCCAGATGGCCCTGACTCCAGTGCTCCCCCAATCCTGATGCAATTCTCCAGCTCGGTGCTCTTTCCTCATGCCTGGTCCAATGTCCTTTGCTCCCCACAGTTGAAATTTGCCCTCTGTTGGGGGGAACAGTGGGGCTGGCTCTGCCCAAGCAGAAATCCCCGCTTGGTCTCACTTGGATTCAGGACAATCAGCTGAGCAAAGAGAGGATCCTTTGGTGCTTCTGAGCACACCCTAGCCCCTAAGCTTCACCTCCCCAGTCTCCTCCCAATTTCAATTCTATTGGAAAAAATTAAGTAGGTTGGAAAGGCAAAGCTTTGAGAAAAAGAAAAGTCTGAGGAGTGGGGAAGGTCGGAGCCTTCTGCACCGGGAAGATTTGTCTCTTCTTCAGGTCTGATATCCTTCAAATATCTCCTCTGTCCTCTATGAGGAAGTCTGCCATAGTTACATTTGACTCTCCATCCAAAGGCCAGATTCTGGGAGTTTGGAAGGAAGTCTGGTTTGAGAAGCAGGAGGAGTGGAGCAAAACTTAGGGAGCAGGGGAAAGCAAATTCCCTGGAGTTGTGGAGGTGTGCATGGGAAGGTGAAGCTCTCTAGCAGGGGCTTGCCTACCATTTTCCCAACCCCCAGGCCTCCATTCTCAGTAGGCTGATCATGAGTGGGGGCCGAGAAGACTCTCTCTCCCCAGTGGTGAGACATGCTATGAACTGGTCCTGAGGTCACTTCTTCTGGCACTGGTGCAGCCTGCATGCCAGTCAGGGTGAGGTGTCGCATTTCCCTTCGTGGCTGGGTCATGTTTGAGAAACCCCATTACCGCTACTGTCACTGATAATCAAGCTGCTCCCCACGGAGCCTGTCTTGCCTCTTGACTTACCTTCTTGTCACTTAACCACAACTTCAGCCCCCAACCCAAACGCCAGGTTCTACATTCACCCCAACAACAGGTCCTATCTCCTTACCGAACCCTACCCCCCCTTCTTCCTTAGAGGAATACTTTCATCAATTGCCCCTTAAATCTCCCACTCTGTTACAAATTTCCCTGTTTGGTGGAAATTTCCCATACTCTGGGAAAAGCCCTAATGCCCTGCCCTAGTGATGGCTCTACCTAGCAGCATTTCAGAAGATTGATAGTGACTCCTCAATTCCCTCCTCCAAATAACTTCCCTGCTTCCATTGGAACGGATGGTTCTCCAGGCCGCTGGGTGGAAAGCCCTCCTATCCTTGTGGGCACCAGGGGATGAGGACGAGGTGGTCACAAATGGGTCATGGAAACTCCATGAGTATGAATATTGTGATCCCCAAAGTCAAAAATGTGAATCTCCGGTCAGATTTACCACCCCAGAGTGGCATGGGATTGAAGGGCTACCGAGAAGACTGTTAGGGTGAAGGATTGGCCTTTTCCTCTATTGTGGTCAACAGGCTGAAGACAGCACATTTTCCCTCTCTGTTTAGCACCCCCATTACTCAGCACACATGCACACTGTCAGCGAGGGGTTTTTTATTGGATGACGGAACAGTAGGATGTCAGTGCCTCTTTACTCATTCTCTTTTGCGAATTGCGATCTACAGCTCCTGAACCGAGCTTGCGGTTTTTGTGTGATGGTGGTGATAAGCGGCAGCTGTAGCGCTACAGCATGCAGCTCTTCCTGGCTGTTTCTCACTGGTCTGCCATCTTGCCTTAGGATGGAAGTGGCCCTCTTGATGGCCTGCCTTGGAGGCATCTTTTGCTGTTGGGTTCTGTTTTCCAATCAGACTCTTAAAACTCATGAGTTTCCTATGCTCTGGTTCCTGTTTAGATCCTATCCAACTCAGTCATCTTAATTCCCAGTAAAAAAGCCAACAAAAGCTATGTTCCTAACAGTTTTCAAATCATCTGTCTCCATCCTCCGAGCCAATTAATCCATGGCAGTATGGGAGAAAGAGCTCTGGACTTGAGAGTCAAAAGATTTGAGTTCAAATCCCGGTTCTGCTAACGACAACTTACATGAGCAGTGGCAAGCCATACACCTTCTCTAGGCCTCAATTTCTTCTTCTGTAAAATACAGGCATTAAAAGAGAGGACCTCTAAAGACCATTCTGGCTCTAAAGCCATAAACCCATTCACTTCAGAGGTGATAAAACTGAGGTCATAGATTCCTGCAGGTTGCACAGCCAGTCAGTGACACAGGCAGGCTTTCTAGACCCCGAGCCCAGGTACTTTGTGGCACAGAAGATTATAGGTCTAGAGCTGGAAAGAACTCAGTGACCGAGATCATACAGTAATAAACCTTGGTGGCAGGATTTGAACCCTGGACCTCTCATTTCCTCATTCTTCTCATTCCATCTGTTATAACACATCCACAGCTATCCATTTCCAAAGAGAAATCTCAATAGTCAGTACATATTATTTTAATCTTCCGTTGTTTCCTCTAAGTGGTGCCGTAGTGCACAGAGCCATAGGGCCTGGAGTCAGGAAGACCTGAGTTCAGATTTGACCTCCTACACTTACTGGATCTGTGACCCTGAGCATGTCACTTAACCTCAGTTTGCTTCATCTATAAAATGGGGACCATAATAGCACCTGTCTCACAGAGTTGTGGTGAGAATCAAATGAGTTAATAATTGTAACGCACTTCGCACCATGTGTGGGACTATATCAATATTGGCTATTGTTATTTTCAAGAGGCATTAAGCACGGATTCATTAAGTAGCTGCTGTGTGCCAGATGGGACAGCTAGGTGGCGCAGTGGATAGAGTACTGGGCCTGGAGTCAGGAAGACCTGAGTTCAAATCCAGCCTTAGACACTTATTACATGTGTGACTCTGAGCAAGTCACTTGTCTCTGTTTGCCTCAGTTTTCTCATCTGTAAAATGAACGGAAGAAGGAAATGACAAAGCACTCCAGTATTTTTGCCAAGAAAACCCGACCTGGGGTCATGAAGAATTGGACAGGGCTGAAAAACAACTGAACGACAGCGACAGCCCCCAGGCACTGGGCCAGCCCTTTGGGATGTGCTGACAAAAATGAGATAACTCCGGCTCTGAAGGAGGCTTACGTTCTGAGAGACACCAGGCACAGGATGAACACACACAGAACACAGAGACAGTGACCTCTGACTTAACTGGAGCATAGGTGGAGGGATGGAGCTCTTGCTGATGCAGGTCAGCACCTCCTCTGCCATGAGGCCCGGATCGGCCTCATCAAGCTAGAGCATATGAAGATCCCTGCAGGCCTCCTACTGACTTGGAAAACTGCATGTTCACATCCTCTGTGTTTCATTGTATTTTTACTTACTTTGTTAGATGTTTCCCAATCCGTTTTCTTCTGGTCAGGGTAACACTCTGGAGGATGCAGGCCCTGGGCCTCGCCCCTCCGGCCCACAAGAGTGCCGAGAAGCTCATCCAGTGCCAGCATGGATCAGAGGCAGGGCTTGAAGCCAAGTTTTCCTAACTTTAAGACGAGTCCTTCATTGACTGTGCCTCACTGCCAGGGACAGACAATGCAAAGGCATGGAGGTGGGAAATGAAGTCATGTGAGAAGAATAGCAAAAAGATGTCCCAAAGTAGACATTTTCCAAAGTGAATAGGAAATACATGCTACTCTCCTCGGGCAGACCAGACTGTAATGATGCTAAAAATTCAGTGTGGAATAGGGAGTAAGCAAGAACCAGTGTAGCTCAGGTCCTCCAGACTGGAAAAAAACGTAGGCAAAGCAAAACTCTTAGTCTGCGTGATGACCCAGTGCTTAGCACATAGTAGGTGCTTAGTAAGTATGTATCTTTTGATTGATGAGTTAGTAAGCTAATAGGATGAGGGAAAAAATGGAGGATCAATTAAAAAAATTGATGAGGCTAAAAAAAATAGAGTGGAAGCTTGGACAGACTTGAGGAGATCGTGTGGGATAGAGGGCGAAGAGTAGGACATGGCTGAACAAATGAACAAGAACAACGCACAAAGACATGGAAACATCAGACGAGAAAAGCCCTGCGAGGTGGCAGGGCTTGCGGGTCTCCTTCCCGGTTTTCTTGTTCGATCACTTTTCAGTTGAGTCTGACTCTTCGGGACCCCATTTGGGGCTTTCCTGGCAAAGATACTGGAGTGGTTTGCCGTTTCCTTTTTCAGCTCATTTGACAAATGAGGAAACTGAGGCAAACAGGATTAGTGACTTGCCCAGGGTCACACAGCTAGTAAGTGTCCGAGGCCAGATTTGAACTCAGGAAGATGAGTCTTCCTGACTCCAGCATCAGCTCTCTATCCGCTGTGCAACCTATGTATTATCAGCAATCCCATTGTCTGTGGATAATTCTTATTTCTCCAGGCTACAAAGATAATGTATACCATATAACTGAGCATTACCAAAGTAAATTTCATTGATTTATTTAGTTATATTAAAGTTAAAACTTTTTCCTCCAGCAAACATTTTATGGAATAGCTCAACTGATACTCATTTCCATTTCCCTTTATCAATTAATTCAGCCAAAAACGTTTAGCAAGCACCTAGTAAAGTACCAAGTCCTGTGCCAGGCATTGTAGGAAATATGAAGGTGAATAAGAAAGGTGCTTGCCCAAAAGTAGCTCACAGGAGCTACTCATGTACCAAAATAGCTATAATACAAGGCACGATGTAATGAATGCATTAGTGAGATGATGGATCAGAGTGGGGAGAGAGAGGAAGTCAACCTCACCTGAAAGAACGCCTCTCAACTATGCCCAAAGGGCTATAAAAATGTGCATACCCTTTGACCCAGCAACAGTACTTCTAGGGCTATATCCCAAAGAGATCATACAAATGGGAAAAGGACCCACAGGTACAAAATATTTTGTGGTGACAAAGAATTGGAAATTGAGGGCATGCCTATCAGCTGGGGAATGGCTGAGCAAGTTGTGGTATATGAATGTAATGGAATACTATGGTGCTATAAGAAATGATGAGCAAGTGGACCTCAGAAAAACCTGGAAAGACTTGTACGGACCGATGCTGAGTGAAGTGAGCAGAACCAGGAGAACACTGTACACAGTAACAGCCATGGTGTGCAATGATTAATATTGACAGACTTAAATTAACCCTTCTCAGCAATACAAGGCTCTATGACATCTCCAAAGGCCTCGTGATGGAAAATGCTGTCCACATCCAAAGAAAGAACTATGGAGTTTGAATGCAGATTGAAGCACACTATTTGCTACTTTTTTTTTTCTGTTGAGTTTTGTTTCCTCTTTCTGGTGGTTCCTCCTATTAGTTCTAATTCTCCCCTACAACATGACTAATGTGAAAATATGTTTAATAAGAATGTATATGTAGAGCCTATATCAGATTGCATGACATCTTAGGGAGGGAGGTGGGGAGGGAGGGGGAGAAAAATTAAAAACTCAAAAGCTTATGGAAGTGATGGCTGATAAATCAAAATAAACTAATTTTAAAAAAGAATGCCTCTCAGACATTTATACCAATAATCAATTATTTTTTTCAGGTCCAACTGTAAATATTTGGCTTCTCATTATGTAGCTTCTTGTGACTTCCTTCCTGAAATTATCTTGTATTCTTCTTACTAAATTGGATTGTATTTGTGGTTGTTGTTCAGTTGTTTCAGTCATGTCTGACTCTATTTTGGGGAAAGATACTGGAGTGGTTTGCCATTGCTTGTCCAGCTCATTTTACAGATGAGGAAATTGAGGCAAATGGCATTAAGTGACTTGCCCAGGGTCACACAGTTAGTAAGTGTCCGAGGCCAGGTTTGAAATCAGGAAGAAGAGTCTTCCTGACGCCAAGCCCAACACTGTCCACTGCACTATCTAGCTGCTAGGTTACATTTATTTTGTACATACTTATTTGTTTAGATGTTTGATCCTCCATTAGAATGCGAGCTCCTTCAGGGTAGAGACAATTTCATTCTTATATGTTTGTTATCAATACTAAGTAGAGTGCCAAGAATACAGGAGGCACTTAATAAATGCATGCTGATGGAGAAATACATTTTTTCCCTGATGCTTTTATTCAGCATCAATCCAAACAATTACTAAAACTTTCAGTTTCAGTTGGAATTCATCATGGAATTTAGAGCCAGGAGGACCTCAGAGATTAACTGGTCTAGCAGTTCTTGATGGAGGGTCTGTGAACTTGTTTGTTAAATGTTTCGATAATTCTTTTTCAATGTAATTGGTTTTCTTTTATTCTTTATATTTCTTTATGCTTTCCTTCTATATTTCTATTTTCTTTATAATTCTTGACATTTTTATTCTTCATATTATTCTTTATGGGTTTATTTTTAAACTATATAAATAAATATGATCTATTGTAAACATAATTTTATACAAACTTATTTATATTAAATGTATATATAAGTCCTATAATATCCTAAAATATATAATCCTGTATATTTTATCTTATGCATTTAAAAACATTCTGAGAAGGAGTCCACTGGCTTTCCTCGACTTCTGAAGGGGTCACACAAAAAAAGGTTGAGAACCCCTGATCTTGTCTAACGTTCATTTAACTGATGAGGAAACTGAGGCCCACAGAATAGAAGTGACTCACACTTAGGTCCTCTGACTTTAAATCAAACTCTTTTCCCACTATACCTACCTGCTAGAGCTGGCCCAAGTGATTTCATCCATATGGAAAACATGTTATGGAAACTCTGAGAAGCAGGCTGTGTGCCAATGCAGGATGGCCACTGGTCTGTAACTTAGAGAGTATCTATCATGAGACATTGAAAAGTCAAGCGACTTGCTCACAATCGCCACATCCTGTTAGAAGCAGAGTCTGAGCACAATCTGTCTAATCCCAGAGCTGGCTCTTAATCCATTAATTATGCTACTGGTTAATCTACTTAATTGACTTTCAAACTAATATTATTTCTTATTGAATTTTCTCCAATTCAATTGAATGAAAATCTAGCAACTACCTATCATATTCTAGGGCCTGGTGCTGCTCCCTCAAAGCAAACATACCAATTCTTCATCTTTTTTCCTTTTTTTGTTTTGGAATGAGGTCATTCTTCCGATTTCCATTTTTGACACTGCCTTTTCATTGACTGAGTTTTTCTCCTTCATTCATTGTGATCCTCTGCCTCCCTCCTTCCCATCTGTTCATACTCTTGGTTTTCCCGGCAGTGGGATGTTTAGAAAGGTTTGTTTGGAAATATGTGAACCATGCCAACTATTTTATAATAATACCTTGGGCTTCTTTGAAGGAAGGTACTATAAACTCCCCCACCCATCCACTTAAGAAAAATTGACTGCTTTGTCTGGCTTGTTCATGAAATTATGAGCTCACTGAGGGCAGGAACTCTAATTCCGTACATTCAGGCCACCCATCTATACTGAATATATCTTGTGTATTCATGGCTGTTTGCATGTGATCCCCCCCCATTAGACTGAGTTCTTGGAGAGCAAGAACCATGTTTTTGCCTTTATTTGTATCTTGAACACTTGGCACACGCCTGGCCCATAGTAAATGGTGCTCGTTGGGTTGGAATGCTGGAATACAAACAAACTTTGTCCTGAAAACCACAGACTGCCTGTGAACTTCAGACTGTTCTCTCTGGTTCCTGAGGCCCACACAGCCCCTCTGATAAGGTGATGACTTTGGATAGCATGGCCTGTGGTGCTCCAGAAGCTTCTTTTGGAGAACAGGATGTGGTAACTGGCAAAAGGCAAGAGGGGTGTCCATGAGTTCAAAGGAGGGAGAATCAAGATAAAAGGGGATCTGTGAAATGTCACTATCCTTGTCAGGGAAGAGAAAAAAGGCCCAGAGAAGAGCTGTGCTGCCTGAAGGGGTCCTCCACAGCAGAGTTTCCCAAACTTTTTCTATCCCTAGACCCACTGACTTTCAGGAAACCATCCTGCCTGCTATTCAATAGGAAAGGAAATAAATTCTAGAGTTCACCTTGCATATATGCATATGAAATAAAATAAAAAGAAATAGAAAAAAAGAAAAAGAAAACTAATTGGTGTATAACATTTTTCAATATAATAAAAATGTTGCACCTTAAATCCACAACTTTTCCCATAGCATGACTACTTTTGAAATATTGAGCATCCTTAAAGTCTTAGTGCACCCTAGATGGTGCAGTGGATAGAGTGCCGGACCTGGGCCTGGAGTCTGGAAGACGTGAGTTCAAATCCAACCTCAGATACTTACTAGCTTTGTGACTCTGGGCAAGTCACTTAACCTCTGTCTGCCTCAGTTTCCTCAACTGTAAAATGGAGATAATAATAAACGGAGATACCTTACTGGGTTGTTGTGAGGATCAAATGAACTGTTGTCTGCCTCAGTTTCCTCATCTACAAAATGAGGATAATAATAGCCCCCACCTCACTGGGCCATTGTGAGGATCAAATGAAATAATATTTGTAAAGTCAGCCCAGTGCCTGGCACACAGTGGGCACTTTATAAATGCTTATTCCCTTCCCTAGTTTAGTTTTAAAGGTGTCTCAAAAGTCAGCTGCTCATAGCTTATAACTGCACTAAGACTTTTGGAATACCCTCTATTTCAAAAGGATGATATAGTTATTTACCAGCTATTTCATGTATTCCCTTGACAAGCTTCTCGTACCCCAGGGGAATTCTTTCCCCTGGTTGGGAACCTCAGCTCTACAGAAAGGATAATTCACAGAATGTCCTCAGAACTCCGCAAGGCTCCCATAAACCTCTGCACTGACACCACAATACCTGCCGCTCCCCGCCACTCACCAATCCTTACCAACGAACCCTACCGCACGCGTAAGGGGCACCTTCCCTCAAAAGATGGGAGAGTCAACGTTACCAGCGGCATCCCCGACACAAAGGGCAGGACTTTGCAACTCTGTCACTCTCAAGCTGGCCAGCACCAAGAACAGACAGCCAAGGGTAGGAGGCAGATGGACACACTCGGTGCAGTGTGAGGGAACTGGCTGGTGATGGATCAGAGCTGGAGAGGGACTGGATTTGTGATTTGATTGATACGGGGAAGTTCCAGGTGAGGAAACTCCCTCTTCCAAAGCATCTTCACGCCTTCTTTGCAATTTACATCGTTAGAGAGGTATCTAGCACTGAGAGAGGTTGAGTGATTTCCCAGGATCACACAGCTAGTATGCGTGAGGCGAGCTAAGTCTTCTTGGCTCTAAGGCCCCAATGGAGAGAACTGTCTACCACTCTGCTTCTTGGAGTGAGGCAGATTGCCCAGAAACCTCCCTTCCTCTGTGACAAAGACATAGGTTTGGGAGACGGTTTCTAGAATATGGACTAGAAGGTGCTTTAAAGCTTATCTAATCTAATTGCCTAATTTTCCAGATGAGGAGACAAAGGACCATTGAGGTAGGCCACCTCCCCAAGATGAGACAAGCAGCAGAGCTGGGTTGGGATCTCAGAAGCACACGTCGCAGGTGCTGCACACGTGCAGAGCCCCTGGCTCCATAAACACGCCTCTGTGGCACGGTATCAGCCTGGCTTGGGGTTCACTGTTCTTTCTACGTCACCATGTTGCTTTTGCTTCAGTCAGCTTGCTATCCCATGTCAGCTAGTTAGAAGAGGAGAAAAATGTTGGGAAAAATCTCTCTTCACGAGCTTGGCTGAGAGAGGAAAGGTCTCAGCTCCCTGAGCTATGTCTGATGGTGCCTCACAGCTCCAGAGGGGCTGAAGCAGGTAGCTGGAACCCCGGCTCCCTGGAAGGGAGCAGTGGAGGGCAGGGTCCCCAGAGTGTCAGAGGTTGGGCCCTTTGCAGTACTAAGAAGGCAATGTTATATAGAGCCAGTCCAGGAAAAGCAGCATTCACAATCCCCTGCAGACTCAACCCTAGCAACGGCAGAGGTTCCTATGGCAACAGGAGATTTATTTTTAGTCATATTTTAACATGAACATGATGTGAGCAGATCTGAGCCTTATTTTATTTTATTTTTTAAATTCTCTCCTCATAATGAGGTACAAACCTCTTGGGGGAAAAAAAGGACAAACAACAGAGTTTGAAAGAACTTCATCTTGGAAAAATGACAAAGGGCCTCTGATGCTGAGCCTCTCCTTGAGGGAATGGATCTCCCTGATACCCTGGCTATAGAGGGCAAGTACTGGGGACCTGGGGCTGGGGATCAGAGAGGCCTGAGACATAAGGGACAGAGTTGGCTTGGTAAGCCCGACCCAGGTAAGCGTTTGAAGGTCTCTTAGGTTCCATGGTTTCACAGCTGGGATTAGGAGCAGACACTGGGCAAAAAAATAGCAGGCAAATCCACCAATGGGGGGCCCTGTGTGTAACCCCTAAGTCTCTGAATTAACAAAGGCACGCAAAGTGAGTCATCAAACAGGCCAAATCACCACCTAACCTCTCCTCCCAGGGCTGACAGTTCTGTTACTTGGTAACTCAGAAGGAAAGGGGATTGAATTTTCATTCTGGGCTGCTTCCCGCTGTGCCTTCACTCTCTGAGTCCAGAAGACCCAACAGAACTTTGCTGGCCTCCAGAACCAGGGAGCTGTGTGGCTCAACTGGGAAGTTTGGGGGCAGCCCCACAGGAAGGTTGGAATCATGGGGTTGCCCCTGCCCAAAAAAAATCAACCTAAGCTGGCTGGCAACCTGCTTACAATCCCCTCTGTTCGGCACTCCAGAGGGCTGAGAGATTGTGCTCACAGAAGGCACCTCCCTGCACGTGTTACCGGGGAGGGGTAATACATGATCTCACTTGGCATTCACTAACATAAACCAGATCATCAGATTAGCAAGATATCTTTTGGAAAGCAGATGAAACCTGCAGGAGGATAGGATCACAGCTCAAGAATTAGAAGGGACCTCACAGGCTACGTAAGTCCAAGCACCTCATTTTACAGGAGAGGAAATCAAGGTCCAGGAACACTGAGTAATTCGCCCAAAGCTAAATAAGTAGTGAGCATCAGAAAGATTCGAAGCCAGGTCCTCTGACTTCAAAAGTCCTCCAGAGCTGCTGCACTTTCCACTGTACCGTGTTTTTTGTTTTTCAGTTATTTTTCAGTTGTGTTCAATTCTTTGTGACCCCATTTGGGGTTTTCTTGGCAGAGATACTGGAATGGTTGGCCATTTCCTTCCCCAGCTCATTTTACAGATGAGAAAACTGAGGCAAACAGGGTCAAGTGATTTGTCTAGAGTCAACCAGCTAGTAAGTGTCTGGGACCAGATTTGAACTCTGGAAAATGAGGCTTTCCAACTCCAAGCCCAGCGTTCTACCGTACTTCCCTTCGATTAATTGTTCTTAACTGATCCCTATCAGCATTGTGGTAATGAGTACGGATGGGGGATGGGCAGAGGAAGAGGAAATGGATACAGAATTATAAGATGTTAACCCCGAAAAGGAACCTTGGTGATGACCTAGTCCATCCCTACTCTGTAGGGAAACTGAGGCCAAGAGAAGGAAGGTGACTAGTCCAGGGACAAAACATAGCAACAGAGTTGGAGCTAAGAACTCATGAATCTTGATGCCCAAGTCTCGTGTCCTTTCCACCAATATGAGGAAGTATGCTATAATCCCTACCTTCTGAGAGCTGCTAGCTTTCCTGCGGAAACAAGATGGTCACAGAGGAAACAGAACACTTAGGTGATGCATGTTGTACCCACTCTAAGGCCAATAGAAGGAAGAGGTATGTTTTGCTTGTTGGGAGAAGGAGGGCAAGGTAATAAGTTAGGGCCAGGGTGAGGTAGCACAAGCAGTGTGAGGGCCATGACTCCTCAATTCAAGCGGAGTATCAAAAGAAGAAGGGGTTCAGAAAGGACAGGAAGAGAGGTGCAGAAAAGAAACTTCCTTTCTGTGCCTTTGCTCATGCTGTGCCCTCTAACTAGAGTAGCCATCTTGCTTCTTTCTACCTGTCAAAATCTTGTTATTAATTCTTAAAGTCCAAGCTCAGGTACCATTTTCTCCATGATGACTTTCCTGACCTCCACTCCAACCCAAGGTGGAAGGATTCTGTCTCAACTTAACTCCCTTAGCACCCCCACTATCTGCACCTACCCATGGGAGTTCATACTGCCTCTCATTGTGCCTCACGGGGATCAAGTCACATCCCCTTTACTAGATTATGAGCACGCGAAGGGCACAGACCATGTCTGACTCATCTCCATCTCCCATGGGGTTTGGGCACAGTGTTTTACCTAGACGTAGACACTCAGGAAATGCTTGTTGAATAAATGGATGAGCTGTTCCACCTTACGTTTTTATTTTTTTTTTGCTTAGCATCGGCTGGAACCTAAGAGACCATGAGGCCTGTTGCTATGGGGGCAGCATCCAGGCATGCTTTCTCCTGACACTGCCATCCCAAGAAGACTGACATTTCCTGTAATCCTCCTAAGGTGACATTCCCAGGGATGAGCATAGCTAAATGTGAGTGTGTGTGTGTGTGTGTGTGTGAGTGTGTGTGTGTGTGTGAGTGTGTGTGTGTGAGAGAGAGTGTGTGTGTGTGTTGCTGTTGCTGTTTGTTTGTCCTTCATTCTCGAAGAGGACCACAATATCGGGAAGGTGATGTCATAACTTGCACACACATACATGTATGTATGTATGTATGTATGTATGTATGTATGTATGTATATTTATATGCTTGTTTTTTAATGAGAAACAGAATGGTATGGTAGATGGAGCTCTGGATCTGGAGTCAGGAAAGCCTAGGTTCAAATCTTGCTTCAGACACTTACTAGCTTTGTGACCACTGGATACATCACTTAATCTCTTGACAGTCAGTTTCTTTATCTGTAAAATGGGGCTACTAATAGGACCTACATCATAAGGTCCTTGAGGGGGTGAAATCAATCAGCATTCGTTCATTAAGTGCTAGGTCCTGGGAATCCAGAGAAAAAGAAAAAAAAAAACCAGTCCCTGTTCTTAAAGAGCTTTTCAATAGGGGAAGCAACATGTAAATAATATGAGGAATAGATGGCCAGTAACCTTAGAGCAGAAAGCATTAGCATCAGGGAGAAAAGCTTCCTGTAGAAAGATGGCATGTGGGCTGAGTCTTGAAAGAAGACATGGATTCTGAGGCTAATGTGAGGAGGGAGGCGTTCTAGGCATGGGACACAGTCAATGCAAAGGCACTTAGGCAGGAGATGAGCATTGTGTGTGAGGAACACCAACTAGGCCAGAATGGTTGGACCAGACAGTGAACAAAAAGGATTAATGAGTAAAAAAACTAGAAAGATAGGAAAGAGCCAGGTTGTAAAGAATCAAATATATGCCCCAAAGAAGAACTTAAATTTAATTCTAGTGGTAAAAGGGAACCATTAGAATTTATTGAAGGGTGGGGAGTGGAATGGTCTGACCTAGGCTTTAGGAAAATTACTGTAATACATATAAAGTGTGTTATAAAACTTAAAAGCTACGTAAACGCATGCTAAAATTACACAGTGCCTCGAGGTTAGAACCTTACATATTTTCTCATTTGATCCTCTCTCAATACTGTAAGGAGGGGCTATTATTAGCCACATTTACAGATAAGGAAACTGAGACTCAAAGAGGTTAACTGACAAAATTCACGTGGCAAATAAGTTTCAGAGAAGGACTCTGAACCGAGGTCTTTCCTGATGCCAGTCTCTGTCACGATGCCACACTACCTTCCACGTGAAGTGACACAGCTCTTAAAATTCCTCAAAGTGCTCTTTTCCTGTAACAAGCCAGCGAGGCAGGTAGTGCACATTCTTCTCACCATTTACAGATGGAGACGTGAGCTCTATGAGGTTGAGTGCTTCCTGCGTGTAGTTATACAGGTAGTAAATGTCAGAGCTGGCATTTGAACTTAGGCCTCCTTATTTCCAAATCCAGTGTCCTTCCACAATATCCACTCTGGCCTTTCCTTCCCGAGTCCTGGGTATAGCCCGCACTAGGCCTCTGGTATGGAACTCAACCTCATTATTGATTGATATATTTTCTCCCTATCTCCTCAGGCCCAGCTACTCCACCCCAGCACCTTATTTATCTAGAGCAAGTCATCACTGGGCTTGGAGGAGCTCATGCCCACATGGAGGGAGAGAGGCCTTGGACCCCTGGCATCTACCACCAATCCTGCAGTCACAGTTCCCCCAGGGGGCTCATTTTAGCCTCTGGTAATAGAGTCTGTGGGGCATGTTTGTGTCCGTGCCTTTCTCCTGGTCCTACAATGATTTCAGGTAGGCTCCAACTGACTAGGGGCAGCTAGGTGGCACAACAGATACAGCACCAGTCTTGGAGTCAGAAAGACCAGAGTTCAAATCTGGCCACAGACACTTCCTAGCCATGTGACCCTGGGCAAGTCGCTTAACCCTGTTTGCCTCAGTTTCCTCATCTGCAAAATGAGCTGGAGAAGGAAATGGCGAACCACTCCAGTATCTTTGCCAAGATAGTCCCAAACAGGGTCACAAAGAGTTGGACCCAAGTAAACAACAATAAACAGCTAATGGGAAATGATTTCTGCTATCTCCCTAGACTAGCTTTCTCCCATCTTCCAAAGCACATGCTTCCAAGCCATCTGGAGCCCCTAGTCTTCACAGACACATTGCTAGAGAATATTATAACAACAGAAAGGCAATGTGTCACAGTGGATACAGAACCAGCTTTGCAGTCAGGAAGGTCTAGGTTCAGGTCGCATCTCAGACCCATCCTGACCCTGGACAAATCACTTAAACCTCTCAGTGCCCCAGGCAACTTTCTCTCTCTCTCTACTGAGTTTCAGGGAAATGATATGATTAGAAAGTAACAAAGTTAGGCTAGAACCCAGTTCTCCTGATCCCTATAATACATGTATGTATCTATGGTATGCATATAATATCTATGACGTGACTAGATGTGACCTATTCATATACATGTGAACATATACATGTATAATATGTTATGTATATTTCTTGACTTGAATGGCACAGGCATTAGGCAGACATGTTGTGTCTGAGATAACTATTTCTAGACCATGTGCCAGGTCTCACAGTGTGACCTTTCAAACTGATGCCAACTCTAATGAATTCCCAATTGTTGAAGATGCTTGCGTCCTTATGAGGAAAAATGTCAGTCATCAGGAAGGATTATTGTTCTCTCTGTAATCATGTTTGTTTCAACAACTCCATTATTGGAATCATCCGTATGGAAGAGGAAATGTGGGAGAAAGAAGAATCACTGAACAGAGGATGTCAGAGCAGGAAGTCGCCCTCACACACAAAGACTCAAATACAACAATTCAATTCGATTCAACTTACATTGACTGAGGATCTAATATGTGCCAGGCACTGTGCTGGGTGCTGCTATATGCAAAGATGGAAATGAAATAGTCCCTGTCCTCAAGGTGCTTACATTCTACTGGGGAGAGTAATATGCACACAAGAAAGTCAATACAAAGCATCAGGAGGTAATATGGAGCAAAAGGGAGAGAGTGCTGAAGAACCGGGGGAGCTGGAAGGGGAGGGAAGGGGAAGGAAAGGCCTTGCATATTAAGTAGCATTTAAACCGTGCTTTAAAGGAAGGTAGGAGTTCTATGACGTAGAAGTGAGAAGAGCACATTCCTGACTTGGACGGGAAGGGGGGAGGGTCATTTAGACAAAGACATGAGGTAGGAAGTGGAATGTCATATACTTAAAAAATGCTCTAATTTTTTATACCACACTGCCTCTCATCAGAGTGCAGTGATGCTACGTGCTAATATTTAGGTTTGTATTCAACCATGTTACAATTTAAGCATAATTTCATTATCATTGTTCTTATTGCTGTTTAAATTTAAGGGGGAAACATTTTTTTCCCCAGGAACATTTTAGTGTGATGGCAAGCAGACAACCGATAGCCAGTTTCCTAGCACTCTCATAGATAGACCCCGGGGGCATCTTTTTACTTCTTAATATTATCTGTGCTCCAAATGTAGGGCATTCTCCCTCCTAGAAGAAAAGAAAACCAAGCTGAAGGAAGCTCTCCAGGAGCTTGAAGAGTTCCTACAAGGAGAATGAAGAGTTCCCTAAAAGGGATCGAACTTCAATGTGAAAACAAAGAAAAGAATCTGAAGAGATGGAAGGGAATCAACCTGAATTAGGAGGTTGGTGGACAGAAAAAATGTTATATGATAGAGAAAGGGAAGAAGGACTACCATTTACTTAAAGTTAAGTCATAATATGAGGCTCTTCCCAAAGGGAAGAGAGTGGCTGTATCCTCCTCTGAAGAGGATACCAATATTTGCTCTCCAAGAGATGATGATGTGGAACTATGGGTAAGAGATAACCAAATAAGGGTTAAAGAAACAATGCACAAGTAACTTTACTGTTAACTCTCTGGTGATGGCACATTGAGGCGTTGTCTACCCCATAACAACAACAGAGATGTTTGTTGCTCGTCTCAGTGGATGTGACAGAGAACCACCTAAGACTTGTCAAACTGGACGACTGCTACTTGCTTCTGGTGATTCACGTGGGTAAAAACGGTGTTGCCAGAAGAAACAGAGGAAGTATTGCTAAAGATGATGAAGTCTTGGGCAAGAAACTCAAGGCACCATCACTGCAGTTAATCCAAGGTGAGAGTTTCAGAAGAAAAAGGAAGATTGGAGATGTGAACAGCTAGTGAAGAAGCCAATTTGTTTTTATCCTACAGGGGAAGTAGCTGGAAAGAATACTTCAAAGGACTCAGAGAAAGGAGAGGTAGGATTCCAGGGATCAAAAATCTATAGCAAGGAGTCAGCCAAGGAGTGAGGAAAAGTATATTCAAGAGAAATCATTCTGATGAAGAGGGATAGGGAGAGTTATCTAGAGACTGCTATAGATGAACATGGGATTCGTTGGAAAATTTAGATTTTTTTCTTGAAGATGCAGAAGATGGAAGCAATGGCAGGTTAACAGAGTAAGAAGACAAAGGTATGACACACTCCTATAAAAATAGTATCAGGAGTGTTAAAGCTAAAAATGAGCTAAGGCTTGAGGCTATCTAAGGACAACAAAAAAGGATGTAAAAATAAAAACTATGTTGAGGGAAAGAAGAAGATCAAAAAAAGAAGAGGTCTATGAGTTGGGATGGGGAAGATCATGGTAATCATGGGCGAAGGGGAGAAGGAAGAGTTACCGAATTCTTAAACATCTCTTTGCTGAGAAGAATGAATTTTGCTTGGGCCGAAAGAACAAAATGTCTAATAGGAAATAGAAACCAGAATTATGAATATGGATAAATACTAATAATGCTCTTCATGTTTGCAAAGCACTTTATGTATGTTATCTTATTGAAGCTTCCATAAAAAAGCCCTGTGAGGTAGGTACTATGTTTATTGTTGAGCACATTTTACAGATGAAGAAAACAAGGCTTCAAGAAGTTAAATTACTTGTCCTCAGATAAATCACTTAACCTCACTCCTTAGCTAGTAAGTCTCAGAGGTGGCATTCTGAGTACAGGTCTTGTATTCTATCCACTAGCTAGGAAGAGAGAACCTCTCTGGCCCTTCCTTATATGTTGAGGTCATCGATTCCATCAGATGGCGAAGAAAGAATTATTCAATATGATTGCTGAGTCACTTTCAGTGATCTTTGAAAAATCATGGAAAAAAGAATGGCGCCACAGGATTGGAGAAGGGTAAATGCTCCGATTAGGAAAAAAAAAAAAGGAAGAGAAAAGAATATGCACTCTACGGGTCAGCTGGCTTGACTTCAATTCTTAGCAAAATTCTGGAATAGATTGTAAAGGGAGTGGCTAGTAAACATCAAAAGTAAAGAAATGGTGGTTTCAAAGATCTAGCATAGACAACAGATCAGACTAGCCTCATAGCTAGTGTTGAGTACAGTAGGCACTTAAAAGCTTATTGATCAATTGATTTCATTTTCTTTTTTGTCATGATTGCTAGACTAGTGGATCAGGGGAACACTTCAGATTTGGACAAAGCATTTGAAAAAGTCTCTCACATTCACCCTTAATCCTACCTTCCTTGGATACCCAGCCAATTGGAGAATGGTTGAACAAGTTACAGTATATGAATGTAATAGAATACTGTTATGTTATAAGAAAAGATAAAGGGTATGGTTTCAGAAAAAACATGGGAAGATTTGGAAGCACTAATGAAAAATGAATTGAGCTGAATGAAGGAAAACAATTTATACAGTAACAGCAGCATTGTAAAGATAATCAACTTTGAAAGACTTAGTAACTATGATCAATATAATGACCACCCACAATTCCAAAGGACTCATGATGGAACATACTATTCCCCTGTAGATAGAGAAGTGATCAACTCAGAGTGCAATCTGAAGCATGCTCTCTTCTCTTTTTCTTTTTTTGTGTGTGTGTGTGTGTGTGTGTGTGTGTGTGTGTGTGTGAATATGGCTAGTGCAGAAATGTATTCTATCCAACTATACATATTTATAATGGGTTTTGTTTTTCTTCCCTTCTCAATGAGGGAGGCAGGGGGAGAAGGAGAAAAGGGAGAGGAGAATTTGAAACTAAAATTAAAATAAAATTGAATTTTAAAAAATCTTATCCCCTCTTATCTTCTTTAACAGATTGTCATGCTATCCCCTCTTTCCCCCTACTCTTCAACCTCTTTTACTTATTCCTTCTCTGCTTCCTACAAATACGTTCGCATTTCCTCTCCCCGAAATGCCTCTTACCAGTCCTACCATGCCTGCTATCATGCCTCCTCTTCTGCCAAACTCCTTGAAAAGGCATCTACGCCCAGTGGCTCCTCTCGCTCTCCTCGAAACCTCCGCAGTCTGGCTCCTGACCTCATCATTCGACTGAAACTGCCCGCTCCAAGTTTACTGGCGATCTCTTCATTGCCAAATCGCATGACTTTTTCTCAGTCTCCATCCTTCTTCACGTCTCCACAACATTTGCCATTGTTGATTGTCTTGTTCTTCCCTCTCCTCCCTGGGATTCCATGGCCCTGTTCCCTCTTGCTTCTCTTCCTCACTCTCTGAACTCTCCTTCGTCTCTTTTGTTGTATCTTCATCAGTGTCACTCTAGGTAAGGATACCCCAAGTTACTCCAAGAGGTCCTTGGGGCTCTTCTCTTTTCTCTTTATATCCTTTCATTTGATGATCTCATCATGAGGAGTTCAGTTATATTTATGAATACGATTCCAAGTCCATATATCCGGCCCTAGTTTCTTTCCTGAACTCCAGTCCTACATCATCAACTGCCTATTGGCCATCTAAACTCAGATTTCCTTTAAGCTTCTCAAACTCAACATTACAAAACACAGTACAGTGTTTTGCCCCAAACCTAGCCCCCTCCTGAACTTCCCCATCTCCACTGAGGGCACCGCCATTCTTCCAGTCACCCAGGTTAACAAGCTCAGTGCCCATCATGAGCTCCTCACTCTCAATTACACTATTTAATAAGTTGCCAATTCTTGTCATTTCTATTTCCATAGCATCTTTCATATACATATACATGCATACACATGTGCATATATGTATGTGTATATTTGTGCATATACATGTGTATATGTATATATGTGTGTATATGTGTGTGTGTATACACATACATATGTGTATATTCCCTTCTCATCATGCACACAATCATTACTCTAATTCAATCTTTTATCACTTCTCTCCTGGACTATTTTTTTGTTTTCATTTTGATAAAATTTTAATATTTTAATAGTATTTAATGGATGAAGTTTAATATTATTTTATTTGTGCATTTAAACCATGATTATAAGAAGGGTACATAGGATTCACCAACCTGCCAAAGGAGGCAATGAAATAGAAAAAAAAAGTGAAGAACTCCTGCCCTATGAGGATGCTGGGCTTCCAAACCCATTCCTGGGGGGTAGGAGGGGAATAGGACTACTCCAGGGAACCCTCCAAGAACTATGTCATCTCACATTCTTCCTTTATCCTCAGCCCAAGATTCTTCTCCCAGCATCATCCTCCCTCATCCCTTCATTTTATTCTCCAGATAAGACCCCTTAATCTTCAGCTCACCCTGTGCCCTCTATCTATCTATATATACATACATATAATTTTTTTCCTCCAACTCCCCTAATACTGACAAAGGTCTCATGAATTATAAATATCATCTTTCCAGGCAGGAATGTAAACAGTTCAACCTTAATAAGTCTCTTATGATTTCTCTTTCCTGTTTACCTCTTCATGTTCCACTGGAGTCCTGTATTTGAAAGTCAAATTTTCTATTCAGCTCTGGTCTTTTCATCAAGAATGATTGAAAGTCCTCTATTTCACTGAATGACCATTTTTTCCCCTGAAGGATTATACTCAGTTTTGCTGGGTAGGTGATTCTTGGTTGTAATCCTATCTCCTTTGCCCTCCAGAATATTATATTCCATGCCCTGCGGTCCTTTAATGTAGAAGCTGCTAAATCTTGTGTTATCCTGATTGTGTTTCCACAGTACTTGAATGTTTCCTTCTGGCAGCTTGTAATATTTTCTCCTTGACCTGGGAACTCTGGAATTTGGCTAATATTCCTAGGAGTTTTCCTTTGGGGATCTCTTTCAGGAGGAGATGTATGGATTCTTTCAATTTCTATTTTGCCCTCTGGTTCTAATATATCAGGGCAGTTTTCCTTGATAATTTCTTGAAAGATGATGTCTAGGCTCTTTTTTTGATCATGGCTTTCAGATAGTCCAATAATTTTTAAATTCTCTCTCCTGGATCTATTTTCAAGGTCAGTTGTTTTTCCAATGAGATATTTCACATTGTTTCTATTTTTCATTCTTTTGGATTTGTTTTACAGTGTCTTATTTCTCATAAAGTCACTGTCTTCCAATTGCTCTATTCTAATTTTTAAGGAAGTATTTTCTTCAGTAATCTTTTGGACTTCCTTTTCCATTTGGCCAATTTTTCTTTTTAGGGCATTTTTCTCCTCATTGGCTTTTTGGACCTCTTTTGCCATTTGGGTTAGGCTATTTTTTAAGGTGTTATTTCTTCAGTATTTTTTGGGTCTCTTTAGCAAGCTGTTGACTTGTTTTTCATGATTTTCTTGCATCACTCTCATTTCTCTTCCCAGTTTTTCCTCTACTTCCCTTACTTGCTTCTCAAAATCCCTTTTGAGCTCTTCCAAGGCCTGGGACTGATTCATATTTTTCTTGGAGGCTTTGGATGTAGGAGCTTTGACTTTGTTGTCTTCTTCTGGTTGTATATTTTGATCTTCTTTGTCACCAGAGTAAGATAATATAGTCTGACTCTTTTTGCACTGCTTGCTCATGATCCCGGCCAATTACTTGAGTTTTAAACTCCTTGTTAAGGTAAGAGTCTGCTTCCAATGTGGAGAATGTACTGTCCCAGGCTTCAGGGGTTTGTACAACTGTTTTCAGAGATACTTGTAGGGACCTGTGAATTTTCAGTTCTTCCAAGGTGGTATGATAAGGGGCCAGGAGGTGTTTACTCCTTTCCTGGCCTGTGACCACAAGTATTCCTTTCTGTCCTGTAACTGTGAGGAGGGGTTCCTCTCCACAGCCGCTACAAGCTCCACCATGCCAGCGCTCCTCCTCACCCCAGCACTGCCGCCCAGAACTGTGACCCAGATCCACACACGGGCAAAGCAAGAGATTCCTGCCTCAGCACTGGCAAAGAGATCCCTGCAATCCCTCTCTGCTGGATTCCCTCTCAGTCTGTGGGGCAGAAGCTCAGGAAGCAGCTGCCCCCACCCAGGGCCATGCTCTTGGGGAATGGAGCTGAGACCCAGCCTTCCTTTCTCAGGCACCGACAGAAACAGACTTTTCCCACTGAACTTCTAAGTTGTCTTTGGCATTCGTGGATTGAGGAGTCTGGAAACCTCCACAGGTGCCCGTGATTCAGTCCTCTGAGGCCTGCTCCAGGTTTGCTGCTGCCTGCGCTCCCAGCCCAGCGCCATACACCTTTCTGATCAACCATCCAGGTTGTCTTGGGCTGGAAATTTCTTTTACTCTGTCTTTTTTGTGGGTTCTGCTGCTTCAGAGTTTGTTTAGAGCCATTTTTTATGAGTATTTGGAGGGGTTTGGGGGAGGGCACAAGCAAGTCACTGCTTTCACTCCGCCATCTTGGCTCCACCCTCCTCTCCTGGACTATTACAATAGCCTCCTAATGGATCTCTCTGCCTTCAGCCTCTCTCCACTCCAATTCACCCTCTTCTTGTCATTGTTGTTGTTCAGTCATTGCAGGCACATCTGACTCTTGGTGACCCCTTCTGGGGTTTTCTTGGCAAAGATCCTGGAGTGGTTTTCCATTTCGTTCTCCAGCTCCTTTTACAGATGAGGAAACTGAGGCAAACAGGGTTGATGAGTTGCCCAAGACCATATAGATAGTAAGCGTCTGAAGTCAGACTTGAACTCGGGTCTTCCTGACTGCAGGCCCAGCCTTTTATCCACTGCGTCATCCAGCAGCCCAGAATCCATCCTCTGCACAGCTGCCAAAGCGCATTTTCCTAAAGCCTTTGTCAAACCATGATCAATGGCCTCCAGCGGCTCCCTCTTTTCTCCAGCACCAACTGTAACTTCATTTGTTTGGCATTTAAAGCCCTTTGCAACCTGCTCCGCTCTCCTCTTGCTGGTCCTTTTATCCAGTGCTACCCTCCATGATAACGGTCTCACTGCTCCTCACACATGACGCCTCCTCTTTCATGCCCGTGTCTTTCTAGCGGCTCTTTCCCATGCCTATAAGGCTCTCCCTCTTCACCCCTCTGCTCCCTTCATCATTCAAATCAGCTGCCGCCTTCTGCAGGAGGCCTTTCTGGATCCCCCCTCCTCCCCTCCCCCCCCCCCCCTCACCTCCCCACCTCCACCCCCACCCCCTGCCATCTCCATGCCCCACCCCCACCCCTCTGTCAAACTCTGAGAACAATAAGCAAACCAGCACTCCCATTCCTGGAGCAGAATCATTTGCCTTGTGCCTCTGTTTACTATTCATTCTAACTTTCCTATCCAAGTGACTCTTGGCCAACATTCCCCTAGAAGTGTTTTATCTCCCTTTTAGAATGTGAACATCTTGAAGGCAGAGATCATTGTTTATTTATATTTATATGTCAATTGCTTAGCATAATGCCTGACACATAGTAAGTGCTTAATAAGTGCTATTTCATTAAATACATATGCATATATATATATATGTGTGTATATATATAATATATGTATGTATGTATACACACACACACGTATATGAACCTTTCAAATCTTTTTTTTTTTGGTTAGACAATGGGGTTAAGTGACTTGTCCAGGGTCACACAGCTAGTAAGTATTATGTGTCTGAGGCCAGATTTGAACTCAGGTCCTCCCAAATCCAGGGCCGGTGCTGTATCTACTGCACCACCTAACTGCCCCCAAAACCTTTCAAATCTTAAAGCTCTTTATTAATGCTAGCTATTATTAACGAGAAGCTGGATGGGTCAGTGGATAGTGCCAGGCCTGGAGGTAAAAACTCACCTTCCTGAGTCCAAATCTGGCCTCAGACACTTACTAGCTGTGTGATTCTGGGCAAGTCACTTAACCCCGTTTGCCTCAGTTTCCTCATCTGTAAAATGAGCTGGAGAAGGAAATGGCAAACCACTCCAGTGTCTTTGCCAAGAAAACCCCAAATGGGGTCATGAAGAGTCAACCATTACTGAAGCAACTCACCAACAGCAAATTAATAATAGCAACAATTATTATTATTATTATTAATCAGAGAACCGAAAATCAGAAGACCAGAGTCCTGCTAACCAGTTGTCTGTTGGCAGGTCAGTTCCTCTCTTTGACAGACGACAAAGTGAAAAGGAGGAAGTAATCTGATAGACATGGGACAGGCCCAATTGTGATACCTCACCTCTTCTGGTTTGCACTAGGCCTGGGGCAGTGGCTAGAGTGCCAGACCTGGAGTTGGAAAGTTGTTGTAGTGTCTGATTCTTTGTGACTCGATTTGAGTCTTCCTGGCTCCAGGCCCAGCACTCTGTTTACTGGGCCACCTAGCTGCCTAAGAAGTCAAGAAGATCTGAGTTCAAATTTAGCCCCAGACACTTAACTAGCTGTGTGACCCTGGACAAGTCACTTAAACCCTGTTTGCCTCAGTTTCCTCAGCTGTAAAATGAACTGGAGAAGGAAATGGCAAACCACTCCAGAATCCTTGCCAAGAAAACTCCAAGTGGGGTCACAGAGTTGGACACAGCTGAAATGACTGAACATGCTAAGTATGCTCCGAAGCCTAGCCCCTTTGATGCCTCACACTCATCCTTTGCAATTTGGTAACAGCTCAGCCCATTTGCCCTGCATTCCCTCAACCCCTCCATTATTTAGACTGATCAGGGTCAAGCAGAGGCCACCTTCTTTCCCTTCAGTTGACTTCACGTTATTATGGATATGGGTTCTTGAAAACGGGCCTGTGATCAGCTCAGCAGAGAGGGTTTGGGGGCTCACTTGAGCTCAAGTCCCAAAGCAGGAGAAACTTCCTGGTCATGGGAAAACCGAAGGTTCAACCCTTACTGCTGCCTCCAGGGAAAATCCTGGCCTGACTTGCTTTCCTGATGGATGCCCATGCACTCTATGCAGGCTGAAAAGCCTCCTGTGAGCCATGCTACATTTGGCAAACTCTTAGGGGCTCCGAGCCAGTGGGATTGCACCCCAGCCATGGGAAAATCTTGATCAAAACCATAAATAGAGTTTCTTTCTTTCCTCAGTGCTTGTCCATTTATAAACACATGGTGAGTCACAAGACAGCCTCACCCTGGGGACTTCTCTGGCATAAGTCACTGGTGCTCTCCATTCTCCCCCACGAGGGCCACCCAGGACAGCTGGCCACAGAGAGAAGTCATCCACAGGCCTGCAGGCAGGGACTGGTCTGCCACAATTTCTCCAGGCCAGATGGAACAGATTTAGTTCAGTTCACAGGGAAACTGTACCCAGGATGCTTGGTAGCATTGTGTATCAGGAAAGATTACAGAATTTCAGAGCTGAAAGAGTCCCAGAGGCCATCTGGTCTTGGAGCCTTCCAGCACACCCAACAACTGGTCATCCTGCTTCCCCTTGAACATTTCTACTTATGGGGAACTCACTACCTCCTGAAGCAGGCCAATTGCATTTTGGGGCAGCTATAATTGTAAGGCACCATTTCCTTACATCTGTGTACAATCTACCTCTCTGCAGCTTCTCCACTGCAACCCTCTATGGTCAAGCAGAACCAGCCCAATTTCTCTTATCCATGATCTGATGAAGGTTAGAGATAAGGCCCAGACCTAGGAGTTCACAGGTGTAGGAAACTCCCTCTACCAACACAGTTAGGCATGTGTTCTGCTACTTGGAGTCCTGGAGAGCTGTCCAGAGCCTTGAGAGGCCGAGTGACTTACCCAGGGTCACACAGCAATGATAATTCCTTAAATATTTGGAAAAAGCTATAATGTCACCTTATTACCCCACTCCTCCACCTGAGTCTTCTTTCCTCAAAGGCTAAACGTGTCTAGTTTCTTCAAATAATCTTATTTATATGACTTGGCCTCTAATTCTCTCACACAAAGCCATAACTAGGGCAGGCCACGCAGGAATGTGCCCCAGGGGAGCCACATATGAGGGACTTTTGTCCCCTATATTCATGCCCCAGGGTCCCAGGGCCATGTCATCTCTCTCCTAGGGCCTTCCTCTAGCCTCACTGCCTCATCCCAGAAGATAGAAGTTCTAGGCCCGTTAGCGGATAATGTGACTCTGGAATCAGAACCCTGGGCTCAAATCTCACCTCTGAGACTTATCACCAATGTGACCCTAAAAAAATCAGTTTCTCTGGGTCTCAGTTTCTTTATTGCAAAAGATTAGAAGGCAGGATTAGATGGTCTGTGAGCCCCTTTCCGTTCTAGCTCTATGATCCTATGATGGATGCACAAAGGGCATGAGCTGGACTTTTTTCTAAGCATGTCTACGCAACAACATGACTAACTGACCTCTTTGTCACTCCCCGTCCTGCAAATGAATTTGCCCTGGTTGCAAGAGCTTTGTTGGCTTTTAGCAGAGCACAGCTATTGAGATAACATTCATAAAGCACTAAAAGTTAGCTTTTAGCAGAGCCCGGCTCTGCTCTGCCCTCACCCCCATCCTTCTCCTCTCCTGGAAGTGGCTGTCAGGTTGGATTTGGTCCAGAGGAATGTGGCTGGCATCATCTTAACTCTTTCATACGAAGAACTGCTGAAGGAGCTGCATGTGTTTTAGCCTGAACAGCATCTGAACAGCTGTCATGTTGAATAAGAGTCTAAATGCCTAGGATTTCATGCTAGAAGGAGCCTCCATGATCCTCCTCCTAGATGAGGCAACCAAGCTTCAGAGATGGAAAGTGGCTTGTCTAAGGTCATACTCATACTATCTAGCAAAGCCAAGATTCTCAGTAGCTCACAAGGGCAAAACTTGGATCAGTGGGTGGGAGGTACAGACAGGCACAACTTAGCCCAAAATAAGGATGAATTTTCCGATAACTCTAGCTGTTCCACAATGGAATGGGTGGATTTGTGAAGTAGTGAGCTCCCTGTCACTGCTGGGATTCAAGCAAAGTCTTAAAAGATCACCTATTCAGAGTGAGCTTCCTGAAGGGCATAAGGATTGTGAGCAGATATCTAGGGTCCTTTTTAATTTTGAGATACTATGATTTTATATCTATGAAAAATCATCAGACTGAAGTTTTGAGGGGATAGTCAAGACTGAAGTTTTGAGGTAACAGCCAAGACAGTTCAGGTGGTCAGGACAAGGTACGCATAAAGCCAATGCCATGGGTTTGATAGATTCCCCACTGTTCAGTTTCATTATTCCTGTCCAGAGACAACCTCTATAACTCTGCCCCGTCATTTTTAAACAAACGTCCATCAATAGTTTCATGAGGGACTGGGTAAATGTTGATGGCTTTAGAAGAAACATCACTATGAATGGAAAAAAATATATGTACTTACTGGTTGAAAGTCAATAGTGTACCCTTGGTATGAGAAGGAGCCTGGTACAGTTGAAGAAGTGAGTTAAAGTCCCAATTTTCCCAGTTATTAGATAGGTGACCTTGGGAAAGTTAGTCCTTCTGCGACTCAGTTTCTTTTTCCATAAAATGGAGATAATAACTTTTATCTCTTCTAATACCAGGAATACTGTTTAATAGTGGTCTTAATTATTTAATTGCTTTAAAATTTGCAAAATATTTCACACACACTATTTGATGTGATCATTACAACAGCCTTGAATTTATTGTTGTTGTTCAGTTATTTCAGACTCTTCGTGACCCCACTTGGGGTTTTCTTTGCAAAGATATTGGAGTGGTTTGCTATTTCCTTCTCCAGCTCCTTTTATTTATTTATAACAAACTGAGGCAAATAGGGTTAAATAACTTGTCCGGGGTCACACAGCTAGTAAGTGTCTGAGGCCAAATTTGAGCTCATGAATATGAGCCTTTCTGACTCCAGGTCAAGCACTCTATCTACTATGCCACTTAGCTGCCCCACAACTCCGAGAGATAGGTACTATTCTTAGCCCCATTTTACAGATGGGGAAACTGAGGTTTGGAGAGGTTAAGGTACTTGCCTGTGGTCACTTAGCCAGTAAGCATCAATGGAAGCATTTGAATCAAAGTGGTAGAATGTTTTACAGTTTGGCTTTACCTGATATTTTGAGTTTTTCAAAGTGCATTCCTCACAATAGCCCTCTGAGTAAGGAAGTAAGCATCTCCTTATTCCCATTTTCCTGAACAAGAAACTGAAGCTCAGAAGAGTTCGATTATGAGATCCTTGAGGACAAGGACTGTTTTTTGCTTCGTTTTGTATCTCCAGCACTTAGCATAGTGTTTGGTACATCGCAGATGCTTTGTAAATGTTAATTGATGACTGACTGATGAGTTGTGCCTGGCCCATGGTCATATAGCAAACATGAGTCAGAGACAAGAATCAAACACAGGTCTCCTCACTCTAAATCTTGTGCTCTTTCTACCACATTGTCACACCTCTGCTGGAATCTTGGATTCTTCCCCTGGACCATCCTCAACTCTGATCGGGGAACCGCTACCTCACCTCCCTGCCCCTGGCTCCAAACCATGCTGCTACTGGGATAGCCAGCCCCTCCTCCTCCTTCTGGTTTCCTTTTATGTGTTGTCTTCCCCATGAGAATGTGACCAACACAGTACCTGGCATATAGGCAGCACTTTTCAAATGCTTTATATCCATCTATTTATCCATCCATCCATCCATCCATTTCTCTCTCTCTCTGTCTCTCTTTCTCTCCATCTTTCTGTCTAAACTATACCGCTTTCTTAAAATAATCTCAAGACAGGAGTAGTGCAAGAATTAACCATAATAGTAACAAGAAAACAGCCGGTGTTGAATTAGGTCTCTCTTGTCAGAATGACTTCAAGAAGCTTGCTATGTCCTTGAAAATGAGGATCTCCTTTGTAATGCTGCTCTGCTACTCTGCCTGGTTTCAGCTCCATGGAACAAGATGCTTTTGTGCCCAGCACCCCCTAGTTTCCCTTCTTTTTTCCTGCTCCTCCCCAACTTTCCGGCTTCCTTTTGTGTATCGTCTCCTTCCATTAGATTGTAAGCTCCTTGAGGGCAGGGACTGTCCTTTTTATTAGTTGTATCCCCAGTGCTTACCACAGTTCCTGGCACATAGTAGGCACTTAGTAAATGTTTATTGAATTGGATTGGGTTGGACTGCTCCACTGGGGAAGACCTGAGATCCTTGATGACTTCTCTCCTTGGTTGTATGGGTATTAATGTGAGTCTTTTAATCTGGGCATCTATCAAAATTGATTTAGAACCATAGAATGTAAGAGTGGCAAGAAATCTCAGGGATCTTATGGTCTATTGTTCATAGGAGGAAACTGAAGCCCAGAGGGGTGAGACAACTTGGTCAAGGAGCACAGAAGAGCCTAGACTGGGACGCAGATCTCCTCCTTTGCATTCCATACTTTTTTGCCTCATTTCTTACCTAGCCTGAATCACTGAATGGACATTGCTTCAGACAAACTGAGTGTTTGGAAAGACCTTAGATTAAAAAGGCCAAGGCCTCCCACTGCACCGTGGGTCATCTCTAGTCATCCTGATCCATATCTTGCCACTACATCCAGATGGTTTCAGAGGACAGAGTGAGGCTGGTGACTTTGCACAGCCCTGCTTCACTTAAATCTAATTCACTTACAAGTCGTGACACCACCTTCCTGATGTCATTGGTCGTCTTTGAGAATGAAGGACAAACAACAATGATAACTCTCCAACATGCTACTTTTGCACCAATGAGAGTGTATTTAAGGGAGCCCGTAAGGCTTCCAGAGGGCACCCCGGATAGAATTCTGGAATTCCATGGCATCAGCAAGACCTGAGTTTGAATCCTGCCTCAGACACTTATTATGTGACCTTGAGCATATCACTTAGCTTACCTCAGTTTCCTCACCTGTAAAATGGGGATTTTAATATCACCCTTCTCACAGGGTTGCTGTGAGCATCAAATGAGTTAACACATGAAGCATCTCACAAACCTTAAAGTGCTAAGTGCTAGCTACTGTTGGGATAGAGTAAAGTGTTGGTCACTTTCAGGTGTGGAACCTGATGAGGATGAGCGACACTGTGGCTTAACTTGGGTGGTTTCAGTTCCCATTTCCCACCTGGAGCAAATCACGGCCATTTTGAATTAACCAGGGCCAAGGCATTCGTTCAAAGACTGTTGTGCAGATTGAAAACAAAAGCCCATCAATGAAGTCCCTGGAGCACAAGTGGCCCCAGAAGATGAGCTGGGGGCGGGCACCAATTCTCTCAGCTCCTTTCCTTTCTGCAGGGTATCTCTGTGGAGGCGATGGCCCAAAGAGAAGGCAGAAGCAGTACCTATCCATTGTCTATGGCTCTAGACGTCTGCATTGTGAGCAGATTAAGCCCAAGCATAGCATAGTTCGTTGAATTTAGGGCTAGAAGGCCCTAGTTCAAATCAATCATTTTGCACATGACCATCTAGTTCAAATCAATCACTTTGCAGATGAGGAAGCTGAGGCTTGGAGAGAGAAAAAAAAGACTAGCCCAAAGTCATACCGATAGCAAGTGGCAGAGCTGAAATTTGAACTCATTCCTCTGACTCCAGAACACTGTGTTTTCCCCCACAGCAGACCGATTTTCTTATGTTTCTCAGATGAACTGGGATTCTGTAAGATTTGCTCATCTTTGGACACCTCACAATCATTAGGAGAGCAATCAAAATGGAGCAGAGAATTAGTGAGAATGCTCCCGTCTATTTAATATAGTTCTAAGATGCCAATTTGTTCATTTCTGATGCACGAGACCCGGGAATGATTTCTGAAGTGTGATGTCTTTGGCTCATAGGTCAACCAATGATTTGGTCCTTGTGAATGAATGGCAGAAGCAGGAAGGGGTCAGTGTGTACCTCTGGGGCTACGTTAACTGAACTCCCATCCTCTGTCTGCCCCAGACCCCAGGTCCTGATGATGGCCCAGCCCTATTTGGGTCGTTCATATGTGGAGAACATCTGTGGAGTAGCTCCTGTTACTGGATGGGTGAAGGTTACTTGATCATCACGGACTTCAATTTTATTATATATAAAATAAGAGAGGGGCTAAGTAGCTACTACATTTCACTCCAGTTTTAAATCTATGATCCTATAACTCCCTTTCAAGGATGCTGGCTGGATGACCTCTAAGAGCCTTCACAACTTTATCCTATGTCCTTATGCAAGACTTAAATCTAGCATCTTCCCTCTTGTCATTTCCTATTTATCCTGTATAAAGCTTGACACATGGTTGTATGCATGCTGTCTCCCCCATTACATTGTGAGTTCAATTGTGAGACCTCGACAGGTTTTTGGGGGGAGGTGGGAGGAGGAGCCTATGCCACATTGCTAATCTTGAAGTTCCCTAAAACACCCAGGTCTTTAAATTTGGCGAGGAGGATTGGGCTTACAATTTCTAAGAATGTGAGACCCTTGTAGTGAAAACTTTCTCCATCAGTACTGATGGTAACTTGTCTGCATCTTATAATCATAGAAAGTTTCTGATTTGCTCATGATCACGCAGTGAGTATATGTTCAAAGGTAGGACTTGAATCTAGGATTGCCTGACTCCAAGGCTAGCCCTCTAACCACTATGTCATCGTGGCCAGCCTTTCCCTGAGAAGTTTGGCACTTAATTATTCTTTTTCCTTTTTGTATGTAGATTCATGAGGGACTTGGTACATCTCAATGGTTTTAGGATAAACATCACTATAAATGGGAAAAATGCGTGTCCTTATTGGTAAGAGACCAATAATGTACCCTTGGTAGGAGAAGCAGCCTGGCACAGTTGAAGAAGTGAGTTCAAGTCCCAATTTTGCTAGTTACTAGATAAGTGACTTTCGGACAGTTGGTTAACCCTTCCAAACCTCAGTTTTCTTTTCCACAAAATGGAGACACTAACTTAGATCTCTTCTAAAATAGGGATACTTTAAAAATTATGGTCTTAATGATTTAATTGCTTTACAATTCATAGGCTTTATGCCCTTCTTGAACTGGAAGAGACATTAGAGATTAGATAGCTCAATCCTTTCATTTTAAAGAAGAGGAAATTGAGAGCCTAACAAGGCTAAATGACTCACTCAAGGTCACGCAGCTAGTTAGCGACAGTCAGTCTGCGTAACTCTTGTCTGTGTCCTAAAAAAATTGTCTGTAAAGAATCCAACCAACACACCAGAGCCCTCCCTCTGGCTTTTAAATTATTTTGTGGATTCCGGTGCAACACTCGCGTTTGTCCATCTTTGTCCTCACTCTCGCCCACTTCTTCTCCACATCATCCATGTCCTTGATGCTGCCTTTTAAACAACTCCTCCAGCACAAGGCGTCCTTGGATCTACGCTGCTGCCTCCTTTATCCAGCCCACTCTCTATTTCCAGCCATTATTGAATTCTCAGCTGAGTTCATTATGTATCTGAAGTACCTATCTGAAATTCATAGACTGATGGGTGAATTCAACAGGCTGCCTTCTGACTCCATGGAATAGTCTGGGCAGCATCCTGTCTTGAAGTACTTCATCTTTTCCAAGTAGATTTTACATACATTCAAAATGGCTGGTCAGCTTGCGGTTATCTTCCAGCCTGGGGACCATCTCCAGTCATCCTGAGCTATATCTGGCCACTGGACCCAGCTGGCTCCGGAGGAGAGAGTGAGGCTGGTGACTTTGCACAGCCCTCCCTCACTTCAATCCGATTCACTTGCACATCATGGCATCACCTCCCTGATGTCACGGTCCTCTTTGAAAAGGAAGGGTAAACAACAACAACGACAATAACACCAATCTTCCAGCCTAGGCCGCCCTCCTCATAGTCCCTGCTCAATGTGGTTGGGGGAAGCCAGGCAGTCTGAACATGAAGAAGGAAGCAGACGAAAGACTTAGAAACTCAAATTCTCTTTGTCCTTAGTCACAACTTTCAATAAAAAGAAAAACGGGAGAATGAGAATGTTAAATGCTATAAGAGGACAGGAAAAAAATTCCCAAATAGCTGGAGGAATCCTGGAGGCCTGCCTGTGTGAAGCAGACAGGACTTGAGCTGGGCTTTGAAGGATGGGTAAGATTTGGAGAAGTAGAGGAAGAAATACCTCAACAAGTCGTTTCAGGCAAGGGGAAAGGTATAAAAAAGGGGTGGATGTGAGAAAACTCAAGGAAAAGAAATAATGAGCAGGTTTCTTTGGCTCAAGTGGGGAGCCCTCATTGGGAGCTCTGGGAAATGAGATTCCAGAGGCAAGAGAGGGACCAGATTGTGAATTGACATTGAATGCCAGGCTAAAGAGTTTGGACTTAAGTGGCTGACAATAGAGAGCCCCTGAATCAATCAACCAGCATTTATTAAGTGCCCATTATAGTATATGACCAATACTGTGCTGGGCACTCAGGATACAAATACACAATATCTCCCCTCAAGGAGTTACATTCTTGAAAGTTTTTAAGTAGGCGATGATCAGTACACAGTGGTATTTAAGGAAGATCGATATGGCAATTTGTACAGAATAGAACAAAAGAGAGAGATTGGAGACATTTAAGCTCTAATTGGGCATGAAGCTATATTATGTGTTCCCCACTGCCCAGGGCTATAGATGTTTTACCAACAGGGAATCCTTTGAAAGGATGGGCTAATAAAACATTGGAAAATGGATGGTATTTTCGTAATCCCTGAGACAATAGGCTTAAGGAAAAACCAATTGTCACTGTACAAACTGAAAAACTTGAGCTGTGCTCTTACTATTCATTCAGCCTCATCACGTGGCAGAAAGTGGGGAATAAGACCTGGTCTGGCTTCTCTTCATCCTGAATCCTGACTCCTTAAGGGTCCATCTTCAGCTCTGGCAGTTAGTCCAGGCCGTTTAAACTGACTTACAAATCAGTCTGCTAACCTGAACCAGGCCAGCACTCTGGCACAGGGCTGGATCTGAAATCAGAAGGTCAGCATTTCAATTGCACTTCTGCTAGTCATCAGTGAAGTCTAAGGAGCACAACTGACCCCAGAAGACATGTTCAACAGGAGTTGAAATAGCTATAAATGTGTCCTTTAATCTCTCTGGGCATCAGTTCTCTCACCTGTAAAACAGGTTGGACTAAATGAGGTACAGTGGAAAGACCATTGACTCTGGAGTCAGAGAATAGAGGTTCAGATCCCGTCTCTGACACTTACTCTCTGTTTGCTCTTGGGTAAGTCACCATGCACATTTTTCCCCTCTAAAAAGGAGGGGTGCAACTAGATGTCTCTCAGCTCTCTTTCATTTCCAGATCTAGGACTCATTGGCTCTAAACTTTGTGATCTTATTACTGCTCCTGTTCCTTCTTATTTCTGACTTCCTTTTCTCTCCCACTGCTAATGCCTTTGTGCTGCCCAGGCCATGGTTGTAAGAGGAAATTGAGCTTATAAATTCACCCAAGCTAAAGTTTTAGAGATTTGTGTGCTAAGGTATTAACAATGCTTTAGTTATCAAGGCCAGGAGCATCTTCATTTTTTTTTTAAGAAAAAGCCTGAAAATACAGAATGATGTAGTAGATAGAAAGGCAAGCCTACAGCCCGAAAGACCTGGATTATTCAAATCTTTCTCTAGCATATACAAGCTGTGTGACCCTGAGCAAGTCACTTAACCCCTTGGTGTACCTGGGAAATCCCTAATACCTTTAATTGAGCAAATGCTGATTCTCATTGGTAGAGGGAATCGTCACAATTAAATTATGTCTGTTATCCTTCTCTCCACAAAAAGAGAGTATGGACATTATGGTTATCCCTTCCACTTAACAGAGGTTAGGCACATGGTGCCCCCATGATCTGAAAAATCCACATAAATTATTTTGGCCTTCCCTTCATATCAGAGAAGAAGTCTGAATTATTGTGGTATTAAAGGATAAAATATGTTGATACTGTGTAATACTATACTTATGTTTTATGCATTTCGGAGTTTCTAAACTTCTTTCTGTGTCATCTGCTGGCCTTTGCACTGTCTTGTGTCATCTGCTGGTTTCTCAGCTTCCACAAAACTCTCAAAAAATTGCCGTTTAATTTCTTCCGCTGACCTGTGATACATTAAAATCACAATAGGGAAAGTCACAACGTGGAAAGGATAACTGTGGAGCTCAACACAAAGCAATTAATCACTAATGGTAGGAATTCTAGGCATTAGTAGGGAGAGATTTTGGGGTGGGAGAAACTTCTAGGAGTCCTCAAACTATATTATCCAAGTGGCCATCTACTTCATTTCTGAGATTAGCTAGTCTCAATAAAAATTAAAATCATCATCAGAAGAAAAGAATTGTTGCTCTCCTCCCGGACTCCTAAAGCTTTACTAAAGACGAGTGGCTTTGGGCCAGAACATGAGAGCAGATACAAACCTTGTGAAGTAAGGAGAAGGAGCACAGCCCGTGCACAACTGCAATGATTAGTGGCCAGACTTGGGATCTTGGTCTGTATTAGTCTCATGTAATATTTCCCTTAGTGAGTTAGATTTTCAGACAGGAAACCAAAAACTTTCCAGCTGGATAGTATCAATTTCTTGACTAGTTCTGTCCAAACTTCAGTGAAAACAATGAGGGCCCCGAGGCAGGAGCACAGGCCTGAGGGTCAAGAGGCTGAGATGCCAGCGAGGAGCTCGAGGACCAAAACACCTCTCTCTGGGCCTCAGTAAGATGTAAGAGTCATGTCTGATAAGCTCAGAAGTCTCTTAGCACCGTAATATTCTATAGTTTTAATGCTGACAGGAGCAAAGCCGTGTTTCAGGAAGATTAATCTGGCCACAATACATAGGATGACTTTTAAGGACCAAATTATTTTACGAAGTACAATCCAGGGCAACCTACTGAACCTGGAAATTCAGGGGTCTTGAGCAAAATGCCTAAAGCTGAATTGGGACTACACTTGAAAGGATTAATTGTTCCTCATTTAATCAATAAGACTTGACTGTATGGGCAATATCAAAGTGGGTCTAAGTCACAAAGACTTTCATGAGCTAAAACTAAACCTTAGAGGTGATGGAAAGAGGGTTACAGAAGGTTTTGTACTTAGCTTTGTTCATAGCAAAAGGTTCACTGCATTCTTCCCCCTCTGCCCTTTCAAGGTTTTCAGTAGGATCCCTGGAGTTCCTAACACAATGGGGTCCTTTGAGCCTGAAGCCACAAAGCCACAGGTAAATGGAGAAGTATAGGGCTGACTTTAGCCACCTCCACACTGTAATGCAGTCCTGGAGAGAGGCCCCTGTTTTTGTATTATGTAGGACTGGTCATATGAGATCTTAGAGTTGGAAAGGACCTCGGAGTTCTAATAGTCCAACCTCCTTATCTTATAGATGGGGAAACTGAGGCTTAGGAGGTAGGCCACACAAGGCCACACAACCAGTAAGTAGTAGAATTGGGATTGGGACATCCAAGTACTCCAATTCTAGAGGCAGTATGCCTTTCTGTGGTTTAAATCACTACATAACTTCTAAAACAATAAGCTCAACCAAAACAACAGATGGTTTGAGGGGAAAGGAATAGGAAGAAAGAAACAGAAAGGCTATTCCCCTACTATGTGCCTAAAGAGGTACGACAAAGGAGTCCTGGTAAAACAATTTCCCAGCCTCCCAAAATTGAACATGAGGAAGACCATCCTGAACAGGGATGAGGAAGCTGTGGCCTCCGGGCCACGTGTGGCCCTTAGGTCCTCAAACGTGGCCCTTTGACCAAATCCAAGCTTCGCAGAACAAATCTCCCCAAAAAAGGATCTGTTCTGTAAAACTTGGACTCGGTCAAAGAGCTGCACTTGAGGACCTAGAGGGCCACATGCACCCTCGAGGCCACAGGTTCCCCACTCCTCATCTTGACTATTAGGACAAAAAAAAAAAAACCCTGGTAGGGGAGGTTCTGGTGTTTTTGTTATTGTTCAATCATTTTAGTTGTTAGACTCTTTGTGACCCTATTTGGGGTTTTCTTGGCAAAGATACTGGAGTGGTTTGCGATTTTCTTCTCCAGCTCATTTTACAGACAAGGAAACTCAGGCAAACAGGGTTAAGTGACTTGCCTAGGGTCAACCAGCTAGTCAGTGTCTGAGGCCAGATTTGAACTCTGGAAAATAAGTTTTCCTGACTCCAGGACTAGCATTCTAGCCACTGTGCCTCTAGCTGGCCAGAAATCAAGCATTTCCTTTGAACCAGAAATGAACTTTATCATCTAATATGTTCAAGAAGAGAATAAACAGTTCTCTGAACCAAAGGATTGGCAGTTACCTAACAAATCAATTAATCAACCAATCATGAAGCATTCATTATGTGCCCACTCTGGGTCAGGCACTGGGGATACAAGGACAAAAATGAATCAAGGAGCTTACATTCTATCAGAAGGTATAAATATACACACATATAAGTATTTAGTATGTGTGTGTCTACATATATTACAAGGTGATTTTGGGTGGGAAACCACTAGCTGCAGGAGTATGAGGAAAGGCCTTGTGTAAGAGATGTCCCTTGAGCTGAGCTTCAAAGAAAGCAAGATTGAGTATTGTAAATACTCAGATCAACTGCGAAGGACCTATGAAGGAAGATATTTTCTACATCCAGGGAAAGAACTGGTAAACAGAAGTATGGATAATGTGGTTTTACATACACACACACACACACACACACACACACACACACACACACACATATATATATATATATATATATATATATATACACATATACATATTTGCGTCTAATGATAACCTTTTCTAGGGCAGGGTGGGGAAGGAGAAAAAATAAAAATGCACAGCAGAGAACAAAGGAAAATTTAAAAGGAAGCACAGAAAAGTAGGGTAGCTATAAAAACGTTGTCTAATATTTATTACATAATTTTTCTTAATAAATGATATGAAATGGAAATTCATAGTTTTACATTGCATCCTCTCTTTTTATGTCATGCTGTGTACATGGAGATGTTATTTTTTTAAATTTCTGTATCTAAGTTCAAAATGAGTAAAAAATTTTTAAAAAGCTAGGGATTCTAAGAGAGGCAGGTAAAGAAGGAACGCATTCTCTAAGAATGAAGGACTGTATGGGAAAAGACATTGAGAGAGTAGATGAGATACTGTGTTGGACATATGAAAAATAGAAGGCCAGTTTGGCTGGACTGTAGAATTCATGAAGGAGAATGATGTCTAATAAGGCTGGAATGGTAGGTTGGAAAGGTTGCATAGGATTTTAAACAACAGAAAAGGTTGTATTTGATTCTAGAGGTAACAGGAAGCTACCAGAGCTTATTAAGCTGGGGAGTGACATGGTCAGGCCTGTGCTTTAGGAATGTCACTTTGTGAGCTAAGTGGCAGAAGGATTGGAATGGAGACAGATTTGAGGCAGAGAGAAAGCTATTGTAATAGTCTAGGCAAGGAGTAATGATTATGTCAAAGTAGCATTGTGGCTGTGTGAATGAAAAAAAGGGGATGTGTGAGATACATTGTGGAGGTCGCATCCATCTAATTGGGTACCGATACAGGGGACTGGTCCAGACCACCCTTTGAGGATCCTCTAACCTCTAGAATTTTGGTATTAAATGTCAGAAGGTAACAGGAAACTATTCAATTTCCAAAAGCACGCAGACTGTCTTTTTATAAAATTCATTCCTGTATGTACCTCCTTTCTGTTGTTGAAGAACTGGGGGACTATGGACTTAAAATGTTGAATATGTCTGGGATATCAAAGGTGTCAGTTGGTGTTGATTATTTTTTTTCTTTTGGTCTTTGTTATAAGGAGAGGCTTTCAGGGTTAAGGGGAAGGGATGTGGAGATGACTGTGATTAAAAATAAAGGTATATGTTTTAAAAAATAAAACCTATTTTCAACAAGTACCAAAGAACTAAATGGGTGATTGTACCTATATTTGCCAAATCCCTGGACCCTCAGTGGATTATGGCTTGTTATTTTTTAATATAATGAGAGGTCCATCTATCCAAGAGTCTTGGATGGGACTTCTAACTTGGAAGGAAGCTTGAAAAAAGACAGTCTCCTACAGCTGAATCACTCTAATAGCCATCTTCCTGGTAAAGCTGTCAGTGGCTACATTTCCATTCAGCATTGGGTTCCCATGGCCAATATGTGATGCTGTTAGGAGTGTTTGTATTTTAAGATGACAATATGTACCACTCTCAGTACTATTATTGACCAGAAGGGGACTACCTAACATTTTCCATTATTGGCTAGCTTGGTATTGGAGTCTGATAACTCATTTTGAGGGTCCTTCAAAGTCCTTTGCCAGCAGGATTCATTGGATAGTGTGCATTTTCTGAAAAACATGACTGCCTCTTAGGTATGTCACTCAAAGAATTGCACACCCTCACTGCCCTTTGGCATCCACACTATTCTCTATTCCTTACCCTATGCCCCTTAAGATCCAGCACTATAGATTAAAAAGACTGTTGTTGCCTGGTCTAGATGGCCTCTACCTTTCTTATTAAGAAAACTGTTCAAGATTTGGCAAAACCATCCTCACTACGTGGCACAAAAATGATCCTTTCTATCTGATGATACTCTCCACAGAGAGCACTAGGCATTCTTCTTTTCCCCTGGCATTTCTGTAAATAAACTCCCCTTCTGCAGTACCTTCTGTGTCATTGAGGTTTTCTCAGGCAACTGTGCCTTCATCTAGTTAATATGTGACCCATCACCACACCACCTAAGGAGCCCTGAGCCCCTGCCCGCAATGGCTACTGTCTTCCAGTAACTGACAGTGTCTCTTCCTTCAAAGCTCTCTTCCATCTCTTTCCATTTCTCTTTGCTGCTGCAGTGGGCAGGTCACCCATCCTGCACATATTAGGCACCTGGTGAACTCTTGTTGACTTGATGATGGTTTTGATACAATTAAATGACCAATTGCAGCACTTGTATTACTTTCTTTTTGGCTTGTATCATTCTGGGGATATCCTTTCCCAGCTATTAAAGAGTGTCATATTCCCCTACTTTCCTTATAGTTGCAGATTTCCCAGACCTCATATGCCGTGTTCTTAACCACACTGACTAGAGCTGGATACTTCTGTTATCGCCTGAAGAATTGAGACAGATGTCCTGATATAAATATGATACATAAAATGTCAGATGGACCTGCCATCTTCTGGGTAACCATGGTTTTCATGTGATGAAATTTAACCGGTTTCCTGAATGCCTCAGAATATCAATACATCATTTTCCCGATAAGCTTTGTGCCAGAATATTGGTGTGTGTGTAAATGCACTGGTTTCACTGGTCCCAAGTTAGGGATCCTGTTCTGCTCCTATGCCCTGTGACTTAACCTGAATGTGATACCTTTAATCTGCTCCAAAGACCTGTCTTCTAAAATCTGTTTTCAAATAAGAGCAGTGTCTACTTTGTGGAATACCTATCAAACACAACTAACAAATACACCAACAAACAGACCAAAGGCTGAGCCTTTTTAGTGCTAACAGTATCACATTATCATAGGTACATTCTGCCCTCAGGAGGCAGAGCGCTCAGACACACTAGCTATGAAAAGTATTAACAGTACAAAAAGTACTGAATCTCCTGACTGCTCTGCCTGCCTGCCTGTCTTTCTGTGAGGGGCTATTTGGTTGTCAGTAATAGTTTGCTACCTTCCAAAATGTTCATGTAAACTGGGGTGGTTGGTATGACACCAGCAGGGCCAAAGCTCATGCAAATATAGGACTTTCTTTTTTTTTTTCTTTTCAGCCAAAGACAATGTTTATTAGAACATCCATCATATTGGGCAGACTCTTAAGGAGTCTGAACATTAGTGAGCTATTGGCTAGATTTTAAGAATCTAAGCCCACACCACTTTCTTTAGAAAGTATATAGACCATTTTTTTGTGGTAGCCAAGAACTGGAAACAAAGTAGATGGCCATTAACTGGGGAATGGCTAATGAACTTGTGTAGATGAACGTAATAGAATATTATTGTGCTGTAAGAAATAATGAATGTGTAGAATTCAGAGAAACATGGGGAGACCTATGAACTGATGCAAAATGAAGTAAACTAAACTAGAAAATCAGTACATACAATGCCTACAACAAAGGTAGTGGAGAGAACACCAATAATACAATTTAAACTGAACACTGGTAGAATTAGAATGACCAAGATTTGACCCAAAGAAGATCTAAAAGAAGGCAACTACTCCTGCTTCTTTTCAGAGCAGGGTATCATGAGTATGGAATGTTATATAGAATCTCAGATTTTTTTCATATGCTGGTTAGTTGTATAGAATTTTTTTCTTCCCCCTTTCTTCTTCTTCTTCTTCTTCTTCCTCTTCTTCTTCCTCTTCCTCTTCTTCTTCTTCCTCTTCCTCTTTTTCTTCTTCCTCTTCTTCTTCTTCTCTTCTTCTTCTTCTTCTTCTTCTTCTTCTTCTTCTTCTTTGGGTTGGCTCTTTGGAAAAGGAGGAATACATTGGGAAATGGAAATTATATGAAAACAAAAGATAGCAATAAAAATTTTATTTAAAATAAAAGTGTCCTGCTTTCTGGAAGACTAATGATAGTTTCTTGCATAGGATCAGATAATCAATTTTAGGAAAGTGACATACTATTACGTGGACAGACGTATACCCTTTGGATGGTGGTGGTTCAGTCAACAAGTTGATTCCAACACGATACTGCCATAGTGGCATAGAGAGCACTGTCATTGGCTACACAGCACTTCTTGGGACTTCTTTATGGCCTCTTGGTTCTCTGACAGTGATCACATCCTTACTTGCATTCGTGCATATCTAAAGACCAAGACGGACCCCAACAAGGCTGATGCATCCCCTGATGCTGGATGGCCTGACAAACAGAACATCAACAGAATGTCAAGGTTGTCATCCCAGAACTGAGGTTGCATAAGTACCTGGCCCTGATAATACTTCAGCCTTATGTTTCCTCTGTATGTACTCAGATGGGTTATACATAATCCTGGAGGAAAGAATAGCTCAGCCAAAGTCTCTCACTTGGGTTTCTCTGTGTCCAAGGTAGGAATGCACCAACCAGACTATTCTTTTTGTTCGTTTGTTTACTTTTTTAAGGCAATTGGGGATAAGTGACTTGACCAGGGTCACACAGCTAGTAGGTGTCAAGTGTTTGGTCTAAAGTTGGATTTGAACTCGGGAACTCTTGACTTCAGGGCCAATGGTCTATCCACTGTGCCATCTAGCTGCCCCCAGACTATTCTTTCAAGTTAAATCAACAAACAATTATTAAGTGCTTACTGTGTTGCCGGGAACTGTGCTAAGTGCTGGGGATGCAAAGAAAAGCAAAACTAGTCCTTATTCTCAGAGAACTCATAGGCTAGGGGGGAAGGACGATGTGTAGAAAACTATGTACAAACACGATATATACAGGATAACTGTAGACAGCCACGGAGGAAAGGCATTAGCATTCTTCTTGAAGAAGGTGAGATTTTGCCCGATACTTGAAGGAAGCCAGGAGGTGGGGATGAAGAAAGAGAGAAAACTAGGCCTGAGAGATAGCCCATGAAAAGGCATGGAGTTGGGAGTTGGAGTATCTTGTATGAGGAACAGTAAGGAGGCTAACATTATTAAATTGAAGAGTGTGTAGAAGCAAGTAAAGTATAAGGAGACTGGAAGGGCAGGAGAGGGCTAGTTTGGGAAGGGCTTTAAAATCCAAATACTTGATCCTGAAGGTAAAAAAGGAGCCCCTGGAGTTTATTGACTATGTGGGGTCACATGTTCAGACCTACCCTTTAGGAAGATCACTGACACCTGAGTGACAGGCAGACTGGAGTGAGAAGATATTCGAGGTAGGGAGACCAATCAGCAGGATATGGCAGGAGGTAATAAGGGCCTCTACCATGGTAGTTTCAGCATCAGGAGAGGAGGGGGCAGATACTGGAGATGTTGAAAAGGTAGATTGGACAGGAGTTGGCAACAGTTTTATATGGGAGAGAGATTAAGGAGTTGAGGATGACACAGAGGTTCCTAAGTGACCAGGAGGATGGTGATACCTTTGACAGTAATAAGGAAGTCAGAAAAAGGTGAGAGGTGGGGCAACCAGTGTAAAGTTGTAGCAGGCTGGAAAAGATACCTAGAGGGCTATTCAAGGCAAAGCTTCTCCTTCTGAGGTAGGTGAAACTATTGCTGTAGAGCTGTCTAAAAGAATTGCAAAAACAAGGATCCCTGGTGAACATGTCAGCTGGATGATATCCCAGAAATTAGTCACTGCCAGTTGGGGAGAAGAAGGCCCTTCAAGAAAATGGTGCCATGGTTCTATGGTTTCTTTAACTATATGATTTGTTTTGCTGAAGTCAGCTGAAGGAAATAACATGTCATAGGAAACTGAATTCCTCCCTTTTTTGTACCCCCAGTTTCATCTAGTTGCATGTACCCTAATAACTATTCCAGAGGAGTCTATCTCTAAGTTGTAGGCCCAGCTTGGGCCAAAGAGATGGAGTGAGGGAGTGCCCCGAGACCTTTCAAGAGCCCAGTTTAGTGCCTACAAGCCTCCTTCTGGTTCTGGATACCAGTTTCATGCTGCTTCTTTAAAAGATAGGTTGGTGACTCTGTTAGCTCAGAGTGTGTTAGTATTCATTTCTAGTGAAAACACCTAGACCGAAGAAATGTAAGAGTCTTGATTCCTTGCAAAGACAGTCTAGCACGATCCTCAGGTGTATCAGGGCCATCTACAGTCCTTCTAGCCTTTAAGACAAGCCCTATGACTGTCACTTAGGCCAAGTGGAATTTACATGTGGGAGGTGGGGCGAGAAGTAGTTCTAATAGAGGACTTTAGAAGACTCTTTACACTTGTTGAATGTGGGATTCATTCAAATATGCTATCCTATATTGATCCAGCAAAAATCAAGTATTGGAGTGGATGGTGACAGTCCAGGCATTGCCATCCAAAGGCAAGTGAAGAACACTTGCTTCAGAGTCAGGGGACCTGAATTCAAATCCCACCTCTGATCATTATCATCTGGATCAGTCACTTAACCTCCTTGGGCTTGAATTTCCTCATCTATAAAAATGGAGGCTTTAGATTAGATAGCCTTTCAAGGTCCGTCAAGCTTTAGAGATCCATGATCCTATGATCTTTCCCATGACTATGGCACTGTGTCCTTGTCCCTGACCTATGGAATGTCGAAGTGTGAAAAATCCCATCTGCTCAGCTTCTAACTGAGCAGCCCATACTCTCATGTAGTCAGCACCATTTCTTCTGCTTTCGTCATTCTCGTTTTTTTGTCCCACCCAAGCTCTCGCCTATCTAAGGATCCATCTGGTCTTCTGAGTAGGATTCTCCCTCGCCTTTTGCATCTGTGCAAGCTTGTTTCTAAGTCCACAGGCATGTGTCTACAGGCCCTATGGATCTGTGGATACAGACCAGCCTCACTTCGCACATTATTCATTCAAGATAGTTGTGTTTTCACACAACCAGCAAAGTGATTCAGTTTATCTGCCTAGGTATCTTATGCATAGACCTTTTCCAGGCCCCATCTTGCCTGTCCAGGAGTACCTACTCTTTGCCTGCCAGCTGGAACAAAAAACAAACTTCAAAGAAAAGATTCTGAACTATGCCATGGGTGAGGTTTAATATCTTTAAAATTTTAATATCAATTTATTGTTTATTCTCTGATTGGGCAGATGAGCACAGTAGAGGCAGGATGGGGGGGCCTGGACAGAAGGAGGTAAGACACTCCCATATGTCTTATTGCCTTGGTTTTAGGGTTTTAGCGATCTGTTCCAGGCCCCTGCTGATTACTGAGTGACCAGAGTTTGATCAATGGACTGCTTAGTCCTTCCCTTCCCAGGAGAGTTGATGAATTGGAATTTAGAAACTAGATAGATTATTGGTTGCCTCTTTTACTATTAACTGACTGGGAGGGTGGTGATGAGATGGTAGACGTTTATCACTTCGTTGCTTCTCACCATGGAGTCTCACCATTCAATAATGGGGTGTTACGATGTTGGTAAAGAGGAGCCTTGGTTTTTTTAGCCTAGAGAAGGGAAGGCGTGTCTTTAAGCACGAGCTGGGTTACTATGAGGATACTGAACAGATGTCCTCCGTCTTTACAAATGCCTGCACAAGAGAAAATAGATTTAAAGCACCAAAAGAGTTTGTAAGCTTAGAAGGAATAACTTTCTGATGTATAAGAGAACACTGAGGGCAAAGGCAATTCCCTGGAGGCTTCTGAATCAGGATTTACAACAGTGCTGTGAATGAAGGATAGCCCAGATGGCTCCTGATGGCTTTCAGCTTTAACACACAGTATTGGGTGGTCCTCTGTACACAAAGGTGACCTACCATCAATAGGTCATTCATGTTGCATTGTTTCCAGTAATTGGGGTGGGTTTGTGCTGGCCTCTCTCACCTGGTGCCCCTTGGGACCTCCTGGAATGCATTTGTGAACTGGCTGAGTGGTGTGCAAGGTGTGGTCTGAGGCCAGGGAACAGAGCGAAGCAGACTGACCACATGGGAATGGGGAGTGTCAAACCCCTAATCTTGGGTAGATTTCTACCAGCATTATCAGTCCACTGAGCTAACCAGCCAGCTCCTCCAGGGATAAGAGTCTGTGCACATTAAATTGGTTTGCATCTGATCCCCCAGCCCATTATTTCACTGCTGCTGGGATGATTATAATGGGGGCTGGAATTCTTTGTCCTGAATATGAATATTCACAAAGCATACCGGTAAACACATGCAGATTTGAGTTGGTGACTGCTACCCTATCACCATAATGCGGAAGTAGAAGGAGACCACACAGCACTGGGGGCCATTTAATAGTTGTAGATTTGGCCAAAAGGATTGGACTTGGCCAAAGAATTCCTCACCAGCCCAAAGGTAATGCGCCTCTCCATAGCTACTTAGATTGGTCCTCAGAAAGAAGCCTCAGTCTATCACCTTCATTCTATCCTCAAAGCCTTTCCATCAGCACAGACTTCGATAACCCAGGGTCACCTCCACACCACAGTGATCAGACCAGAATGCTGTAGAGCCTACCTCTTGACAGCCCTCAAGCCCACCTCACTACTCACCTGTGTGTAGCATGGATGTACAGCTAGGTCCCCATTAGTTCAAATAATGAATCCTATGCAGTGGTCACACTATTCAAATTCACACTGCATGTTTCCATTGGGCTGTAACCAACGACCACATTTTATACAATTGTAGCTTCGAATAGTGCAAGTTTGAATACATGCAACTACTTCACAGGATTCATTATTCACACTAACAGGGATCTGGCTATATTCCTTGACATTCCTCTAAGTCTCCCTTCAATATAAAATAACATCTATTTTAACTAAACCGACAGGGTTCCCTAAATAGAATCATGGAACATTAGAACTTCTCCAGTATAACCCCTTCATTTTGCAGATGAGAAAACTGAGGCCCACAGAATTAAATGACTAGTTCAAGGTCACACAGACAATTGATGACAACACTGAGATTAGGATCCACTCCTTAAGCTACTAAAGTTTAAAACTGCACTAAGACTTTTGGGACACCATGTATGTTGTGTAAATTCCTCACATGAACGCTACCCCGAAGCCCCACCCCAAAATTCTGTGGAAGCAGAAATGTGAGGGTAGAAGAGCCAAGTTTAAAGCTCTTAAGGCCACTACCATACCATCAACGGGTCTGACGAGCTCAGATTCTTTAAAGGGCAAAACAATGAAAAGTTTCGCCTTCTTCCTCCTTTCTCGGGATTCTGAGCCAACATTTAAGACAAAGATTAATTAGTAGGGCAGGACTTTTAAATGTTGAGCCAGAAACAACAGCTCTGTCACATCACATGCCAAGATTGTCTCAGGGTGAAAGCTGAGCTCATCCAGGGAAGTACACACCAATAGATGCTCGCAAACACACATACTGACAGGCACGCGAGCACACACATACACGTACACACATTCAGATCCGGTTGCACATATACACTCGCACAAAGAGACACCCCAAAGTGGGACAACCTACACATGTTTCTGCTGCAATGTGTCCGGATCCCCCGGTGCACAATCTTTTCTTTCTTGATGGTTCAGCAATGTGAGGGTGAGGAACACGGTTCTGAAGGGGGAGGTGCAGTTATTGACTCCTTTCCGTGGTTCTGTGGTTCTCCATGGTGTGGAAGGCAGTGGAAAGAGTGCCCACGTGGGATGTGGGAGATCAGGCTTTGAATCATGGTTCTGCCACAAACTAGCCATATGGATACGGGCAAATAACTCTCCCCTCTTTGGGGATTAGTTTTTTCAACTGGAAATTATGAGGACTAGATGGAGGCAGTGTGGCAAAATGGAGAAAAAAGCAGAATGAAACATTGGCTCTAGATTTGGAGGACCTGGGTTCAAATCTCACCTCCAAAGCTTCTTACCTGGGGGATCCTTAGGAATTTGGGCCTCAGTATTCTCATTCATAAAATTAGGGGGTTGGACTAAAAGTCATCTGAGATCCTTTCCTTCCCTTCCTAGGTCTATCATGCTAGTACCAGCTAGATAGGTGCTAAGTTCCCTTCCAGCTGTGGCTCTGCCATTCTCTGCTTAGGTAGTCTGGAAGGACCTTGCTAGCTCTGCTATTTTGAATTCTATCACTCTCCTTATCCGGAAGAGATAGCTAAGTTGTTGTCCAGCTGCTTCTTTTCAGTTGCCTCCGACTCTTTGTGGCCCCATTTGGGGTTTTCTTGGCAAAGATACTGGAGCGATTTGCCATTCCCTTCTCCAGCTCATTTCACAGATGAGGAAACTAAGGCAAACAGGATTAACTATAGTGTTCCTAAACTGGGGAGCGTAGAGAGAATCTCCAATCTATGCATTATCCAAAGCAAGTATGATTGGAATAGAGTCAGTTCTTTGGCAAACCCGTAAATGGGTACATTTTCCCTTCATTACTCCATAATGTCTTTGTTCTCCTCATTCCTACTCCTTATAGCCACTCAATGGCCCTCCATTCTTTCCCCAGATATCTACATCCCTCTCACAATAATACCCCACATAGTGGCCTTTAGAAATTCACTTCCTCTACTACTTCCCTTCCTCAGAACAACCTCTGTCCTAGATCCTATTCCCTGCCCTGGGCTAAGGGATGTGGGTACATCTGACCCATGGGTTTCCGATAATCTAACTAGCTAATGCCTCATCTCTTCCTGATAACAGGATAGTTTACCTTTGGTAATAGTAACTCACATTGATACTAAGCTAACAAAGAGCTCTCTTCACAGCAACACTATGAGAAAGGTAGTAAAAATATTATTTTCCTTACCTTAGTGATAAGGAAACTGAAGTCTCCTTCTCAGAGGGGTTAAGTGACTTGCCCAGGATTGCACAGCTACTGTCTGAACAGAGGTTCAAAACTCACTCTTCTGATTTCATGGCCCATTCTCGTCCTACCACATTATGCTGCTTTCACTCACCTTGAACACACTGCTCTTTAAGGAGGCCTATAGGAAATAGATCTAAGGATGGAAATTGTCACTTTTAGGGGGAAGGAAGAAGACTGTGCCATGGCCCTCAAGTCACTTTCTAAAAGTGAGTGGGTTCCTGGCCTACATGGAAGGGCCAGGCCATGGTGAGAGCTATTCAATAGACATTCACTATTATCTACAACATCCAGAACACTGCTAAAAACTAAGTGTGTGAAAAAAACAGACATCATTCTTCCCCTCAGCAAGCTTACAACCTAGTAGCAGAAAATCTAGTAGGTGTGGTTTCATGTTCTACTATGTATTTTAAAAGAACTACAAGAAAAGGTGCCTTTGGAACTCTGGGAAGGGAAAGGTTTCGAAGATTTCATCTGGGTAGGAGAAGAGAGGTACCAGAATTCTCTCTAAAGACAGCGGATTTGGCCCTGAGTCTTAAGTGAAGGACTGGGTTTTCAAAAGGGGAAGGCGGGGGAATGGAGGCGGGGTAAGGAGTACTTTCCAGAAATGGAGTGGGACTTAACTAGCTCGCTTGATTCAAAGCTAATGACTGTCCTGTATGCCTGGATGTTTTGGAGAGTCAGAAAGGTGAGGTTCTCCTTTCCTCCACACCTTGAGGAAGGTCAGGAAGGACCTATCACCTATCACAAAGGACCTACCACCAGTGCACCCTTCTGGACATAAAGGTAAAGGCCGAGGTCTGGAAATGCTTCTAGGAGACGCCACGGCCTAATTGACATCTTCTTATGTCAGCTTAACCCGGCTTGGTTGAGAGCTGTCAGAGCCTCAGGATAAGAAAAGCAGACGATTATCCAGAAAACACAAGTGAAACCTTAGCCCCAGATCATTTCTATCTCCAGGAGACAAACGAGACAGGCTGAGATAAATACTGGTGGTTTATCACAGGAAGGCTCAGTTTGGTTTGGTGGGAGTGTGTGCGTGTACGTAGCAAGTCTGATTTATGGAGACACAGGCCAAGTGTAGCCCTGAGGAAGGCCATTCATCTAGTTTGCTGGAGGAAAAGGTCAAACTAGAGAAATTAAAAAATTATGCTAAATAAATGACTAACTTTTGGCGTTAACTCCTGATGGGTTCTCCCTTCTGCTCTGTCTAACCTGCATCCAATCCCAGCTTGCCGTCCTGGTAGGTATGGGGGTTAAGCTCACATACGTGGCCAGTTTTCCAATTGAGGAGGCAATTGAGAAGGGCTCAAACAATGGACCTAGAGCTTGGCTGCGCGTTGCTGTGGAAAGAATGCTGGACTTTGAGCCAGTAGACTTGATTTTGGGTTTGTTTTTTGTTGTTGTTGCTGTTGTTTTGTGTTTGGCGAGGCAGTTGGGGTGAAGTGACTTGCCCACAGTCACACAGCTGGTGAGTGTTATGTGTCTGAGGCCGGATTTGAACTGAGGTCCTCCTGACTGCAGGGCTGGTGCTCTATCCACTGCGCCACCTAGCTGCCCCAATAGACCTGATTTTTGAATCCTGGACTGCTACTAACTCCTTAAAGGACTTTTAGCAAGACACTTTCCTTCTTTATACCTCAGTTTCCTCATCTATCACATGGGAAGAATGATTCCTGTACCATCAAACTCCATGGAGTTATGAAGATCAAATGAAATAATTAATGAGGATACATAAATGCCCCATGATTTTATTAGTTCATGGAACTCCCAGGGTGGGAATTCCCTCCACTGGCACTTATCATAGCCTCTTTATGACTTACTAGAGAAGTCCTAGGAAGTTACCTGAGGTCAACAGAGGTTTAGAAGACTTCACAAACTGGCCCCAACCTACCTCTTCAGCCATACTGTATGTTACTTTTTCACACACTCTTTGGCCTTCTTGCTATCCCTCACTTCTTGTACATTATCTCATTTAATCTTCACAAGAACCCTGTGAGATAGACCGTTTAGATAGTACTTATTATACCTATTTTATAGATAAAGAAACGGAAGATCACATAGCTGATATGACTCATTGAAAGTCATAAGAGCTAGGAAGTGTGAAAGCAGGGTCTGAACCCAGTTCCAAGTCCAGTGGTATCTCTACTCTACTGCTTCCTGAATAAGTGACAGACTTTACCCTCGAGAAAAATAATAATAAAAACAATAACTCAAATATTTATATAATTATATGCTAGGGGATAAAGCTGGTGGTATAGTGGATAGAATTCTGGACCTGCAGTCATATAATTATGATAATTATAGCTAGACATATGACTATACACACATAAACTGACATAGTGTAAGCATTATTATCTCCATTTTACAGCTAAAGAAGATAAGGCTCATGCAGGTAAAGGGACTCGAACAGTGAAGTATTAAAGAGAACTTGTACAGTGACTTAACTGTGGACAGATGCTTCACTGCTTCCCTCCCCTCCCTTCCCACAAGAACATGAAGGTAAGTCCTGCTCCGCCACCACCCTTTCAACCACAAAGCTATGATAGGAGGCTTTCCCCACCCTGCCTTAGGAGCACAAGCAGAGGCTTTGCTGCTGTTAAGCCTTCTCCATTGCACTTCTTCCTCTTTTCCCTCCATTGTCTCCATCCACCCCAAGTCCATGTAAGCCTTAGAGCGGTGCTGTGCCTGAGCACAATCCAGCTTCTGGAAACTTGACCACAAGGTACTTATTTCTTTCAGAAGCCTAGCCCAGACACTGCCTTTCCCATCTCCAGGATCCCTGTCTTTGGAGAGACAATGAATTTTAAGAAAGAATTTCAACCCAAAGGGATAGCAGCCAAAAGCAACTGCTACTTCCCTCGTCCTAAGGCTAGGGCCTCCCACTTCCCTAACCCCTATAACGCATCATGGTGGACCAAGACAAAAACTCCTTTCTTCTAGTACTCCTCCACAGCCTCCTCCTCTTCCTCCTCATCCTCATGTTTTCATCTTCTTCCAACTCAGCATTTCTTTCACAATCCCAATCTTCCGCTTGCATTGTATCCTATGGAAATCCTGCTCTTTGACTAGCCTTTGCCCAGCTGTCTTCCTGTCACACCGCTTTCATCTTCTTGCGCTTGTGAAAAACTTGCTCTCCCAACCAGGATAACTATTACTCTGTGACCTTTCCCCCTTGGCAATGAAGTTTATGAAGGCAGCTATATAGCTATGCAGCTGAATAGAGCGCTGGACCTGCATTCAAAAATAGCCATGTTCAAGTCCTGGTTGAGACATTTAGTAGCTGTGTGACCTTGTGAAAGTCATTGAATCTCATGAGCCTCAGTTTCTTCCTGGAGGTGATAATGATGGCACCTGCTTTACCCAGCTGTGCTGCCGACCAAATGAGAGAACATACATAAAGCACTTTGCAAACACTATACAAATGCTGCCTACTATTATTATTTCATGATACATGAGTGCAATGGAATACTATTGTGCTACCAGAAACGATGAAAGAGACGGTTTCAGAGAAACCTAAGATTTGTTTGAACTGATTCAGATGGAAATCAGCATAACCAAAAGAAAAATTTCTACCAGGGGCAGCTAGGTGGTGCAGTGCATAGAGCACTGGCCCTGAAGTCAGGAGGACCTGAGTTCAAATTCGGCCTCAGGCCAAACACTTGACACTTACCAGCTGTGTGACCCTGGGCAAGTCACTTAACCCCAATTGCCTTAAAAAAATTTTTTTTCTACTATGAAGTTAGCATTGCAAAAAAGAACAATTTTGAAAAACTTAAGAACTCTGATTAATACAAGGATCAACTATGATTCCAGAGGACCTATGATGAAGAATGATGCCCATCTCCTGACAGAGAGGTGATATACTAAAATTCAGAATGAGACATGTGCTTTCGGATGTAGCCAATGTGGGAATTTGGTTTGCTTGATTATGCTTCTTTGTTACAGAGATTTTGTTTTTCTTTTTTCTTTTCTTTGGGGTGGGGAGAGGGAGAGTGAGAAATATTGTTGGCAATTGAAAAGATAAAATTTAATTTTAAAAAGTTTGTTGACTGACTGCCTGTCCCCACATAAGAAGCCATTATTGTAGTAGAGGGAATAAAGATGTTCCCAAATAGCTATCATACAAGTTTCCTGAAGCCAAAAAGAGAGACAGTAAGGAACATGAGGATGGAAGGAATGGAGTGCTTGACTTCCTAGGCACGTGACCATTCCAGTCATTCCGCTGACTGGCTTGGTCTGGACTTAGCTGAATTGGCCTGAGTTCCACAAGTGCCAGGGTATCAGATATCACACTCACTATTCTGTGAGGCTGTGAGGCTTCTGGCAAGAGATAGAGCCACATATGCCCAGCCCAAGAAAGATAGCACCCAGATTCCTACATTTGGCAACATGGCACCAAGTAAATATAGACCTACTGGCAGCAGTCCAGAGAAAGGGAAGAAAAATGACTGAGGGAATAAACAGGATGACTTATGAGGAAAGATGAAAGGAATTAAGGGAGCAGAACTTGTCTCAACAATGGACTAAGGGAACACAGCCACAGCCTATAAATATCAGATGATGACAAACACTGAAGGACGACAGACATTATTTAACCTGGCATGAGGGCATAACTGTTCCTAATGGGATGAAATTAGGAAAGGAGAAATTGAAGCTTCATGTCAGGAAGACAGGGCTACCAACATTCTTAAATTGTTAACATCACAGGACAAGGTTCAAAACGAAGCAATTCTCCCTTAAATAACACAGTACTGTGGAAAGAATACATCATCTGGAGACTGAAGACTTGAGTTCAAATCCTGGCTGGCCAAATGGCTATCTGTGTAACCTTGAGAGCTTCCCTTGAACTCTCCGGAACCTTTTTGGAAGCCTTAGCCTGTGAGCTCCTGGGGGGCAGTGACTGCCTTGTGCCTTTGTAACCCCGGTGCCTGGCATATAATAGGTGCTTAATAAATGCTTACTGACTGACTGACTAGTCTCACACTGAGGAGGCTGAACTAGGTGGTCTCTAATCCCCCTGAAGCCCTAACCCTGTGATCCTGTCACTGATGCAAGTGCAGTTCATTGACCAAGTATCTGAAGCAGGGGTTCTTAACCTCTTCTGGGTCCTGAACCCCTTTGGTAGTCCTGCTGCTTTGCCTCCACGATACCTCTCCCATGTGTCCCCTTCTCTCTTCCTACATGGCACCCCATTAGCTCAAGCCAGAGGTATGCTGGAGTTCACTCTAATAGCTTGGGAGAGACAATCGTGCAACCTTCAGTGTGAGTGTTTACAACTCAGAAAACAGCAATCACTACAAATGAGCACTTGATTTCTTGTTTTGTGGACTGTCTAGGTCAGAGGTTCCCAAACTTATCTGGCCGACAGCCCCCTTTTAAAAAAATTACTCAGGGTACACCCCCCCAATCTGCTTTCTTTAACTCTTTAATGGTTCTTTTTCTAAGTGTGCACCATTTCAAAAATATATAAAATATGTTTTTAAATGATGCATCTTAAATTTAATAATTTTTTGTAAATTTGTGGGTTTTTTCCTGCATTGAAATTTTGGTGTCGTAATATTGCATCATGTAACTGTATAGAATCATATTGTAACCAAGCCATTATATGCACATATTCCTGCCAATGCATGCTGGACTTCCCAACAATGTGGGACACACTCACCTGCCAATACTTGCTTGTTAAGACCTGTTGGTGGACTTGGCCACTGATTGGTTACAACTTGCATTTTGTGAGTTTATTTGGAAAATAATGTAATCACTCTGACTTTAACTGTATTACACAACGGATGAAACATGAACGAACAGTTTTTTAAAATTTTCTTCTCTTCTTTCCTTATGCTTCCATTGCCCCCTTATTTTTATTCAGTGCCTCCCAATTTCACCCAAGGCTACAGCCACCCCCCAGAAGGTGATATCTCCCACTTTGGGAATCTATGGGCATGAGAAAGTGTTATTAATGCAGACTAAACTTAAAAGTGCGTATGCATCCTTTTTTTTATCCTCTTCAGAGTCTAGTTGTTAGACATTTACTAGCATGCACCTATTTTGTGCTATGAACATTGCTCAAGCCCAACAGGAGTCCAGTAGAAGCCTCAAGGAATGAAGTCATCACCAGACCCAAGGCTTGAGGACTGGAGGCTAATCACCATCATCATCATCATCCTCATCACCATCATCATCATCAATGGCATTTACATAACACTTCAAGGTTTGCAAAGTGCTTTATATCCATTATCTCATTTGAGTATCACAACAGCCCTGGCTCAATCATCACCTCTTGCAGTGCTGGAGAAGTGAAATAGCCTCAAACTGGTCTCACTATCACCAGCGTCTTCATTTTCCATTCCAACCTTCACACAGCTGCCAGAATAATCTTTCACAAGCACAGATCTGACCATATTACTCACACATTCAAAAAAGTCCTATGGCTCCCTCTTGCCCCTAGGATAAAACGCAAATGTAGCCCACGTGTATGACTCTCCCCAATCTGGCTCCAATTTATATCTCCAAGTTCATTCCAACTATTTCTCTTCTCAAGCTATATTCCAGCCAAAATGGACTACTCGCTCTTTCCCTAACTTGACGCGCCACCTACTTCCTGAGTTTTTACAAACCAACTCCCATGCCTAAGGTGCACTTGTAGGCTCATACAATTAGCACTGAAGGGACCATAACCCTTCACTTTAGAAACTGGGGTAGTGACTTGCCCAAGGTCACACAGGTCATAAGGAGCAGAATCTTTATTCAAATTCAGGTCCTCCGATGCAAAATCCAGCACTCTTTCTCTTATACTTTACTCCCTCTTCATCTTTTAGAATCGCTATTTTCCTGTGAGTCTGAGCTCAGGTGCCGCTTTCTCCATGAAGCTCATGCTGATCCTCCCGGCTATTAATGATCTCTCCCTTCTTCCAATTATTTTAAAGCTCTTTGTCCAGCTCTCCTTTCCCCTCTTTTGCTCCCTGTCTTGTGTCTTTGCTTTTGTGCATGTTGTATTCACACACACACACACACACACACACACACACACACACACACACCACACACCCCATAAGCTTCCAGAGATCATAGACTATTTTAATTTTGTCTTTCTACCTCCAGTGTATAGCATAGCATAGTATATACAATACATATTTAATAAATATCTACTGAATTTAATTGAATTATGTTGGCATGTAGATGTAGCATAGAACAGAGCTGGGGAAGGCTGGTGGGAGAAAAATTTGACTGGGAAATTGTGATAACCATTCAGTCATGAAACAATGTGGGGCTGATCTAGTGGTGGTCACCAGAAATAGGAAAGGGCTATGTTTGTCCTTTGTTCTCAAAGAGGACTATGACCTCAGGGTGATGATGACATGACTTGCAATTGCCTTTGATTTGAGTGAGGAAGGGCTAGCCTCAATTTCTCCTCCAGAGCCATCTGAATTCAGTGATCAGATATCAATCAGGACGACTGGCGATGGCCCAGGATGCAGTGGGAGAACTTCGCCCTTTTGAGCTAAGGTCTTTTCAGGTTCTCACTTCAAGTGAGGCAAGGCCCATTTAGTTAATAGGTATCTTTAAGAAGTGAGTCAAGGGATGGCCCCTTTAATAAAAAAAAAAAATCAAACTGGGAGAGGAAGACTCTCAGGGTTGCTGGCCAAAAAAGAAACAGTTACTATTTACATTCACTCTGAGCCAGGAGGGCCCCCAAACCACCATTCAGTGGTGCTTGACCAGGGACCTATTGTTGTCCAATCCTTGAGATCCAGACTGCATTGGGCTCAAGGTTTGGTATTTGAGAAGGAAAGCTAGCCAGTAAACCCCGAGTCAATTAGGTAAAGGAGAAGAGAGAGAGAGAGAGAGAGAGAGAGAGAGAGAGAGAGAGAGAGAGAGAGAGAGAGAGAGAGAGAATGAGGAAATGACTTTCTAGGCCTTAGTGATGATTTCAGTGCAAGAAGTGACCAGAAGAACAAGCTGAACACCATTGGTGGTAAAGTTGGAAAGGATGCTGCTGCTGTTGACGATGGGCAGCTGGGGGTGCCATAGTGCTCTGCGCTTGGAGTTGGGAAGACTCATCTTCCTGAGTTCAAATGTGCCCTCAGACACTTCCTAGCTGTGTGACTCTGGGCAAGTCACTTAACCCTGCTTGCCTCAGTTTCCTCATCTGTGAAATGAACTGGAGAAAGAAATGGCCAACCACTCCAATATCTTTGCCAAGAAAATCTCAAATGGAGTCATGAAGGACTGAAACAACTATTGATAATATTGGACACCAGGAAGTAAGGAGACAAAGATGATCCCATGATTCATTGTAGCCTGTCAGGATGTAAAGATTTTGCCTTGGAATTCTTTGTTTCCTCTAACATTCTACTCAAATGCCCCCTCCCAGGTAAGACCTTTCTTGGTATCACTGGCCACTAGTGGCCTCCCTTTCAAATTGCTTTGTATGTAGCTTGCAAACATTTTGTATTTAATTATCTGTGTCCATGCTTTCTCCCAGTAGAATGTAAGCTCCTTGAGGGCAGGCACGGTTTCATTTTTGTCTTTGTATTCCCCTGGGCTAAGCACAGTGTCTGGCACGTAGTACGTGCTTTCTAAATCCTTGGGTTTAATGGACATTTGTGTGAGATGGCCTATCAATGTCCTGGAAAGAAAGTGAGAGGTTGGGGTGCTGGGTGGTGCAGTGGATGGAGCACCGGCCCTGAAGTCAGGAGGACCTGAGTTCAAATCCAGCCTCAGACCAAACACTTGGCACTTACTAGCTGTGTGACCCTGGGCAAGTCACTTAACCCCAATTGCCTAGAAAAAAAAAGAAAAGAAGGAAAAAAAGAAAGTGAGAGGTCAAGACTAAAGCAGATTGTTGAGGAGCATCTGCTGTATAGCTCCTATGAGCTCTGAGCATATGTTACCCCTGCTATTAACCAGACTGGTTAACGGTGGCTCAGGCTCCTCATGCCCGAGCTGCTGCCTGGACATCACAGTGCCTCTTATGGAAGGGGCTGATGTTCTTATCAACTGGCTGACTTGAGGTTGAACTCAGTGGTTGGGGGAGTGGGGAGACAGAGGGATCAATTTAAAGTGGGGCCCGTCGCTGTGTCTAATATCCCTATGTCCCTGAACTTCTCCTAGAACATACTGTCTTATTACTGGTTTCTTCCTCTGACTGCAGGAACCTGGCCCAGAACCCTCCAAACACAAATAGAGCAGAAGATAGTAAAGTTCTACAAAGGAGACGCAGATTATGAAGCAGCGACCGCCGCAGTCAAGCTTCCTCTCGTCGAAGAGGACCACAGAGGCCTACCCAGAGATTAATCCGTTTCCCAAGGTACAAAGCCAGGGTCTCTTTGGACCAGCTACTGGGAGATCTAAGAGGAGAAGTGTCAGGAAGTAGCCTTTGTGGGCTTAATCCTCCGCCCTTTTATAAGATGACCCTAAAAATGGGAGAATTAACTCATGCAATGGTTTTCTAAAACATGCTTGGCTAAAGATCTTTTGTTATCCAGGAAATACCTCTACGTCCCTTGAATTAAGAGTAGCTCTGTATTTCTATGTCCCCGTTTTCTTCCTTCTCCTTCTTCTCCTCTTTGCCCTGCTCTTCTAGTTCCTTCCCTTCCTCCTCCTCCTTCTCTTTTTCCTCCTCCTCTTTTCTTCCTCATCCTCTTCCTACTACTACCTTACATTTTATATTATTTTAAGATAGTACAAGTGTGATCTACTTTTTTCATACGAAAACCTGAGGTGCAGAGCTTTTAAGTGACTCGCCCATGGTAACAGAACTCCTAAGTGTCTGAAGCAAGATTTGTCCTCAGATCTCCTGGTTCCAAGCTCAGTATTTTTCCCACTACACCCGTTCTTTTGCATTAAGGGGCCCCAAGGATGGCGTCCCACCTCAAACAGAGAAGAGCTGGCGGTTTTTGCTCAACACCAAGAGTCAAAACCTGACTCACCAGGTGACAGGCTCTGCCGGCCTTCCTGTCTTTGCAAATACCAAGGCCTCTGGCCTTTGCCCAAACTGCCCAGTGGCGATTCTAGTACTGCTAATGGTAGAAAAGTTAGGAAATATTGTGGTTTGTGAAAGTCTTACCCATGTTTCGGGCTCATATAGTCCATTCTCAAAGTTAGAGAAGAAAATATGGTTGCTCAGGAGGAGCCCCGAGGTTAGAGTCAAAGGATGTAGGTTCAAATACAGGCTGCACTATTTGATATCTCCATGAGCACACTCATATTACTTCGCCTTCTGGGCCTCAGTTATCTTCTCTTTATTATTATAATTACATGTTGTTATAATTTTTAAGGTCTTTTCCCATCCTAAATTCTATGATGCAAAACCAGAATACAAGTCCTATTATGCTAACAGTCAGTACCATAAGGTTTGTAATATGCTCTCGTATTTATCTATCTATTGATCAATCACCTGAGTGATCAATAGTTATACACATATATGAATACATACTGTATATGTATAGAATAGGATTATGGAAAGCATGGTCATAGGACTTAAAGCCAGGAAAGTCCTTTGATCTCCATTTTACAGAGGAGGAAACAGAGGCCCTCGGAAGGGCCTTTGCCCAAGCTGGCATAGGTTGTTGGTAGCTAATCTAGGAGTCAAACCCATGTCTTGTGACTCAAAAACGAATGTTCTTCCCACTACTTCCCGGTGGTCTGCTTCGTGCACACTCTAGCGAGAGCATGCATGTGTACACACACATACCCACCCCCCCCACACACAATCTTGTTCAACCCTTTCATTTTACAGACAAAGAAACTGAGGCTGAGAGAGGTGACATGATTGGTTCATGGTCACACGAGTAATAAATGGAAGAGTCAGAACCTGAACCCAGGCTCTTGGACTCCTAATTCCATGCTCTTTCCACTGTATTGTTACCTGCCCACATTGTTTCTAAGTTGTAAGGGAAAGGTATATGCTTGCTATATCTACTCAAAACACACATACCTTACTAGTTCCAGTGCAGATGCTCAGCTCACGAGCCGCCTTCTACGGGAAGCATTTCCTGATTCCTCTCAGTCTCCTCCCCTCCTTGTAGCTGCCACCCAGAATCACCTGGTATCAACCTTTGCATTATTCTGGATTTATGTGAGTAACCTGTCATTTTCCCCTAATGGAATGCAAGTTTCTTGAGAGCAAGACCTGTTTCATTGCCATATTTGTGCCCCCCAGAACTGATGCAAAGCACCTGGCACACAGTAGGTACTTAATAGTACAATATGTGTATGTACACATATAAGCATGCACACATATACGTAACATATATGTATATACACATAATACACGCACTTAAAAGTATAGAATACACACACACACACACACACATACACATAGTACATACCCTAATATATAGATAGATAGATAGATAGATAGATAGATAGATAGAGACATATAATAGTATGGTAGTATGTATGTAAAGATAGATAGATATAGCTATAGATCTCTCTCTATATGCATATATGTACACACACACACACACACACACATAGATATATACGTACATATATGTGTGTAGCTATACGTGAGACTGAACAGTGTGGCCCCGGGAGAGACACGTCACCTCTCTCTGCCTTGGTTTCCTCATATATAAAATGTGAATAAAGACAGCACCTACTTTACTGGCTTGTCCTAAGGATCACATGAATTAGCACATATACAGTACTTGGCAAACCTTAAAGCAATATATACACACTAGCTATTAATAAATGCTTATTGAGTCATTATTTGTTGATTGGTCAACGCCCCTGCTTCCCTCCCTTCACCCCTAATCCCAAGCTCTCTTTTCTTTTTCTTTTTCTCTTCTCTCTCCAAGAGGCTGGCGCTGTTCTTTAACACTAAACTAAGAGTTTCCCTTTCTCTTCTGGGGCCCCAGACCTCTTGAACTTGGGGTTGTGAGCATTTTTTTCTGTCTTTGAAAATCTATCTTTTCTTTGAAGTGTCAGAATCAATGTTCCCAGCCTTTGAATGGAAGCCTCCAAAGAGCATTGGGTTTAATAAATAGTCCGCTGTTAGACAGTTGAGTCATTTACCCTCAAGTGCCCAGTAAACATTTGATTACAATATCTGCTAGTACAGTAATCAAATGGGACATCTTCCAGGAAGCTGAAGAAGGAAAGGAAACACAGTGCCATTGTAACGGACAGCGTCTGGCAAGGCACAGCTTGGTGTATGAAAGCATCTTTCCTAGTCCATACATGGGAATCTGGTGTCCAACTGTGGTGTGCTCCGTGAAGAGGCTTTGCTTTCAAGGGAGCCAATGATATGGGCTCAAAGCAACGTAACCTGACGCTTGTTCTTTCAATTTGAAAGAAAATGAAGCCTGCATCTACAAATGGGGAGAGAGAGACACAGAGAGGTAGAGGGACAGACAGAAAGACACAGAGACAGAGAGAGAGAGAGAGAGAGAGAGAGAGAGAGAGAGAGACAGACAGACAGACAGACAGACAGACAGACAGACAGAGACAGACAGACAGAAAGACACAGAGACAGACAGAGAGAGAGAGAGACAGAAAGACAGAGACAGACAGACAGACAGAAAGACACAGAGACAGACAGAGAGACAGACAGACAGACAGAAAGACACAGAGACAGACAGACAGAGAGACAGAGAGACAGAAAGACAGAGACAGACAGACAGACAGACAGACAGACAGAAAGACACAGAGACAGACAGAGAGAGCAGAATGACGTTTAGGCTACTGGCTCAGCTCTGTTAGCAGAGCAGGTCTGCCTTCCTGTGATCTCACAGGAAAAGACAGACAAGACAGCTGACTTGCTGAATATCTGCACTATGGGCCTCTTTATTTAATAGGAGAAATTCAAACACTCACACAGAGCCCTTTGTTTGACAGTGGGATAGGAGAACGCAAGGTTTCTCTCCCAAAGAGGTTCTATGTTCAGTCTGTTATTTCAGGGGCTTCAGAAACTTCCTGTACTCATAGGAGCCCTCAACAAACTTATCATGGCTTGGGCTTGGCATGATGTCATGAAATGAATTAGATGACAGGTCCCAGAGAGAAATATATCTGTTAGACCTACGAAGTAAAGGGGAGTAGAAAGAGCCCCAGACTTGGAATCAGAGGACCTGGGTTTGAATCTTGGTTATCCTATTTACTACTCTATGAGACTCATTTTCCTGTTCTGAAAATGAAGGGGGTTGAACTAGATAAATCCTTAACATCTCTCCCAGCTCCAACTCCTCTGATAATTTCTTGTAGATCAAACACTAGCTAATGTCTCCAGGAAAAAATAAAATTTAGCACATTTCTGAATGATCCTTTCCTTTATACTTCAACTCTAACAGTAATTATTAATCTTCACATCTTTTTCTGAACATACCTCATAAATTAGCACTCCAGGCTCTGGGCTCATAAAGATCAAGTCCAATCTTGGGAACCAGTCCAAAAACATCTTTCTGGTTCATGTTGCCCCCACTCAGAGTTCCCTATGGGAGATTTCATAACATAGCTTAAATACAGCTTATGTTTAGGTCTCCACAAATATAACTAAAAAGTTATCAGATCCTAGTCAAGTACTCCAAGTAACAATGAAAGTCTAGTACAGGACAATCTTTATTCCACCCCACTGAAATTACAGAGCAACATATCAAAAACCTCACAAATAAATAATCACTACAATTCTTCCTTTCTGGTGATTCCCACCTTTCCCTGGATTCCTATATTCCTCCAGACTTATAGTACCATCCTGAGGTTTGAACTCCCCTTGGAAAGGAGATGAACTTGGAGTTGCCTAGGAGACAACCCTCTAATATTCTGAAGAGTGACACTTTATCTCCCCTTTAGCTTGCGTGAGCCCCACATGTAAACACACACACACACACACACACACACACACACACACACACAATGACAATAGGGCTTTATGGCTCTATCCTGAGAGCTTAGGATGCCTGGGATGGGGGAAAAAAATTGGCAAATCCCTTTTCTATAAGACCTGCATTGTCCAAATAGATCATAGTAACAGAAGAGATAAAAATCCAGCAACATTGCACCACCTGCAAGTCATGGCTTTAGTCCCTTGTGGAGGCTCCAGCTTTGGAGCAGGGGATGAAGGCAGGGCAGGAAAGGCCACAGATATGATTCCCTTCTCTCTCCAAGAGTCTGGTACTAATAGAGATTTCCTTTTTCTTCCTGGGTCTCAGACCTCTTCAAGTTGGGGGCTGCTAGCAATCAAACCCCTAGGTTTGCATGGCCCAAGAACTCTGCCTTCTCTTGGTGGAGGGCTGGATTCCAGCACAGCTCTTACTTATGTGACAAATCCCCTTTTCCTGGTTTCCAGTGAACCAGCACACTCAGGGGAGTGGACGCAGGGGGTTAGTAGGAGGAAACCTAAGCTGTAAAGTGATAGAACTGTCCCTAATTGTCTAGATGACAGAACCTTGAAAAATACTGACCATCGACACCTTGTGGCATGAGAGATAGCCAGGCCAGGGAGAGACACAGAGACCATGCAGTGGAGTAGGGGGATTCTTTCCCAAGCCTTGCACTCCTTCCCTGCTTTCCTGGGCATTCTATGGAGGTCAGGCCAGTAGTGTGGATGCTACAGTGGCGAAGCTGATACATCATGGCCAGTGAGGGGAAATCCCACTTGAGATGAGCAGCATGAACAATGAGCTTCTGGTATGTTTGTGAGACATAGGGCAGTACCAGGTAATGCTGGAGAGCTGTCAGAGTGGACCCTAGTGATGCTTAGACTCCTCCTTGGGCAGTCTCACACGGATCAACAGTGGGTAGAGTACTGGACCTGGAGAAGGGAAGACTGAGTAACTGAGTGACTACAGGCAAGTAAACCTCTGTCTGACTCAGTTTCCTCATCTGCAAAATGGGGATAATAATAGCTCCTATCTGCCATTGTTGTTATGAGAATAATAATATTTTTAAAGTGCTTTGCAAACCTTAAAGTGCTAGATAAAGGATAACTATTGTCGTTTTTATTGTTATCTATAGGAATCAGAGTGGGGTAGCTGCTCCTACCAGAGAGTAAGACTGCCTTTCATTTCCTCTATCTGTGACTATGATGTTGGGGAGGAATAAAGATTAACTTTCTCCTTCTGATGACTTCTGGGAGCCTTTATTTATCAGGGCAAAGTAAAAGTTGTGAGCTCAGCCATTATCGTCTGTAGTTGCTGCTTCTGGGCATGGGAATGACTGACCTTTTCTTTGACCGGCATGAGTTGCCCCTATCTTTTAATTCTGATTTCTCATATTAAAGATAGTCTAAACTTTAACGAGTATGGTTTCCTTTTGGGGTAATAAGAAGTTAGGAAGCAAATAAAAATCTTAACTGAAAAAGAAGCTCAAGCCATATCTTTTGCAGATTTTTATGGAGTTCCAGATGGGGACATGATGAGCCAATTTTGTAATAAATGTATGAAATATTGCATGCAAATGATTTTTTTTTTTACAATTTAAACCTTAGACTAGTCTGAAAGGAACCTGAGACACTCTAGATGCTTCTGTGTTTAGGAAAGTTTCCTGACCCATAACTTTTTGTAGTTAAAACATTTGTCCCTTACCCATAGGGTCCTTCTGCACAGGTGGGGAATCTAACCAACCGCCCTATTCCATATGTGAGGATTAGGCCATCCTTTGAAGAATCCCTCCTACTTTTCAAGCGGGGTGTATTCTACTGTTATATCTTCTTCTTCTTCTACCAAGATTGTTCTGCCCAGAAAATCCCCCTTTCTCTATCCAGAAGGCTGAGATTCAGGAAATTTTGACTGTCAGACCATGTAGTTGTCTTCTTCATATCTGCCATCTTACAGGCTGAGAGATTACAGCACTGTCTGTCCAAGGCTAGGGCTGGGAACTTGGGGATTGGGAAATCTCTTCTTGGGCTACTTGGGTGAAGGAGAATTCAACTCCCAAGGTCCCTTGTCCAGAGGCACCCATTAGTGGCTCCTAGGGCCAGAGAGTGAGAGCTCTTAGCTGTGTTTTTCTTTCAGGATCTCTCAAAAGGACAAAAAGAGCCAAGAGTAAACCTGTGGTGAAGGCTCCTTTTTATAAATTTACCAAAAAAGCTTGACCCGCCCATAATAGGCAGCCAACCAAATCATCTCCCCACAGTCTATACTGAAGCAACAATGGCTCAAAAGGTTATGCCCTCACCCTTGAGAGGAAAGGCTGAAAATTCCAATGGCTCACTTCCCTATAAAATCATCAAACCAATCAGAGTACTACCCAATCCTTCACCAAACTCATATCCCAACTACATAGGTATTTTTGGACTGAACCTGGGATTTTCCCCAGGGACATTCCCAGTGAGGAAACTCCCACTATCCATGTGGAAATGCAGCTGCTTCATTGGCTCATAGGGCATATTCCATTAGAGCATGTGCCCTGAGAATTTTATTTTATTTTTGAAAGTTAAAGTTGTGTGTAATGCTCAATCATAAATGGCATGATTTCTATCTGTCAAACAAACTCAAGAAATGAAAACAACAAAACAAAAAAAACCCTGAACTTTACTTAAAAACGCAAACTTTGCAAAGGGATCCTTCTAATCAAACCTTTCTCTTTCACCTTTCTTTTCCCCTTCCCCTAAAATACAGAAAGAGCTTTTCAGCCTTATCTTCTTTTATAAAAAAAAAAAATCTTTACAACTAGACCCTGCTCCCCTAATATCGTACTTTGCTATGGAAGGTCATGGCCTAAGATGCTAGAGGTTAACGACTTGCCCAAAGGTCACACAGCTAGTATAAGTGACACTTGAACCCATATCATTCTGGTTGGAAAGCCTGCTCAGAGTCATTTTCTTTCAAATTGAAAAGACCAGGGTCAAATTGTATTATTATATACTATTCAACTGCTTCTTCTCATGCTGCATAATTCAATTCACTACATAAGGCATTAATTTAGTTTAATTCAACATACATTTATTAGGAAGACACTTACTAGCTATGTGTCTCTGGGCAAGTAACTGAATCTCTGTCTGCCTCAGTTTCTTCATCTGCAAAATAGAGACAATAATAATACCCGCTTCCCAGAGTTTTTGATGCACTAAAATAATATTCACAAACACCTCACAAATATTAAAGTACTAAATAAATGCTAGCTATCATTATTATTTTCTTTAGTTGGGTCATTGTGCTAGGTTCTAGGGACAGAAAAGCAAATGAGCAAATAAATTTCTCTCTGAGTTTATCTTCTTGGTCTGAAATTTAAGATTCCTGAAACTCTAATATACTTGTAAAATCCCCAATACAGTTTTATTTCTAGGACCTGATAATCCAGGGAGATCTTATTAACTAAACAAGCCATTAATTAGCTTTTCCAAGGTGAGAGTAAATAGAGGAATATTTCTTCTCTGGAGGCTCTAAGTCAGCAAAGTCTCGAGAGGAAAGCACATTCTTTATTTACAGCTCTCCTTACCATGTAACTGTGATATAGAATAGAAGCCTTGACATCCAAATATGCATTTCAGACCCTTCTCATCATGACAAGAATCAGCGGCAGCAGAAGTACATGTTCTGGGGCTTTAAACATTTCAGAAACGATAATGTCAGAGAAGCAGGATGCTCTGCTGAAAACTGGCTTAAAAGACACAAATCTGGGCTTAGAGCTAGCTCCCCTTCTCAGTTTCCATTATTCAGTCATCTGCCTTCAAGATACCACTCTATGTACTGTGGGAAACAGAAAGAAATATGACAGTTCCTGCTCTCAAAGAGTTTTTTTTATAGGGCAGGTGTTTATTTCTTATCTACAAAAGAATTGCTAAAGAGAAAATACAATCACACAATAATAGAAAAATCTAAAATAAGTACAGTGACATAATTTCTATTATACTTTCTTGGGAAGTTGAGACTGAAACTTCATAAGAACATGAAACAATTAGTAGGAAACTCACCAACAAATGTTGTTGTTGTTAATTTTTGATATTTTATGTTTTCCAACTACATGTAACAATTTTAACCTTTGTGTTTTACAGTTTCGAATTCCAAATTCTTTCCCACCCTCTTTCTCCTCCCCCCTCAATGAGAAGTCAAGCAATTTGATAAAGGTTACACATGTGCAGTCATGCAAAACATATTTTCGTATTAGTCATCTCATAGGGTTTTAAATCTAGTTAGGCTGATGAGACCAGTACATAGAGCAGAGAGTTACCAATGAAAAGGCTTTCTGTGCAACTGCTTGATGAGTAATGGAAATAATAATGTCCTTCTGGCCATGGATGACACCACCGTCCCTGGAATCATTCTTGGCTCTGATCTTTCTTTTTGCCCTCACACCATTTCAGTGCCATCCCAAATTCTGCGTGAGATTTACAGAGAGAAGCTCTGGGTTTGGGTCTGGATTTATGTTACTTACAATTTGAGCGACTGCGGGCAAGAAATAATGCTGCTGATAGCTGATACGTGTACAGCACTTTAAAGTTCAAAAGTACACCGTATCCCTTATTTTGGGAGCACCTAGGTGGTGCACTGAATGGAGTGCCGGCCCTGGAGTCAGGAGGATCTGAGTTCAAATCTGACCTCAGACACTTACTAGCTGTGTGACCCTGGCAAGTCACTTAACCCTGTTTGCCTCAGTTTCTGTAAAATGAACTGGAGAAGGAAATGGCAAATCACTCCAGTATCTCTGCCAAGCAAATCCCGAAAGGGGTCCCCAAAATTCGGACACAGCAGAGCAACAGCAGCAGCAAATCCTAGTGCCTTTCCCCTGGGGATTACCTCCCATTCTTCCTGTTCATCGCTTGCTTATACGGAGCTCTTCTCCTGCTGTCTCCCCCCTTTTTCAGACAGTGGGCTCCCCGAAAGCAAGGACGACGTTTTTGCTTTGCTTTGTGCCCTCAGAGCTTAGCATAGCACCTGCCACATGTTGTCTTGAGCCACTTTTGAGTCGCGTCCGACTCTGCAAAGCCCACTTGGCGTTCTCTCAGCAGAGGTACTGGAGTGGTTGGCCACTGCCTTCTCCTGACATGTAACAGGTGCCTAGCACACTCTAGCTGGCTGCCTGACTATCGTTCCCTGCCACTTTGCCAATGGCAGGGATGCATCACCACAAATTTCTCTGGAATCCTAACGGGTCACATTGATCAGAGGGCTAAGTCTTTCAGTACTGTTGGTGAAGACACTACTATCCCCTTTTTTCAGATGACGAAAACAGAACCCAGAAATTTTAAGAGACTATACAATGTCATATATTTAGAAAGCAGTAGAGATGGTATTTAAATGCTTCTCATGACTCTGACTAGTACTCTTTCCATGACATCACATTGCCTTTTCTAATTCTCCGGAGCCCACCAGAGTACTTCACATAGTGCCCAGAACAGAGCAGAACACGGTAGATGACCAGCGAAAGTTTGTGGGAAGATAGGCAAGTGTCCTTCTCATTAGAGGCTGTGGGAGTGATTAGCTTCTCCTGCAGCTTTGGAAGGGTGTGTGTGTGTGTGTGTGTGTGTGTGTGTGTGTGTGTGTGTGTGTGTGTGTAAATCAGGAGATGAAAATTTAAGATCAAATCTACTCAGTAATCACTTCTCTGCCTTGGCTTCTTGGGCCCTCCATAATCTGATTCCACTTAACCTCATTTCCCTCTACACCCCAGTACATTCCATCTCCTCTAGGCCAGGGAGGGCCTCACTGTCCAAAGCACTCACTCTCCTGCCACTGCCTTTCTTTGTTCATCCTATTTCCTTGACCTCACAAAATTTCTCCCCTCCCCTCCCCTCCCTTTCCCTCTGCTCTATTTCCCACCTTTCCCCTCTCTCCTCTCCCCCTCTATTCTTTTCTCATTCCCTCCTCTCCTCTCTGGTCCTCTCCCATTCCTGCTTCCTTTTACTTTTCCCCTGCCCTCTCTTCCCCTACTCTCTCTTCCATCCTCCTCCCTTGTCCTCCTTTCTCTTTCTCTCTACTCTTCTGCTTCTCTCCAAACAATTTCTACCCCTTGGGACCAGCTGCACCTCCAACTCCTCTGCAAAGCCTTCTGACTTCCTATAGCATCTCTTTTGCATGCCACGTCATTGTATATTTTACACATATCCATCAATGAACAAAAAACACAGGATGTTATATATTTAGGGTTTTTTTCCCCCTAACCAAACAGTAAATATCTAGATATCAGAGATTTTGCCTTTTGTTTCTTTGTATTCCCCACACGATACCTGTACATAGAAGTTATTTAGAAATAAAGGCTCACTGAGTGACTCTTTGGGGAATAGCGCATGTCCATCTTCTGGAGAGGAGGAAGCCCCTCTTGTCACTTCTCAGGGGACCATGTCCACCCAGGTTGCCTTTATTCTAAAGCTCAGCAAGGGTGTATGCATGTTCCAAGTGGTGGCAGTAGGAATAGTGCACATACCTCGTGAACTCCTGCAGCTCTCAGCTTTCCCCTCATTCCTGAAGGACATGGCACCATAGCTTCCAGGGTACCTCCCTGAACACACAACTTGACTTCCTTCTCTCTCCATCATCAAAGTTTCCCAGGCCTAGACCCAGCTGAGAAAGGAAGGCCAGGAGCCTGGAAAGCAGAGAAGTGTAGGAAGCCTGTTACCTGCTAACTCAACGTTCCCCTCTCCTCTGTCAGTGTTTTCCTCTGTCACCAAAGGTAACCAGTGTACTGGGTCTCTATGCTCTCCTGAAGGAAACTCAAGTGGGTAACCAAAGTAGCTTTCCGTGCTCAGGGGAGTAAACCAGGACTCCCCTGCCATATGGACCGAGAGAGATCATCTAACAGTGCGCACGACGGTTACAACAATAGCAGCACGATTTCTATAGATGGTGCATGCCAGCAGCACCAGCAGGTTCACTCCACCGGGAGTCTGGGCTTTGCATTTGTGCCCAGGGTTTGACAGGCTGGACGTTAGGAAGCCCGGCGCTTTGCAGCAACTGGCCACTGAATGACAAAGCGCACACCAACTGGCCACAGGAGAGTCACTCTGACTCCCCTTTCCCACCTGGAGGTCCTTCGCCCTATGCCAGTGTTCCATCACAGTGTGGAAGTGACTCAGTGCTTGCAGGCCATGACCATGGAACACAAGCGGAAGTGAAAGCACATTCTCTTCCTGTGAACAGGAGGCAGTGTAATAGTCAATGAACTGGCTCTGAATCCGGCCTCTCCTGCTTCTTCCTACCTGGATGGCACCTCGGCAACACATTTTCACTCTCTGGGCCTCAGTTTCCTCATCTGTAAAGTGTGACGGAGAAGGAAACAGCAAACCACTCCGGCATCTTTGCCAAGAAAACCCCAAATGAGGTCACAAAGAATCAGATGGGACTGAAATGACTGAGCAACAAAATAAAAATTAGCGTTTTCTTGAGAAAGAAAGTGGGAAGTTTTGGAGCAAGCGTCAGATGACACCAGAAACAATGAAATTGATTACGTTCTATCAGAAATGAAATGGTAGGGGCGGCGAGGTGGTGCAGTGGAGCACTGGCCCTGGAGTCAGGAGGACCTGAGTTCAAATCTGGCCTCAGACCTATAAAACTTACTAGCTCTGTGACTCTGGGCAAGGCACCTAATCCCAACTGCCTCACCAGAAGAAAAAAAAAGAAATGAAATGGTTTATTAATAGCATGGGAATAATTTCTGAATCAGCTATTTGTGTTTGGTCAAGTTATTGACTTATTAAAGTGAAAAAAAAGCACAAAACATCAAATTAAAAGGAAGAACTAAATGAGAAATCATGGCTTACAATTAAAACAACTCCAGCCTAGCCTATTTAAACAATCTACTGTAGCAGCTTTTTTTGTGGTGGCAAAGAATTGGAAATTGAGGGGATGCCCATCAGTTGGGGCATGGCTGAACACTTTGTGGTATATGAATGTAATGGAATACTATTGTGCTATAAGAAATGATAAGCAGGCAGGCTTCAGAAAAGCCTGGAAAGACTTACATGAACTGATGCTGAGTGAAGTGAGCAGAACCAGGAGAACATTGTACATGGGAATAGCAACATTGCGTGATGATCGACTATGATAGACTTAGCTCTTCTCGGCAATGCAATGATCCAAGACAATTCCAAAAGACTCGTATGGAAAATTCTATCCATATCCAATGAGCTATTGTGTCTGAATGCAGATTGAAGCATACTGTTTTCCCTGTGTTTTGGTTTTTTTCTTATGGTTTTTGCCTTTTGTTCTGATTCTTCTTTCACAACATGACTGATGTGGAAATATATTTAACATGATTGTATATATATAACCTGCATCAGATTATTTACTGTCTTGGGGAGGGGAGAGGAGAGAGAGGGAGGGAGAAAAATTTGGAACTCAAAATTTTACAAAAATAGTTGTTGAAAACTATCTTTACATGTGATTGGAAAAAATACTACTAAGTGCAAAAAAAATTAAGTGGGTTTGCCTTAAAATCTTTTTTAAAAATAATCTATTGACTCACACACAGAAACTGGAAATGTCTAAAGAGTCAGACATTGACTGCTGCTGATAGTCTTAGCAGAAGATATCCTAAATGGACTGGGAGAATCCTTAGGACCATAGAAGACTTAGAACTGGGAGGTACTTCAGAGGTTACATGATGCAAATATATCATTCACAAAGGAACCTGAGACCCAAAGAGAGTAAGTGATTTGTCCAAGGTGACACAGGTCATAAGGGGCAGAGGCAGGATTTGCACCCAGAACACTCTGAATACAGAGTTCTTTTTGCTATACCATGCTACTACTGTACTTGCTTACTTCTCTGACTGTGCCAGTGGTAGCCATGACAACCCTTAGTCGTTGCTGGCTTCTACCATCCATTCCTTCTCTGGACCAGGATTGGGGAACCCGTGGCCGAATACTGTTCGGTAAAATTTGGATTCAGTGCAAAGGCCGTACTTAAGGACCTAGAAAGCCACAGGTTTCCCACCTGACTCTAGACTGTATGCAACATAAGCAACAGAGCGGGAACGGCAACCTATAATAAAGAGAGAGAATCAGGTTAAGCCCCTTCCAGCTCTGACATTCTATGACTTCCCTAAAGTTCCATGTGAATTTGTCAAAATAGCACTGAGAACAGAAACTTGATCTGTAACGATGCAGCCACTAGGCCAGCCCACCCCCCTCTCTACTTGCTTGAATCCTGGACTTGGGCAGCTTCATCATGTCTGTAGCAGCCAACTGTGACTTCACAGAGGGCAAAAGCTTCAGGGAGGGAACGAAGCTGATGTTGCTTCTTACAAGCAAAGATCCTAGTCTCCAAGAACAAGAAAAAAGAAATCCCCAAAGGAGTAGGACCTAGCTGATGATAGATAAAGCAGGATAAAACTTTTAAATCTGTGAGCCTGTTCCTTGTCTGAGGCTGGGAGACGGTCCCAGTTGGAGCATAAATAATGTGTGGTTTCAGTTCAGGGCCAAAGATGCAGACAGTCTCTAAGGGGAACATATTTCTGGATTTTCCTTGATGATCAGGGAAAAGAGTTGGGGGGTGGAGCTACTGAAAGTTGATTTAAAGTCAAGTCACAATGGTTGGGCCAGAACTGAACTCAAAAATGAGTTTGTTTCTTAACACTTGACTCTACCATTCTTACTTTTTAGGGTCTAGAAAATGAGAGTAAATAGAGTTTGAGTTTGAAAATGAGCCTTAGCATATGAGACTAAGAGAGTTCCTCCAGCCAGAAAAAAGTCTGAGAATCATGACAGCTGAAGGAACAGCACTAGTCGGACTAGGCACCTGCTGTAAACCATTGTTCCAGGTGGGAATTCCCCTGGGACGTGCTAAAGATCATGAATCTCCCAGTGCCTCCCTATGCTTTCTATGCCTCCATTTTGGGTTTTCTCTGGCATCCTTATGTCAGTATGGTTTATGCTTGTTTGGGGGGGGGGGTTAGGTAGGAAAGGATGTTTTGGGCCTGGATGGCTCCTCGAGTAGCTGCCCCTATGTAAGTCATCAGACGAGGGGGGAAATGATGCCAGCTGGTTAAACTAAGCCCCTTTCCTCAGAGGGAGAAGGGCAGAAATGTATACAGAAACATTTGGAACGACTGACAAATCTATAGATGCAGCCCCTGATACTGAAGGAATTCTACCTAACCTCTGTCTTTATCTTTACCTAGCTTATAATTTTTTCTCTTTCTAATTGTTGCTCAGTTGTTTCAGTTGTGTCTGACCCTTTGTGACCCCAGTTGGGATTTTCTTGGCAAAGATAGTGGAGTGGTCTGCCATTTCCTTCTCCAGCTCATTTTACAGATGAGAAACTGAGGCAAACAGGGTGAAGTGATTTGCCCAGGGTCACCCAGCTAGCAAGTGTCTCAGGCCAAATTTGAACTCGGATCTTCCCAATTCTAGGGACAGTGATCCATCTACTTTGCCAGCCAGCTGCCCCTTTGGCTTTCTTGATGGTCCTCAAACAAGACACCCCATCTCTTGACTATGGGCATTTTCACTGACTGTCTTCCATGCCTAGAATGCTCTACCTTCTTATGCCCATCTCTTGGCTTCCCCAGCTTCCTTGAAGATTCAGCTCAAGCCTTACCTTCTACAAGAGACCATTTCTAGTCCTCCCCTTCCTTCCTTCACCTTACTTGTGCCTTCCCTCTGAGATCCCCTTCAGTTTGCCCAGTAGGCATCTTGTACAGATGTAGCTCTTTGCATGTAGCTCTTTCCCCCACTAGACCATGAGCTCCTTGAGAGAAGGCATTATTCTTGCTTTAGTTTGATCGTAGCACAATGTCTGACACATAGTAAATACTTAATAAATACTTATTCACTTGACTGGGTGTATTTCAGGTCACCTGGGTTCTGATGGTCCTCACTTGTACATTTATAAAATGTTCATGCTCCCTTTGTCTCTGTGAGTATGAAACAGTGGCTAAGATGCTTAACCTCTCTGGTCTTGGTTTTTCCATCTGTAAGATGAAGGGGTTGGACTAGATAACTTCAAGGCCCCTTCTGGCTTTTGGTCTACGATCCTACGATCATAACCACATGCAGGCTACTCTAAATTAGTCTATAGTTCTGGCCTCAGCTGCTTTTCTGGGTTGGAATTTAAGTAGGAGACTTCGCTTCTCAAGACCAGCACAAGGTTTGAGACCCACAGGTGGTGGTGGAGTGAAAGCACGTTTCCTTGTATCTTATTTGTGGGGGTGGTAATGGGACCAAGGACTGGGAGTGGGGATGAGTAGGTATGACTAGTGATTTGTCTGTTGTTGATAAACTAATAGAGAAAAGTAATGGTTTGTCTGGAGATTCCTTGAAAACCTCAGCTGAACTGTGTTTTAATGGTGTTAGAAAGTAAACCACATTGAAAAAGTAGAGGCAGTGTTAGGAAAATAATCCTAACAAGTAAGAGTTAGGAGAGGCAGTCATTAGACACTCCCAACAAGAGAGCTGTTGTGGCATTTTGACCGTCTGGTGAGCCATCTCAGAATAATGTTTTAAACAATCGAAGGAATTGCTCAATTTCAGCTAAAGGTCAGTAAAAATAAAGATAGAATTTTTTTTCCTATCCAAGTTCACAGACACCCTTAAATCTCTCCACAGACCCCTAAAGATAAGAGCCCCTGAAGCAGATCCAGTGTATTGAAAGCAAATAAAGAAACCACATCTAATTAACCACAACCCCTTTTGAATGTAGAGTCTGGAAGAGATTTTCATGGCAGTAGAGAATGAGGTAGCAAGAGAAAATTAAGGTACATGCAATAGTCAGCATACCTCTGGATGTCATGCCAAGAAAAACATTCTTTGCTATTATGTGTTAGTATGTTTTAAGTCTCCTGTACTAAGGACTGTATCTTAGCAATTCTGAGCAACAGCAGGGCTGGCCTGACATGCAGTATCTATGTTGCACGGTTTGAGGGAAACCAGGAAGGCTCTAAATGCCCCTCAAATAATTCCCCTGCCCAGGTACCACAGGGGGAGGCTCAAGTGGAAGTTAAGGGGTAGAATGATGCCAGCTGGTTAGACTAGACCCCTTTCCCCAAAGGGAGGAACAGGGGGAATGGATACAGAAACAGCTGTAATGACTGATGAATCTTTGGGTGCAGCCTTTGATACCAAAATGAATTTTGGTCACATTTCATTATTGGAGATTCATTCCTTTGGATTAAGCACGTGCCACATTAAGCTTCATCAGTCATGTATACCTAAGTAAAAATGAGTCAGTAAATCCTCTCCTGAAAGCAGGCTGATGAGAAGAAGGGGAGCCTCTAGAGTAAGAGAGAATGAGAGCTGGAGCATTGAAAAAGTGCGGAGAGGAGATGCTGGGTGGCAGAAACGGACTTCCCAATTTGGCCTAGGCTGACTGGAGAAGTGATCCTACTCCCACTGTGGTGGCTGCTGCTGCTCCCGTTGCTCATACTGCTAACTAGCTAACATTCGTGTGAGTATCTGTGATTACAAGGTGCTTTGTATATATAATCTCATTTAGTCCTCAGCATGTCCCTATGAGGTCAAGAGTGTACCTCTTGCTATCGCTGTTCACTGTAGGAGGAAACTGAGGTTCAGATAGTTGAAGAACTTGCCTAAGATTACACAGTTAATAAGGAGCAAGACTGGGACTTGAACCCCTGGTTGTCTGACCCCAAATTCTCACCTCTTTTGACTATGTCATGTTGCTTCTCTACTTGTGCTAGGGCATCCTGGTCTCACGCCGAGGCTTCTGGCCAAGACTACCCTCACCTTTACACATCATCCTCAAACTTACCCTTGTCTGGTAGGAAAATGCCAGCAATTCCTGGGCCACTTAGTTTTATGGGTATTCACACCCTTTGCAGGATGTCTATGTAGACCTAGGGCTAAGACATTTGGACAAACAAGTAGTCAACCAGTTTACAATGTCTCTCTAACTCACTCACACACCCCTCATGACAGAATTTTACCGCCTTTAATGTTAGGATGAACTGCGATGTCAAGTAAAATCCTGCCACATGGAGCATTGCCGATTTCCATCTTTGCCTCACTAAAGTTCCAGGAAGTGGCTTGTGGATTGCCATGTGTGTGAGTGAGTAAGTGAGTGTGTGTGTGTGTGTGTGTGTGTGTGTGTGCGCACTATTTTTCAGGGATTCTAACCAGCTACAAACGTTGCTTGATGGAGCATAAGCATGTCTGAAAGCAAGGGCAAAGGGGGAGGAAATGGGAAAGATGAGAGAGGTGGGAGAATAGGAAGAAGAAAGGTCTTTCATTGACACAGAGGTGGAGCTAAGCCATCAATACAGAAGCCAGAAGTCCTCAGAGGCATTGACGACCTGAAAAAATGGCCCATTTTCTACTACATTGTAAAATGAAGGTCAATACTGGTCCTACATCAACTGCACCATCTTCTTTCTGCAAACCTAATAGAGAGATTCACTACCATAATTTGGGGAACTTTTCTTGACTTTTTCCTTCAGATGTCACAAGTCTCTGGTTGTAGCCGTTACTGTCAGCACTTTGAGTGTTTCAGCTGTACGAGTGAGTGCCTACTGAACGACAGAGGATAAAATCTTTAAAAGCTAAAATGTTTTTCTAGCTTCAGTTTGATGAGATAGTTCTCTAGAATCTTGCAACTCTAAGGGTCAAAATTCTCCTGGAACTTATCTGGAAAGTGGAAGATTAAGGCTTGGGGTAGGACACTCCTAGAAACTTGGCAATCCAACTGTCCCATGACTCAGAATTCAACAAAGGGACATTTATTGTCCAATTAGGTTTAAGATAGCTGCTAGTATCCCCTCCCCAGGCCAATCCTCCAAAATGATCAGGGCCACGACTAAGGAAAGACCTGGGTTCAAGGCACACCTGTTAACACAAACTGACTGTGATGACCACAGGCAAATTATTTGACTTCCTAGTAACCCAGTCAGTGACCTGCACTGATAGAGGGAGTTCCCTAGCTGGGAGTTCCCGACATGGCTACCAGGTAACAGAAAAAAAATATATGTAGATATAGCTACAGACAAGGTGGAATCTCACAATTGCTTAATTTGCGATTCTCTAATTAGTAGCGATCTGGAGCATTTTATTTCATAGGTTTCTTCTCTTGAGAACTGTCATATCTTTAGACCATTTATCAGCTGGGGAGTGGCTCTTATTCTTATACATTTGAAATATCTTAGAAATGAGAAGTTTGTTGGAAAGGTTTTTCTTAGTTAATTGTTTTCCCTTTAATCTAAACTGTATAGGAATATTTTTGCAAAATCTTTTTATTTTTATGTAATGAGAATTATCCATTTCATCTTCTGTGGTCCTCTGTATGCCTTGTTTGATTATAAACATTTCTCCTATGCACAAATTTCATAGGAATTTTTTCCATATTTCCCTGATTTGTTTATGCTGTGACCTTTTATATATAGGTCATATATCAATTTAGAGCAGCTTATCTTGGGATAAGGTATGAGGTGCTGGTCTAAATCTAATTTCTCCCGTACTGGTATCCAATTTTTGCAGCAATTTTTGTCAAATAGTGACAAAAGACTCCAGTAGCTGGGGTCTGTGTGTTTGTTGAATATTAGAGTACTAGATAACTTGCTTCTGTCAGATTGTTTAGCTAATCTGTTCCATTAATTGATTTCTCAATTTTTTAACCAGTACCAAATTGTTTTGAGAATTACTTCTTTGAAGTATAATTTGATATTTAACCTTGCAGTGTTTATAATATAAGTCAAAGTATTTAATTTTTAAATTGAATTTTTTAATTAATAGAAATTTATTTTCTCTCCCCACTTTGGGAAAACAAAACCAAACCTTAGTAACACACATGAATTGTCAAGTGAAAGGAAATTCCCATATTGGCCCTGTCCAAAAACATGGCTCATTCTGTGCTCTTGAGTCTATCACCCTCTATCAGGAGGTGAGTAGCATGCTTCATCATCAGTATGGCAGAAGCATGGTTGGTCATGGTGCAAAGCAATGCAAAGTAATTTCAAGAGCACGAGAAAATGGTAATAACTGGAACTGTTAGGAAAGCCCTGGTGTAGGAAATATCTCCTGAGATGCACTGTGATTGGAATTTGACATTCTGTGAGTTAGAGGTGAGGGGCATTCTAGATACGAAGAGACCAAACACGCAGAGGTGAGAAATGGAATGCTGACTCTCCATTAAGTTTTGGGGAAAAGCAAGCAAGACGATTTGCCAGGAAGGGAAAGTGTATGGTGGGATTAGACCTGTAATTTCATTGACACAGGGAGCTCCCGGTAAGGAAACTCGATTTAGCAGCGCAGGTCAGCACTTTTGAGCACTGAGAGGTTGGTGACTGAGCCAGGGTTGCAACGTAGGTATGTCAGGAGAGGGACTTGAACCCGCGTCATCTGTTTTTCTCCTACCTTACTCCGCCTCTCTGTAGGGTGGGGAGTGATATGAAATAAGACTGAAAAGATGGAGGGGGGTAGTTTTCAGGGGATTTAAATGCAAGACTAAAGACGTTGCATTTAATTCCAGGGATTAAATAGGGAACCATTGCAGATTTTTGAATGTGGTAACACAGTATTTTAGAACAGAACCTCAATTTGGCGAGTAAGTGTGATTTTTACATGTTTTTGAGATCATTTCCTAACCTGATGTCTAGAATGAACACATGAAAAAGCACTCGTTAAATTCTTACTTAATCTATGTGCCGAGCACTGTGCTAAGCGCAAGGGACAAAAGTTCAATAGTGAGACAGTTCTTCCCCTCCAATTCCTCCTTAAATCCTTTTTGAATAAGAAATTTTATTAATATACTTGACTTCCATGTCATCTACACTCCTCGATCTGTCCATCCTCCTCCCTCCCAGAGAGCCATGCCTTGTAACAAGGAATAAAAAGGAAGAAAATTGTCATTCAGTAAATCTAGCCATTACATCAAAAAAGTCAGTGTTGCATTCAGGGTTCTAACCTCTTAATGGTTCGCCTCTGTTGTGAAGGGAGGGAGGTTCCTTCTCACGGCTGTTCTTTGGGACCAAGCTTGGTCATTATGTTTTAATTAAATTGTAATTAAATTCAATTTTAAATTAAATTAAATTTAAATTCTAAGGGGGGGAGACAACACATAATAATGACACATTTGGGACTTTTAGCATCTGATCTGGACCAAGTCTTAGGTTAGGGATAAGAAAAGAGTGCTGAGACTCCTGAAGCCTTCTCCAATAACTCAGAAGCAATAATTGATGATATGGATCTATAGATCGCCATAGTAGGATATACCTGCCTGTGATTGTCTCATGTCTCATTTCACTCAGTGGACTGTTGGTAGATCATTGTGGCTTTACCTGAGTCTTCCTGCTCATCCATAACCTATTCACTCGGGACAATCTCTACACCCACAAGTCCTTCTCCTTCCACAGGAACACTCCTTGCCACACTCCACCCTAATTATAGCTCTAACAGGTGGCATTTTTCCTGCTGGCATTCAATTCACTGAACCACTGGACAATGCCCAGAAGCTAGTGCGCTGCCCTAGGCAAAGGAGGCACTCAGCGATCATTTCCTGATGGTGACAGTATAGTGACTTAGCTTAGGAAGGGCTCAAAGACTCTCTAGGATTTAGCCCTTTTGGACTGGTAACTGAAAAATTCCAGTCCCCTTGTTCTGGAAATAACAGGAAATAAGCTGTTCGAATGGTCTCCAAAGGGAGGTATCACGGCACTGTAACCAAGTGGTGAGCAATCGAAAACTCCTCCCTCCCTGCGTGTAAGCAGCTCCTTATTCCCACCGGTTCCACCATGCAGGAGCAGCGTTTCTTTTTTCTTCTTGCCCTGTGATTTCCCACTTAGCAGAATTCATTAGCAGCCCCTCTCCTAGGTGTTAATTATGCACCCAATGGAATTTTTTAAGAGAGAAGAAGCAGATTCCAAGGTGGATTGAATGGGGTCAGCGGTAGGAGACTGGGTGTGTGCCTCAGAGCACCCTGCAGTCTGGCGGGCTGGGCAATTACCGAGTGGGCTGTTGTGGGGGAAAATAAAGTTGGAGCCGGTTATCACATATTACCCCCTCACCCCCGCTCCTTTTCTACTCATGGAAGCCTCAGTCCCTTTCTTTCCGGAGGCAAGTCACGGGGAAATGAAAGATCGCTTTCGAAAGGCAATGTGACGAACATCGCCACCCAAATCCAAGCAGAGAATCACAGGATGTTACAGCTTGAAGGGACCCTAGAAATTGTGTCTTCAAAATTGAACTCATCAAGCAATTCCTGAGCACCAACTAGATGGCGGGCACTATGCAGGGGCTCAGTGATGAAAACAGACCCTGCCCTGGAGGAGCAGCTATTTAATCTTGGACAAATCACCTGGCCTCAGTTTCCTCATCTGTTAAATAAGAGCTGGAATAAACGGCCCTCTTGCAAAAATAAAATCCTGTCACCCCTCTGAGCTTCAATTCCTCGTGTAAAAAGTAGGAATCACTATTGGAACTATGAAAACAGAATCTATAATTCATAATCTTGATTATATAGTGCCTTGGAGTGTGGGAGTGGGAGTGCCATTCTACTGGTGGCAATCAACACATCCGTATATAAGTAAATGCAAAAGCATGTAAAGTAAACACAAGGTAATTTCGGGGCAGGAGGAGAGTACAAAGACTTAGGAAGCCCACTCTGTAGGAGATGACACTAAAAATGTTTGGGGTTGCTTTTTTTTTTGAGCTAGGCAATGGGGTTAAGTGACTTGCCCCTGGTCACACAGCTAGTAAGTGCTATGTGTCTGAGTTCAGATTTGAACTCAGGTCCTCCTGACTCTAGGGCCAGTGCTCTATGCACCGTGTCACCTAGCTGCCCCTAGAAACGTATTTTAAAGGAAGCTAGAAATGCTTCGAGCTGGAGGAAGTAAGTAACAAGGGAGAGGATTCCAGGCATAGGACACAGTCTATGCAAAGGCACAAAAGAAAGAGGGAAAGTTGTGGGATCCCTCGTTGCACAGAAAAGGAAATTGCAACCCCGAGCACCTTGCGTGTGCCCCACGCTATGCTGCACTCTACTGAAGGAGGGGAGAAGGGAGCAGGAGACATTCCTTAACTCCCAGGGGCAATCTGAGCACAGAGGACTGGGAGTATCAGTAAACCTAAAACCCCTCCAAGGCACCATAAAATCAAGACTGTGTATTACAGACTCTTTGCAAAGTTCCAACAGTGACTCCTACTTTGTACACGAGGAAATGGAAGCGCAGAGGGGTGACGGGATTTTATGTTCACAAGAGGGTCTTCTTTCCAACTTTCATGTAACAGATGAGGCCAAATGATTTGTCTAAGATTAAAGAGCTCATTAGTGGTATGGCCAGGATTAGAACCCAGGTCTAGCCTTTAGAGAATGGATAGCTCAGTGAGCACTAGAGTAATCCAGAAAGTTTTCTTGGAGCAGAAGCTCAACCCTTTTTGGCTATATCTCCTAGGTTGGAGGAAAAAGGGCTCCCTTTTAATCCCTGTGGAATGAATGTTCCTGTTTATCATCTGTGTCCTGCTAGCCCTTCCCCATTATCCTACCAAGCTGAGCCTTCACCTCCCTCACGGGAAGCCATAGCTCCTGTTTTTTTCCTGCCCAGCTGTGTAACTGCTTTGTTACGGGGATTGGGGGAGGGTGGGAGACACGTTTTGCTGCCTGACAGGAAAACACACTTGTGCATGTAAAATCATCTCTTGCTACCTCAAGGTAGCTTACAGTTTCCAGGAAAGGCCTCCCTTTCCCCACCCCCCACCTTGGGTCCAAGTTTCTTTGTCTGAGTTTGACATTAGAGCAAGCTGCCCAGCAGTAGTGGCCTTGTCCTGCTCCCTGCTCAGATTTCCTCCCCGCCCCCTTCCTGATCTCTCTTGTAGAGTTTCCAACATCCACTAGGTCAATGTGACAAGAAAGGGTCTTGTTCCTTCAGCTCCTTCCCATGCCCTGGTGGCTCTCTCCCTGCTGTGTCTGGTTATAGCAGCACAGAGGCCCCAACTGATCAAATTTTCCAAAGTCTTGGAGATGATCCACCCTACACCAGTCAATGAAGAACATCTAGTTACTGAGTGGTGCTCTTTCCTATGGGAGAAGGCAGTTCTTGGAAGCAAGGACATGCAGGATGAGGGATGGAATTCCTGTGTGAACAGAGACACAATATTTCTTGGCCCTGCCTCGGTTCCCCAATACCCAAGATATCATGTGGAAGGCGAGCTTTGCATTGTATTCTGTGTTCTCCTATGGCTCTGTGGCCTCTTCAACTTCTGGATCCCGGCCTGCAAGCCAAAGAACGCCAGTAAAGGCCAGGAGGAATATGACATTGAGTATGCCACACTGGGTTTCCCAATATTTTTCACTCTGTGACACATCAGTAACTTTTTTATGTCTTGCCAAACAAAGGGAGGAAGGGGAGAGAGAAGGGTAAGGTACTGTAGAGACTCTGACTCCTCTGTCCAACCATCTGTCCATTCACACTCCCATACTTCCCATCTCTCCCTCTCCCTCCTTCCCTGCCTGCCTCTCTGTCTCTGTCTGCCATACACACACACACACACACACACACACACACACACACACACACACTATGCCACACCACATTCTTCATCTATCTCCCCTCTTCTTCACCATACTTACCATCCTATCTTCTATCCTTCAACTTCCAAAAAAGGACAGTCAAGAAGCCTAGGACACTAGTACGTACCAAAGATGCCTTAATAGTCTACTTTGGGTCAAACTTATTTGCGTTTGTCACATTCCACATTCCTTGACCCAATTAGATTGTAAGTTTCCTGGATGTGTGATGTTATTGTTATTACTATAGTCCTTCCTGAGATTGTTCCCAAGACACAGTAGAAAACTAATTACACCAGAGAACTAATTTGCAGAGGCTATCCTCTAAAACCTAAGACTTCTTAAAAGTCCTGGAGGACTACTTTTTTCTTGTCTTCATATTCCTAGTACCTAACTCAATGTTTCCACACTTTGGGCCATGTAATAAATGTTGGTTGAATTGAATTGACTTCCTGAAGAAAGAAACGTCAAACACTTTTAGGAAAATATGTCACGTACGGTGTGCTCACAGATTTACAACTCAAAGGGAACTTAGAGGCTATCTAATCCAATTTCCTCATTTTACAGATGAGCACACTGAGGCTCAAACACATGAAATGACTTGTTCAGGGTTCCAAAGACAGTAAGTAGAAGAGCCAGGATTTAAACCTATGTCTTCATTCTACAAATCCAACATTCTTGTCCATTGCCAACATTGCCATTGGTATAGATGATGATGATGTTTATACCTACAGTAATTGTACCAAATGTACAAACTTGGTCTTGGAAAAACTATGCCATGACAGAAACTTGACATTTCTGATGGGTGAGGCCAACAGGGGGCTGTAGGACATGACCACTCTCACCTAAATCAGCTCCTAGGACTCGTCATTCCTTTAAAGCACCAGTCATCTTCTATCTAGGCAATTTGTCACTGAGATGCCCTGCCAGACCTTGCCCTTAACTTATTACAGCCAATCCTCAACATTCCCATAGGTTTTTAAAAAAAATTTAAGCATTCACATGATTTTATTAATAACTTCATTTTCACTTTTGCCTTAGCAACCATGCACATTCATGGCAAGGGGCAGTAGAGAAAAAAATGAAAGGTGAGATACACACAAGTTTGTGGAGCAGCTGGTATCCCACTGGGCACTTCACTGATCTTGTTCACCCTACACCCTACCATTGTAGAATAAAGAGATCCCCATGCATTTGTTGCATATTTTCATTGTTTGCTTTTAAAAACTCTAGTTTTGTGTTGCAATTATGCCCCCACATCATAGCATGAGTCCTTCAGCTTTAAGACCAGATAGGCAAAATCAATGATAAGGCTCAGTGAGAAAATAAAGGTGTTAGATAAGCTTCATGCCGGAATGTCTGCAGCTGGAATGTCAGCCCCTAAGTTTGGTGTTAATAAATTAACAATTTGTTATATCCACAAAAAGGAGGAAAGTACTAGTGAGAAAAAATGTTTTGCATGTTACCAATTTTATTTTGTGGACTGCATTTTATTTCATGGTTAATGTTAGGAAAAGTATATATTATCACACTTAATGTTTTGTTATAAAGAATTGCATTCAGAAAAGTATATTTTCAGCAATCTCTAGCAAAAGATTGCAGTTTTTGGAACCTAACCCCCTATTTCCCATAGGTTCAATGTATCAACATTCACATTTTCACTTTTGCACCATTTTCAAGGAATACTACCCCATGAAAGCTAAATATTGAATGCACCTATTTTTCAGAATTTCTTCTAGTTCTGGAGGCCCTGATTTGAGTTTCATACCCTTTTTTTCTTATTCATAATTGCTCCAATGTGCACTTGTTACCAGCTCCTTTCTCAGAAACATCCTACTGCTATTTTTCCTCTGTCCTCCCCGATTCTCCATCCCCTCTATTCCCCTATCCATACCTCTAACTTCACACTACAAAGAGTTAGGATTATACAACTTGGGGTTATGAATCTTAGGACTCAGTGACTGAGTACTAAAAATGTGTTGTTTTTTTACTTTTCATCTTGGAAACCTCTCCTTGTTCCATTCACTGGATTATCTTCTGATTCTCTTGAATGAGTAATAATAATGATAATTCTCATTGTATATGTTGTACAAAGAACGTTCCTTAAAATAGCCCTATGAAATGGAAAGTACAAGTATCCCTATTTTGAGTATAAGAAAACTGAGGCTTAGAGAAGATGGTCAAGTGCTTTTCCCAGAATCACATGGTTAGTATCAGAGTGACTACTGTAAGCTAGACATCCTGACTCCTAATCCATTGTAATCATACTTTTCATTATGTAATAGCATACTGAACAATAAAAGGAATGATGAAGAAGAACTTGAAAGAACTCGGCCAATTGCCAAATTTCAAATTTAACTGGGGAAAAAAAATTCCGTGGTAGAAATGACAATGTCATGTAGTGAAAAAGATAGTAAACTAGGAGTCAAAAGACCTGAATCCTAGTCCCAGCTACATCTCTAACTTACTATATGACCTTGAGCAATTCACTCAATCTGTCTAGGCTTCTGCTAAATAAGGGGCTTGTATTAGATGATAACTCAGATCTCCTCTAGGTCTAAAAGTTTATGATTCTTTGTCATCATTCCAAACTCTTCTGAAATCTTTGCAGCTTGGAGGAAGAAAGAGCTCTAACTCCTAGGACTAGAGGCTGATAGATTCAAAGAATAAGAAACTGATTTGTTCCTCTTAGGGGCTTAAGAGGAGACAAAAACGCTCAATTAAATGCACATATTAAAAGAGTTTTGAGGTTTTGTGGGAAAATCCTTGACCATGATGGAGTGGAGAATAAGAAAAGTCCAGTGATGTGCCCATCTGTATAAAGAGTGAATCGTCATATGGCATGTTGTTATTATTGTTCAGTCGTTTCAGCTGTGTCTAACTCTCCCTGACCCCATTTGGGGTTTTCTTGGCAAAGATACTGGAGTGATTTGCCGTTTCCTTCTCCAGCTCAATTTACAGATGAGGAAACAGGGTTAAGTGACTTGCCCAGGGTCACATGACTAGTAAATGTCTAAGGCCAGATTTGAGCTCAGGCCTGGCACTCTATCTACTATACCACCTAGTTGCCCCTAAGATCATCTTACTCCAAATCAGTGCTCTCTTCGTTACACTGCCGGTCATTAGTATTAATTAGATAACTTGCTTTGCTTAGGAGAGCCTAGCAGAGCAGTAACCCAGATTAGCTGAGGACATTATCAAAGTTGACTCCTTGCATTTCAGTAGATGAGACTAGAATAGGTTACTGATAGGGAACCCTGCTCATTCTCTGTCTCATCTAAGGTTCACAGGAATGTAAGTACCCAGCTCTAAAACAGTTTTCAAAGCTCTTTTCCAGAGAGCCAGATCCTACAAGTCCTTTCTCATCTTCCATTCCCCCCATGAGGCCCTACCAGGTTGTCATGGACACAGAAATATCTGAACAACTTCCTTATTTTTCACTGGGGGTCACTGGAATAGCCAATTAATAAGTAAATGAACAAAGGAAGTACCTAAAGAACAGAAAATTCATTTTTGTAAAGTAGGTTTCACTGAATTAAAGAAAGATTAGGAAAGATTGCACGGAATAGATTCTCAAGGGATAAGTTACTTGCATAAAGAAGGGACTTGTCATAAGCAGAGGTCAGTCATTGGTAGATGGGCCAGACTAGGGATGGCCAGGTCCTAGAAACCAGACAGTGCCACGGAGACAGAGAGCAGGCCGACAGGAGAGGACCCGGCAGCCAAGAAGGAAAAATTCATGTAATAAGGGGGAGTTGAATATTAAGAATGACTGACCATCTACCAGTCAATCAATCAATAAACATTTATTAAGCCCCTACTATGTTCTAGGCACTTTGATAAGCTCTGGAGATACAAAGAAAGACAAAAGGCAGTTCTTATTCTTGGGGACCTAGTAACAGGACTAGGGTTCAAAGAGAGACTTTGGTGAAATATAAAACATGACTCAAGCCCTTTATGCCAAAGGAATTGGACCATGTCCAGGAAACCCAGTCCTCTATGCCAGAAGAGAGGTATCTCTAGGGAACCAAGGCAGGGATTCAACCATGAGGTTCCAGACATGGCCCCAGTTATTGAAACTGGAATATGGCGGAGAAAGTCTCAGTCACAAGGACCCAAGCCAGTAACTTAGTTACTGGATCCAGGGTATACTATTTGAGAAAGACAAGTAGCAAGACCGACAATGCTGAACCATTCTTCAAATTCCCAGAGAGATGAGCTCCAAAGCCTTCCATGAGTCTGAGCCTGCAAGTCAGAAGAAAGTTAAGAGTATCAAGCACATCGTCACAGGATTATCCTTCTTATGCAAACATGACAGCCACTGTCCACAGAACAGCAACAACAGATTGTTTTTTCTAGAAGTGGTAAGAGAGTTAGGATCCTAAGGTTGCAGAGCTGGGAAGCCCCAGGGGCCTGGGCACCTGCCCAAAGTCACACGGGCAGCAGAGCTAAGATTCAAACCCACATACCCTGACTCCAAATCAAAGGCTGTTTGTATCCGACTACACTGAGCCGTTGATACGTTCTTACACCTGCTTCGCCTTCCCCATGAAACCCTAATAAAGGAAATGCCCCTTCACAATGAAGGCGAACTATGACTAGTAGAAGAAATACGTCTCCTCCATGAGGTGGGGGAGCATTGAGACAGAATAGAGAGACAGACAGATATACACATATACACATATAGTCAGTCGAGGCTTCTGTCTGATCTGTTTTCAACTGATAGCTTTTTGTTTTGGTTTGGTTTTTTGTCACAAGGGAGGGTTCAATCTGGGGCCCACCAGAAATGACTATGTGGGAAATACGAGCAATGACTCAATGGGAAATGACTATGTGTAAAGACAAAAGATCCATAAATTTTTTTTTTCAAAAAGAAATTGGCCATTAGGTGATAGATGTTTTGGCCACAGTACTTATAAAGACCATTTACTAAGAGACAGAAGGGTTGTAATCTGTATTGGTGGAGGCAGTAGCCCCCCCCCCACCCCGAATGAAATACCAGGTCCTTGATGTCCTAAAGCAGAAAAGTAGTAGAGCCTGGGGCAAGGTGTACAGGATGGCGAGTCAGGAGCTACTTGGTTTTTTTTTTGGGGGGGGGGGTTGTTCTTGTTAATAGTATTTTATTTATTCCAATTACATGTGAAGGTAGTTTTCAACATTAATATTTATAAGATTTTGAGTTGCAAATTTTTCTCCTTCCCTCCTCTCCCCGCTTCCCAAGATGGCAAGCAATATGATATAAGTTACACACATGCAATCATGTTAAACATACTTCCACATTAGTCATGTTGTGAAAGAAGAATCAGAATGAAAGGGAAACACTATGAGAAAGAAAAAACAAAAAACAAAACCAGCAAAAATAGTCTGCTTCGATCTGCATTCAGACTTCATAGTTCTTTCTCTGGATGTGGATAGCATTTTCCATCATGAGTCTTTTGGAATTATCTTGGATCATTGTATTGCTGAGAAGAGCTAAGTCTACAAAAGTTGATCATTGCACAATGTGGCTGTTGCTATGTACAATGTTCTCCTGGTTCTGCTCACTTCACTCAGCATCAGTTTCTGTAAGTCTTTCCAGGTTTTTCTGATATCTGCCTGCTCATCATTTCTTATAACACAATAGTATTCCATTATGTTCTTATACCACAACTTGTTCAGCCATTTCCCAATTGATGAACATTCCCTCAATTTCCATTTCTTTGCCACCACAAAAAGAGCTGCTATAAATATCTTTGTACATGTGGGTCCTTTTCCTTTTTTTTTTAGAATTCTTTGGGATACAGCCCTAGTAGTGGTATTGCTGGATCAAAGGGTATGCACAGTTTGCTTGCCCTTTGGGCATAGTTTCAAATTGCTCTCCAGAATGGTTGAATCAGTTCACGACTCCACCAACAATGCATTAGTGTCCCAATTTTCCCACATCTTCTCCAACATTTATCATTTTCTATTTCTGTCATATTAGCCAATCTGATAGGTATGATGGGGTAGGTCAGAATCATTTTTAGAAATTTGCATTTCTCTAATCAATAGTGATTTAGAGCATTTTTATATGACTATAGATAGCTTTAATTTCTTCATCTGAAAACTGCCTGTTCATATCCTTTGACCATTGTCACTAACTATTTTTGTAACCTAAGGGAAATCACTTCCTCTCTTTATAGATCATCTAACCCAGGAGCTCTTAACCTGGGGCCCATAAATTTGTTTTAAAAATAGTGATTTTAAAGTCAATAAAATTTAAAAACTTAACAAGTACATTTCAACATAATTGGCTTCCTTTGCAATTCTAATGTATTTTATATATTTAAAAGCATTATTTGGAGAAGGGGTCCACAGGCTTCCCCAGATGGCCAAAGGGGTCTAGGAAACAAACAAAACAAAGATTAAGAATCTCCTCCTAGTTGAACACTTTAATTCTACAGGGGAGAATAGTAAGGCTCCCAATCCTTTCCAGTTCTTATGGTACAGTTCACTCCTGTGTTCCCTGCTCTTTTGTTCTGCTCTCACAGCCAGGGATGAACCAGCCCAGAGGCAGTAGTCTCCAACAGAGGCAGACACTAAAGCCCTAAAGCCATAGTGGGAATGGATCCCAAAAGGCCAATGGATCACACTTCACTGTAGCTTCTCCCTGTGCTCTGACAAGAATTCTTGGAGGAAATGGAAAGTGTCCTGACAGTAAGCCTAGCTCTTTGCATTGGCACATTGTATTTCGGACTCTGAAGCACGTTCTCATCCTCTCATCAGAGACATGGCTGATAATCGGTAGTGAGCGCAACAAAATGTATCCCAAGCAAGCAGTTTGGAAGAGGGCCCTCAAATCAGCTTTTTACAACAAATTTAGTTGGAGTAGAGGGGAAAGGAGACAGGAGGTAGGAGCCTCGTGGCACCAGCCCATGCAAGAAAGACAGACGGAGTCTGAACACATCGATGCTGTGACTAGGGAGGCCTGTGCCGAGGGTAAGGGCCAAAATGGGGGTCAGCCAGGGCAGAACTCACCGGGTCAGTCTGCCTAGTTAAGGCTCAGCCTCTCCTGATCTATTGAGGGAGATGAGGGGCAGAGGGAAGGGGAAAAGGGAGTAAGCATTTCTACACCTCCTGCTTATACGCTCAGAGCTTTCCAAATATCATCTCAGTTGATCCTCACAGCGACTCTATGAGGCAGGTGCTATCATTATTCCCATTTTGCAGTTTAGGAAACTGAGGCAAACAAAGGTTAAGTGACTTGCCCTGGGTCACACAGCTAATAAGTGTCTAAGGCTGAAACTCAGGTCTTTCTGACTTCAGGCCCAGGGCTCTATCCACTGCAACACCAAGCTGCCTAACCCAGGTGTTCTTGTCCCTATTTAATAGATGAGGAAACTGATACTCAGAGGCTGTGTTTTGCCTAAAATGGCATAGTTGATTAATGATATAACTAATTTTAGAACCCCTGTTTCTAGAACCCAAGTCTCCTTCCTCCTAGGCCATACTCTTTCCCCTCTCTCACATCAGCAAATATCAGCAAATAGTTAGAACCTCTCTGGAGGGAGGACAGGGTTGGGTCTACAAATCAAGATGATATTTTAAAAATCCATAAAACTAGATATTTGTGTATTCAAAACAATGTGGTGCCATAGTAGACTCTACCTCTTTGAATGTCGATTCTGCTACTTACTAAATGGGTGACCATGAATAAGTCAGCTAACCTTCTTGAGCCATAAATGCCTCATCTATGTGTAGCTCGTGGGGCAAATCCCTTAGGGAAGAGCCATCCAAGTTTGGGGTACACTCTGGGTCTGCACTCTTAAAACTATATTGTAGAAGTTTTAATGGCAAAGTAAGAAAACCAGCAACAAAATATTCTTCAGCTGCAAAACATTTCTCCCCTAAGCCTGCATCAAATTCTCCCTCAAATAAAGAGAGTGCAACATCAGTAGGAAGAATGGCTACATGTAGAGAATACATGTGGAGAAGCACACACATTTTAGAAATATATTGCCAGGGAACACGTGTAGACAGGAAGATAAGGCATACACATAGGATGTGTGTATATCCAAAGCACACATTTGAAGAGGCAAATCTGCCTCTTCAAATGTCTCTTATACTACAAGATGCTTGATATTTTTTCCTTAATAGTATTTTCCCCAATTACATATAAAGATAGTTTTTAACATTCATTTTTGTAAAATTTTGAGTTTCACATTTTTCTCCCTCCCTCTCTTCACTTCCCTCTCCCCAAGACAGCAAGTAATCTGATATGGGTTATACATGTACAATCATGTCAAACACATTTCCACATCAATCATGTTGTGAAAAAAGACAGAACAAAAATGGAAAAACCACAAAAAACAAAAAGCAAAAAAGTGAAAATAGTATGCTTCAATCTGCATTTAAACTCCATAGTTTTTGTTTTTGTTTTTGTTTTTCTGGATGTGGATTGCATTTTCCATCACAAGTCTTTTGGAATTATCTTAGATCATTGTATTGCTGAGAAGAGCTAAATCTATCATAGTTAATCATCGCACAATGTTGCTGTTGCTCTGTACAATGTTTTCCTGGTTCTGCTCACTTCACTCAGCATCAGTTCATATGTGTTTTTCCAGTTTTTTTCTGAAATCTGCCTGCTCATCATTTCTCACAGCACAACAGTATTCCATTATATTCATATATCACAGCATGTTCAGCCATTCCCCGATGGATGGGCATCCCCTCAATTTCCAATTCTTTGCCACCACAGAAAGAGCCGCTGTGAATATTTTTGTACATGTGGGTCCTTTCTCCTTTTCTATGATCTCTTTGGGACACAGACCTCGTAGTGGTATAGCTGGATCAAAGGACATGCACAGTTTGGTTGCCCTTTTGGCATAGTTCCAAATTGCTGTCCAGAATGGTTGGATCATTTCATAACTCTACTAATGGACCCTTGATATCTTCTAGGGATTCTAACCTGGTGCTCCCACCAGTCCTGCTCCCAATTAGTTTCATAGTGCCTTCTGGTTTTATGGTCTACTTAGGCACGTCACACATCCAACTGTTGCAGTAAGAATATGCCTGCTTTCCTACTGAGCACTTCCCTGAGCTAGTCCTCCCATTCTTCAGGTGGTAGAGAGTCATCAAAGTCAAACTTCTCTGCATCCACTCCTGAGTTGGAGGAATCAGAACTTCCACCACTATCTGTTCCTCTCTTCCTATACGTTTCCTCCCAGTCTGCATAGATGATAAAAATGTTCAAGTATTACACCCCAATTTGCTTCTTACAGTATGGCGTTGGTATCTTGACTAAGCTAGAGTTGATCTCGATCAGTGCTGATATTCCTGGGATGTTCTTTGAGTCTGGATAGATCAGAGCCAAGGTATCCACTCTTCTGGTGACCCCAACAACTTCTTTAGCAAATTTTTCCTAAGTTGTATAGGAATTTTTTTTCAAACGTTTCTTAAAAAATGACTAGATTACAATGGTCATTTGGGATCCATTGCCCAGAAGCACAGTGCTATGTCTTTGAACTTCACCATAATCTCTGCATGGCATCCTAGAAGGACAGGTAAAATGGACCCACACAACTGGTGATAGGATCAGGCTCAGCCTCTTTGGGGCTTGGATCAACCTCTGTTTCTGGCTCCCTCCTCATTTCCCAGTGCTATTCTATGGATATCAGGTTCTGCTAAAATAAGTCTACATGAGTATACCCAACATATGCACAGTCAGCTAGTCCATATTTGTGGCAGAAATAAGCTGTCCCTTTGCCTGCTCTCTGTTGGTGATGTCCTTACCTCAGATCACTATGATGCTGAGGTCCATGACCCTTAGTTTCTCCAAATGAAACTGTTCTATCCTCTGTTCCGTTTCTTAATAGTTTTTCTCTAAGCTTTTGACTTCAAATCTGAGCAACCAGAAGGGGTTGGTCACCTTGTCTGTGTGGCCAATATGTGAGAAGATATTCTAGAGCTAATCAAGTTTGAATGTTCCCAAGTTAGATCAGTCTGAGACTGTTATGGCCCAACTTACTCTGGCAACTTCAATTTAAACACAAAACCAATTAGATGCACCTTTGCCTCTCAGTGGTGTATTATATCACACTTGCTTCAATCTAACCTTATTTTTTCTTTAGGTTTTGTTGGTCTTCTCTCTATCAGCCTCTGTAGTCAACTGTCCTGCATGAATAAAAAACATAGGGTGTTTTCTTTTAGCACTGAATGGTTAACTGAATTAACTCAGTACATCTTTGCCATGGTGTCCACCACCAAATTGTCTCTCTCTAGTCTCTGCAAGCATCCTTTCATTATGACTTCAGGCTTCAAGGCTTTCAGACTATACAATAACAAAAGTTGTTCATTTAAGGCATTCCAACAGCTTATCCCTTTTTTTTCTAACTCAGGTGCGTTGCCAGCTCATGTGGTAAGTACAGAGAATGACAAGGTGGAGAACTAGAGAAAAGGTAGGTTGTAAGCTACACACTTTTGAGGTCAGGAGAAAGCACACTGAGTGGACCCCAGTGGCAAATTTGTGAGGAAAGTGACATGGGATGGTTAGGAATGGGTGGCATCATTGGAGACATCTCCCAAGTCAGTGGAATCACTTCCATTTGAGCCTTTTGAGATGCATGCCAATAGTGTATGGATTTTTGCACATGGGGACATGGGGTCTTTCCTGAAGTACCTAACTTAGGCCTATGGTTGGGATGCAAGAGATTTGGCCCAGCACCTACCAAACCCTGGAAACTACAGAGATCTATCAATATCTAGAGTTTCAATTGGCCCTTCAAATGGCTTTTTCCCTCCCAGATCAATTTGATTATCTGTTTCCAGGTAATTTTTCATCAATTAATAGAATTTTAAGTCTATGGAATATCTTCTCATTCTTTGTGAGAAGCATAGCTATCAGCTTACAACTTTGAAACTCTTATCCTATCAAGCATTTTAGAATAGTCTATCTGTTTGGGTAATTTGTAGAAAACAGAAAAGTATTTATCTGTTTTCTCATGTCATTGATTAAGTACTCCACATCTCCCCAAAGGACCCATAGCATCTCACAGAATGTTTTCAGTATCATTATTTCTTAAGCTGCAAGGCATTCCCTTAACTAACCAATATCTAAGATGCTGTACATCAGTGCAAAAGGAGTATTTATAATGTACACAACAGCTTCCATGCAGTCTCATGCCTCAGTGTTTCTAATGCCCTGATGAAGCAACTTCCTGCTTGCCACCAAATCCTGGGTGGTTCCAACAACTCAGTGACTGGCCCTGTATGAGAATGGGGCCGCTATTCCTCCCCCTACATGTGTAACTGCCACCTACTCAAACCCTAGGGATTGAGCACTGTGGGGAGGAGGACATGAAAGGAAGGAAGGAAGGGAGGGAAGGAAGAAAGGAAGGAGGGAGGGAGTGATGGAGGGAAGGAAGGAAGGAAGGAAGGAAGGAAGGAAGGAAGGAAGGAAGGAAGGAAGGAAGGGAGGTAGGAAGGAAAGAAAGAAGGAAGGAGGGAGGGAGGAAGGAAAGAAAGAAGGAAGGAGGGAGGGAGGGAGGGAGGAAGAGAAGGAAGGGAACAAGAATAGCTAACACTTACATAGCACTTAACTTTGTGCCAGGCACTGTGCCAAGGACTTTACAATTATTACCTCATTTGATCTGCACAACAACCTTAGGAGGTAGGTGCTGTTATTAGCCCCTCCTTATAGATGAGGAAACTGAGGCAGAGATTGTGACTTGCCCAGAGTCACCCAGTTAAGGAATCTGAGCTTCAGGTCTTCCTGACTTCAGGCTCAGTGCTGTATTTACTTTGCCATCTCACTGTCCCAAGAAGAAGGAAGGAAGAACATTTATTAAGTACCTATAGGTACTTTACAAATATCCCATATCATCCTCACAACAATCCTGCAAGGTAGGTGCTATTATTATCCCCATTATATAGTTGAGGAAACTGAGGCAGGCAGGCAGAGGTTAAGTGACTTGCCCAGAGTCAGAGAGCTAGTGTCTGAGGCTGGATTTGAACTCGTCTTCCTGACTCCCGACCTAGTGCTCTATCCACTATACCGCATGGCACAAAGAAGCTAGAGCTGCTCACCCTTGATTGTGTCCTGGGCCCCTCTGGCAGTCTGGTGAAGCCTGCACACCCTTCTCTGAATAATGTTTTTAACTAATTGAAAGAAACACTACATTTCACTTTGACACTGCTGAAACTAAAGACGTGCCTTTTCTCCCATTCACCTTCACAGACCCTGTGAAATCTCCCCACAGAGTCTGCAGACCCCAGGGTGAGAACCTCTGAGCAAGGCTCCGATGAAGAGGCCAGAAACAGGCAGGACCACGAGGCAAGGAAGTAGGCTCCAAAGTTTTGGGGCACATTTGGTCACTGCTGGGTTTTGTAGCCACCACCTGTTCCTGACCACAATGGTCAGAGTGATTTTCAACGCACAGTTAAGCACCCACTGACATCCCCAGCCTCCTGCCAAGTACGGGGGTGTGGGCTTGGAGTTCCCTGTTTTTCAAGATGTCACTGTGCCAGTCTTCCCTGCGTGACTGGATGACTGGAGCTGCTCCTTCCTGCGGTGTAATTTTAGCCCTTTCTCTTTGAAGAGAGCCCCCCTCCTCAGCAGCTCCCCACCTCCCAGTGCTTCAGCTGATAGCACCAGCAGGCAGGCGGATGAGGGAACACTTTCTGGCTACATGGCTAAACTTAGAAAGGAGGCATTACATTCTCTCAGGGTTGTATCAGCTGCCCACCTGGCTGCCAGAGGCATGCGACAGCTGGAGATCACAGGTTTCCTCCCCGAGCCTCTTCCCTACCCCAACCCTGCAGCTGCTGCCCCTGCCCACAGCTGCTATAATCTTGGTAATTTTTTAGACTCACTTCATTCCCGAGGGGCACTGAGGCAGCTATGACAGGATAGGACAATACAGCTTTTGCACAGCGCAGTTTTAGAGTTGGTGGCCACGCATGGGGGGGAGGGTAGAGGTGGAGCAAAGATGACGTCCCACAGGCACATAGAATACTAGAGGTAGAAGGGCCCTCAGAGACCCCGTCCACTATCCTTATCTATAGATGGAGCACAGAGATCAGCTGACTTGTGCAGGGTCGCACAATGCACTGATTTGGGAGCAGGTGCCTTGGGATCAAATCCTGGCTCTGATACTTAGCATATAAGTATGTATGACCATAGACAAGTCTCTGACCCTCAGTTTCCTTATCTGTAAAATAGAAGTCATAACAAAAGGGCTTCTGTGAGGAAAGTGCCTTTCAAACTTTAATATAATCTACTTGTAAGTTCTTACTGAGAAGCAGAATTTAGCCGCTACTGGGCTGGACTTGGGTTCGAAAAGACTTGGGTTCACGAACCACCTCTGACATACACTGTCTGTGTGACTAGACAAATCACTTACCATTTCAGTGCCTCTGTGCAAGTCACCTGAAACTAGAACGTGCAGAAGATTTACAGATCTGCATTAGCAAGGGCACTTTCTCCTCCGCCAACGAAAGCAGAGGTTGGTACTCCAAACAAGAAAGTTATTATTATTATTCCTTCTTTTGTTGCATAGCTTCTACTGTTTCCATTGCCTGTAATGCCCTCCTTTTTCTGCTGTGCCTACCTAGGTAGGGGCAAGGGCTTGCCCACACTTGACTTTTCCGGGAGACAGGCACAGACACCCACTGGTTTCTTGCCCTACTCCTGTCCTGACTGAAAAGGTTTCCTAGATATGTATGGCCACACCTTTCCCCATAGCTGTGGCTTACCAAGATCATGCTGGGTTTGTGGGAAATGTCTCTCTATCAGCCTATATAGATGAACTATCCGAAATTAATTGGGAGCTCCCACAGGGAGCCCCCTAACTGGCTGGAGGCTCTGAGACCCTGAAGTGAAGCTGGACAAGAGCTCGAGGACCCCACCTTCTTCTTTCTCTTTCTCTGACCATCTCTACCCTGCTTGAGGTAGCGACTGGTGATGAGTCACTTTTCTCCAACCTCATTTTTATATTTTATTAGGCTAGTGGAAGTTCCCTCCCCTACCTCCCCTTTCAACTCTTGCCTCACAGCTACTCATTTTGAAAAGGCAGTAAGTGGGCTGTAGGATGGAATTTCTCTTAGGAAGCTCCCCGGGTCAAGTAAGGGTATCTGCCTCTCCTCTATCAGAACCTGATAAAGCTAATGGACTCCCAGACGCCCTGGAAGTCCCCAGGAGAGGCCAGGTCACATACCACACTGAGGAGAGGGAAATAGAGATAATGGATTTGGTCTCTGCAATGAACTAACATCAGCATGGACGGCAAAATCCGGGATTTGGCAGAGAGGGCAGAGGGGGAAATGATGTTAGGTTTGTATGCAGCCTTTCTGGATGGCCCACCATTGGCTCTAGGGAGCAAGGGACCTGAAGGCTGGACATTCTCTAGTCTAATTCTCCCCTTGTTTATAGATGAGTAAACTGAGATCAAGAAAAGTGGAACTACTTTCCCAAGGTCACATAAACAATGAGCATCAGAGCTGGGATTCACACTCAGGTTTTCTGAGTCTGCATCCAGTGGTCTTGCCATGATATCCCAACTGTCTCTTCCCTGTACCTGAAACCAAGCAGCCACCTCTCTCAATCTCTGCTAACGGGGACAGAAGGAAGGGGGTGGGGATTCAGAACTCGGCTGCATTCAGCACTAGGCTCTTGTGTGAAGAAGGGCAGCACCCAAGGTGCCCTGGAGGCCCGAAATACACGGGGCAGAGGCCCTGGTCTGTATGCGGTTGCTCTTCTCTATCCTGTTGGATCTGCAGTTTCACAGTTCACAAGCCATTCCTTAGACTGAGCCTCATTACCCTTCCCCTACAATCCTTGTTGGGTGCCCACTACGTGCAGGACGCTATTCTAGACGCCTTGGCAGAGTGCAAGAATACATAAGACTCAGCCCCCTCTCTGACCCACAGGGAGGGAAGCAAGATGGCATAGCAGCAAGCAAGAGTCAGGAGAGCTGAGTTCGAATTTCACCTCAGATACCTATTAGTGACTGTGGGCAAATCACTCACCTTCTCAGAATTCCAAGTTCTTTGTCTGGAAGATGGGGGCCAGTGGGGATGAGAGCACATGAGCAGCCTCTCTCACAGGCTGGTCAGGAGGGAAGCTCTTTGCTTCAAAACCTTCAAAAACTAGAGGATCGTGGATTTAGAACTAAACGCTTAGAAGTAACTAGGCCTGACTCCCGTGATGGGATTACAACACATTTTATATAAATGTCAACTTTTTAAAAGAATTTATCATCTGGTAAAGAAGTTACACATTTGCAGACAAATAAGCCCAATATATAACGGCCTGTGTTAGTACCACAAGAGAGACACAAAATGCTGTGGGAACAGAGCATCATTTCTAGAAAGATCATTTCTAGCTGAGGAAGATGTTGCTCCAAAGGCAGCATTTGAGCAGGGCCTCAAAGACTAGGAATTATTTTTATTTTTTATTTTTTGGCTAGTCAATGGGGTTAAGTGACTTGCCCAGGGTCACACAGCTAGTGAGTGTTATGTGTGTGAGGTCAGCTTTGAACTCAGGTCCTCCTGACTCCAGGACCTGTGCTCTATCCACTGTGCCCTAGCTGCCCCCCAAGAGTAGGAATTAGACAGAAAGACATGGGCATGGGAGGAAGGAGGACATTCGAAGTAGATGTAACAGTTTGATCTTTGAGGGGAGGAATAAGCACTTATATAGCACCTACTGTGTGTGCACCAAATGGGCAGATGAGAACAATTTGTTCCAACAGCCATGAAAGTGGCTGAAGCAGGTGCTGGGGAGTGCTTACAGGTTAGTCAGACATCGAAGACGCCAAGGTCATCCACTGCATCCTAAGTCATTGCCAGTCATCTTGACCTTTGTCCTGCTACTGAACTGCGAAGACTCTGGAAGAGAGAGTTAAACCGAGGGCTTTGGGCGGCTCTGCTTCCCCTAAATGCAGTTCAGGTGGGACTCCAGACATCACCCTGTGACATCATTGGTCCTCTGAAAATGAAGGGTGAACCAGAACAAGCAGCAGCTATGTGCCAGGACTGTGTTAAATGCTTTACAAAGATTACTGGGCAGTCGCAAGTAATCCAAGTTGGCAAAAATGTAGGGCCGTGTGAGACTGAACATGCATTTGGGCTTTGAGTTCCAGGCTCGAGTCTGGACTTTATTTAGAGGCGATCGGGAGGAGGAAAGTGACATCTTCACACGCTGGGCTGTCAGTCAAGCTATTCAAATTCAACCAACTTCTGTTAAGCACCCACCATGCTGAGAGACATCCAAAGTGAGACGTGGTCCCTGTCTTTACAGAGCTTAAGGCCAACAGGTAGATAAAAACATAATATACTACAATATTATTGTACATCACCACCTATTTTTTTCTGTACGTATGGTTAGATTAAACTCTTTGAAGTAGTTATTCGTCTCGCTGATGAAAAATGCCTTTTGTCCAGGCTTTGATATGCAGTGAGATTCACAACTTGAAGAGCTAGTCCATGAGTGAGTGAGTGAGTGTGTGTGTAATATACTTATATTACATATGTTGATCTTGGCTAGATACCGCAAATGGATAACAAGTTACATGCAGAATGGGACAAAAGAAGGAAAACTGGCTAGATGACTGTGAAGTTCTTTTCAAGACCCTAAATTTCTCTCTGGAACACAGGGCTATCCTTTTAATACCAATATTCTATTAGTATTGTTGTACAGTGAAGAATCGTGGTCTTGGAAAAATTAAACGGGAGAGAAAGCCAGGCTGAAACCGATAAGGAATTACAAAGGAGAGCCAGAGTAAAAGATGTCACAGGGCAATGGAAAGGAAAGAGTAATGAACCCAGAGTCAGAGGACCTTAGCGTAAATCCTGAGTCTGCAGCTAACTACTTGAGTGGCCTTGGACAAATTATTTCACTTCTCTGGGATTCAATTTCCTCATCTGTACAATGAACCGGTTGAACCAGATGACCTCAAGGTCCTTTGCAGCTCTGTATCTATAATCCTATGATTCCATTTCAGCAAAGAAATGTATGTTTAAAAAATAAAAAAGGATAGGTTAGTCACGTGGAGGGAAGAACAGAAAATTAGGATCCTAGGTGCTCCACTGGTATCCTGGAGATTTCGGGAGAAATTGAGGAAGGGTCCTAGCTCCTTCCTCAGAACCCTTGGCGTTGAATTTGTGGGGAGACATGAACAAGAGCTGCACAAGATTGGCAGATGTGAATGGGCTGCAATCTGCATAGTTGGAGTCCGAGGGAATACCTGTCCTAGTGAGATCCAAGACTCATTTGAGTATTTGAAGACTATACATTATATTTATCAAATCACTTTCCATAGAGGCCAGCATGAGAACACTGTGTCTGGAAGGAAAAGGCCAACTGATACTCCAAAATTACTGCTCAGTCAGATATTTTCAAGATCCCTTCGAGTTTTCATGAATAATTGAATTTTCCAGAATAATGGACAGCAAGTGGGTCCTGTCTGGCTGGCTAGTGATGGTTTCTTTAAAGTATTTCGGTTCTTTGTGTGTTTTTCCTCCTCTGGCTTGGCTAACTTCACCCCTGGTGAGTCATTTAATCTTAATCTTGACTGGCTGATGGATGGTGAAAGCCTTGGCCTCAGGCTGCCTCCTCCTCATAGTCTTGGGGGCTGGTTTGTTTGAAGAGCTACCCAAGGATATGGATTGAAACTTTATGTTGGGTGGGGGAGGAGTGCAGAATTGGAGTTTAGATCTGAAATGATTTCCAGAAAACTAGTCTTATCCTAGTTCTCCGGGTTTTCTTACAATTCTGGTCATCCAGAGAGTAGGTCAAACCAAATCCTACTCCCCTCCCAATGACCTAAATGCCCAGGGTGTTTGAAAATCAAGCTACTCATTCAGGAGTCCTCTAAATTCAACATCTGGGGAGCTGGAATGTCTTAAGTGAGCACCATGTGCCAAGATGAAGTAACTTCTGATGCTTCTTCCAACCCAGAGTTAGCCCAGGGTTAGCCTGGTGGACGACAGCGTGCACATGTAAAAATATTCTCCTGCAGACCCAGAAGGGCGTTTTAAAGACAACTAAAACTTTAAATCCCCCTCATGCTGATTAGTTTATAGCTAACTAGGATCATAGCACTGAGAATCAGAAGGGACCTTGCACTTTTCTAATTTAGTACTTCCCAGCCTACAGATCAAGGACCACAGTAGGGACAGTGTGAGCGGGGAGGACTCTGAATTATTGCAAGGGGTTCTCAAATCCAAGTCCGCATTAAAATTCCCTTTTTGATCAGCAGTTAGCTCCAATAAAACATACAGTATGATTCAGCAAAATAAGTAAGCCAATTTACCATCTGTCAAAAATAAATAATTTTTATAAAAAATAATATCTTTCTGTATTACTATTTTTCAAATGCATATAAATGTTGGTATGAGTGATGAAATAAAAATTCATTTAAAAAACTTACTGAATTAATATTAGTCTTCTGCCATCATGTATTTTTTTTTTCCAATCAAGGCATACTAATAGTATGGCTGTGAAATTTTTTCTTTTAAAAAGAGGTCCTCATACTTGAAAAGAATGGCAATTGGTCATCTAGCCTAGTTCTCTCCTTTTACACATGAGGAAACTGAGGATGAGAGAAGTTAAGTGACTTACCCAAAGTAATACAGTTGGGAGAGGCTAGATTTGAATCCAGCTCTCTGGCTCCAGAACCAGAACTCTTACTGCTATACCACATAGCATGTGTGCTGCCAAATAAGCTAGAGCTGCAGTATCCTATCAAATAGAAGAACTTTAGGGACAAGCAAAAGCATCTGCTCCTTGATTTGTTATTTTCCCAAGTTAGGATTTTGCATCACACAAGATGAGAAGATATGAATGGGTCCCATCTTTCACAGGTGAAGTCCCCCCCATAGTGGTTATCCTAACAACATCTCACATTTCCAGAATGATTTGAAGCTTAGAAAGTCTGAGTATCACTATACCCATTTTACAGATGAGGAAACCAAGATTCAGAGAAAGTGAAGTGATTTGCCAGAGTCACACAGCTAATATCAGAGCCAGGATTTGAGCTCAGGTCACAAGACCGGAGATGTAGGCTTGGAATGGGCCCTGGAAGTCACTGACCTCCTCATTTTACAGGCACAGAGAAGTTAAGAGACTCACTCAGGGTCAAGGGATTAAATGGGAGAGCCAGGATTCAAACCCAGATCTGCTGATTGAAATCCAGCAGCTTTCTACTGCACCACACAATCCAGTACTATTTTGGGCACACCACAGATGCCTTATTGTGTAAAAGAACATTGGTTCTTCAAGCAGAGCAGACCCTATTGATAGATTGACTGTCTTGATTCATACTGTAGTGTGTTTGTACGCAGGATGCTCACTCATTGTATCAGGGAGGTTTATAATCTCCTGTATAACAATACGAAGCCTATACACTCACACACACACACACACACACACACACACAAACACATATTGGATTTAACCAAATTTGTTGAATTCCCTACTGAGCGAATAGGCTTTACACACACACACACAATCCAACATTAAATCTAATATATGTATAATATATATCATATACAACATAGTTTATATATATATATATATATATAAAATTCAACATTAAATCTAACATTTTACATATATACATAGTTGATTTAATAGAATTTGTTGAATTATGCTGAACTGTATGTATAAATGTATATCGATTCATATATGTATATATGTAAATATATAATATCTATACACATAATCAATCAATCAACATTTATTAAATGCTTACTATGTGCCACTCACTATGCTAAGGGTACAAAAGGAGGCAAGAGACTGTCTACTCCCTGCCCTCAAGGAGCTTGCAATCTAATGGGGGAGGCAACATGCAAGCCAATATATACAAAGCAAACTACAGGAAAAACAGGAAAGAATGAACAGAAGGAAGGCAGTGGAATTGAGAGGGGCTGCAAAAGGCTTCCTGTGGAAGGTGGGATTTTAGCTGGGACTTAAAGGGAGCCAGGGAGGCCAATAGTTGAACTGGAGGAAGGAGAGCTATCAGACGTGGAAGACCCCCAGAGAAAATGCTGGAAGCTGAGAGGAGCATCTTGTTTATGGAGTGTCATTGGATAGAAGAATATGTGTCTGGGGAGTAAGGTGTAAGAAGACTGGAAAGGCAAGGGGGGCTGTTAGTGATAAACAGAGCATTTTGTATTTGATCCTGGAGGCAATAGTCACCGGAGTTTACTAAGTGGTGGGGTTGGGGATGGGGGTGGGGGTGAGGAGTTCATGACATCATTGAACTTGCTCTTTAGGAAAATCACTTTAGTGGATTTAGTGGAACGGAGGATGGATTGGAGTGGGGAGAGACTTGAGGCAGGCAGGATGAAAATGGGAGAATAGGGTAAAGTCATTTTAAAGCATGGAGTTCTTGAGAACAAAGAACTAGAGACAGAAGAAGGCAGGATATGAGTGGGAGATGCAAAGTGTTCCAGTTTTCCTGGGACACAAAAGGGAATCCTGTAGTAATAAATAAGAAGACTAGATAGGTAAATTGGAGTCAGATTTTGGAGGACTTTGAATGCCAGGGTCAGGAATTTAAACCCTAATTGATAAGCAATGAGGAGTCACTGATAGTTTTTGAGTAGAAGAGTACCATTGTTATGGTGGTTAAATAGAAAATTGCAATGGTATAAGGGATGGATTGGAGAGACAAAGAGACTAGAAGCAGGAAGAACAGTGATGAGGCTATTACTGTGGTACAGTTGAGAAGAAATGAGGGTACAAACTAGGATGGTTGAGGAACAAGGTGGTGGAGAGAAAGAAGCGTTGGAGAGAAGATGATAGAGGAGGAAAAAAAGATAGGACTTGGTAACTGTTTCTTGACATTCAGCCCACATGATTCAAAGAAGTCTCCAATAGGTAAGTGCCTGGGAACCTCAGAAAATTATGGTGCCATTAACAACTCAAAGACACTGGCTGGGGGAGAGGCAAGTTTAGGGGAAAGATGATGGTTGTATTAGATAAGGGCAGCAAGTCACCCAGGTGGAGCTGTCCACTAGGCAGTTGGAAATAGAGGGTCTGGCCACTTAGTTTTTCCCCTTTACCTTCCCTCTGTACTTCCCCTCACCCCAACACATCTCCCCCTCCCCTGGACAATCCCACACACCAAGCAAAGCGGTTTGTAATGAGAATCCTGCACACTGGACACATTTCACCCCGGTTCTATGAGAGCCTGCATCTGCTAAGCAGCATGGTTCTTTCCACAGCTTAATTCTTTAACCAGAGGCTGCGTTAGATGAGGGGTTGTTGAGTAGTTTCAGTCATTTCTGACTCTCCATGACCCCATTTGGGGTTTGTTTGTTTTTTTGGCAGAAATACTGGTGTGGTTTGCCATTTCCTTTTCCAGCTTATTATACAGATGAGGTAACTGAAGCAGACAAGGTTAAGTGACTTGACCACAGTCACACAGCTTGTTAGTGACTGAGGCTGGATTTGAACTCAGGTCCTCTTGACTCCAGGCCCTGGAGTTCTATCCACTGAGTCACCTAGCTGCCCACATTGGATGAGGACAGTCTCTAGGTATGCATGCAGTAATGAGTGCCCTTTTCAAGACCCAGTGACCTGCCTCTGTCCTCTTTCTCCTTTCTTTTGCCAGAGATGTTCGGATTCCCTAGGAACTATGGCACAGGCATGCAGAAATAAGGCTGTAGAGAAAACCAGGGGTGAGCAGAAAGGAAAAGTGCTTAGAACTAACCTGTTACATTGAAATTCTTCCTCCACCCGCACTAACCCTCCCCTCCCTCCCCCATACTTTTCATGAGGAAAGATGAGAGGGCTGGGGAGTAAAGGAGTGAGCTTGCCATAACGTCATTTCCATCTAAATCATTTCAATCTTTATGGCTATGGGAGAGAGGGAGGGAAAGTCATATTTGGTTCTGAGACATAAAAGCCAAAGGGCCCCTCAGGGCTCAGCTCACAGAAAAGCTGCTGTCATCAGCTGTTGATGAAGATGGGCTAAGGTGGCAGCCCTTCAGTCAGGAAGGCATAGGTTTGAATCTGGCCTCAGCTACTCAACAGTTGTGTGACCCTGAGCCAGCAACTCTTGGGGCCTCAACTGAAAAGTGGGGGTGATAACAGCACCCACCTCACAAGGTAGTTGTAAAGATCAGATTGCAAATTTAAAACAATATGTAAGTCAAGCCAAAAAGCCTGTATCAGGTACCTGCTATGTGTCAAACACTGTGCTGAGTGCTAGGGGTGCAAAGAAAGGTACGACGGTCTCTGCTGTCCAGGAGATCACGGTCTAACTGGGGAGACATGCACACAGGATAAACTGGAGCTAATCCACAGAGGGAAGGCCCCAGCATTAAGGGGGGAGGCGGGGGCGTGTATCATTACTGCCCTCCATGTTGTCCCTTAGAGGCGATGTGGTACAAGGGAGGGAAGACGGGGGAGTCAGATGCCCTCATTTAGAGGAGGAGGATCACGAATGTCGAGTTAGAAGGAATGTCAGAGGTCCCCTAAATCAAACGCCTCATTTTACATTTGAGGATGCTGAGGCCCTGACAGGTCAAATTACTTGCCCAAAGTCATATAAATGGCTTTGAAGGCAAGTTCTCTGACTCCAGAGTCAGTGTTCTTTCCACTGTACCTTACTGCTAGGGCAGAGCCCACCTTTGTCCACTCACTCCGTGTGCAACCTTGGGGAATTTGCTTCACTTCTCTGGGCTTCAGTTTCCCCATTTATAAAGCGATGGTGTTAGACTTGCTCTCTTAAAGTGCCTTCTAGTTCTAAACCTATTATCTTTCCATCCTCATCTTATGTTTTTGTCGGTCAATCGTTTTCGGTTGTGTCTGACTCTTCGTGACCCATTGGGGGTTTTCTTGGTAGAGACACAGGAGTGGTTTACCATTTCCTTCCCCAGCTGGTTTTATGGATGAGGAAACTGAGGCAAACAGGGCTAAATGACTTGCCAGGGTCATATGGCTAGTAAGTGTCTGAGGCTGGATTTAAACTAGGGAAGATGAGTCTTCCTGACTCCAGGCCTAGAACTCTATCCACTGTGCCACTTAGCTGCCCTGCTCCACCTTACGAGTAAGTTCATACAAGGATGATAACAGGTCCCCCATATGGTATTGAGGGTCTTATTAAGGAAGAGCTGAGGAAGCCTCAAGATTCCCTTAATTCTCATCTGGAATTTAAGAGTTAATTTTTTAAAAATACCCCAGGGCTCTGGTATTTCCTGGAAGCAGGGAGCACCATGAGAAAAGAAGTTCTTCTCACAGAATCTCTAGATTAGTCAAAACCAGGGAATGTGATGGGGCCAAAGGGAGAGAGTGTGGTGTTTTGTATTAAAATCATCATTTATATTTCACAAACAAACCCAGGGCTTAGGATGAGTCTTGCCAGGCCCAAGAGTTCAGCAGTCCTAGGGGCTGAAACCTACAAGAGAAATGTTTTCTGAGCAAACGTCCCCAGGGACAGCCATCCCATTCTATAGGAAACCTCTTGGGTTGTCGCTGTATGAAAAGCAGGCTTTCCAATTCATCTTTAAAGGAAAGAAGGACCTCACAAGGGCCTCTGAGACTTCATATGAAAATTCATCTTGCCCATTTGCAGCTGTCCTATTTTCAAGTGAAAATGTTTAGTAAACCTGACCATTCCCTCTCTCCTTTCGTCCTTCCCTTCCTCTCCCCCTCCCATCCCCCATCGTGGCTCAGTCTTCAGCCCCCCCTGACTTCATTAGCCTTGTCTAGATCGTCTGACAAGCCTTTGACAAGAAAACAACCAGGCCACACATTGGAGCAAACCCTTAAAACAGCTTCTTTGTCTCAGTTCTCTCCCTCTGAAGCATCTAAGCTCCTCTTTTACATGGAGAGCAGGAAATGGCTCTTGCCTTTTTGTGTGTGTCCCTGGTGCTTAGCACGGTGCCTGGCACATAGCAAGCTCTTAATAAATGCTTGTTGACTGACTCATGTGGGGCTCAGGTCATTTAGACGGTGGTGAGGGGCATGACATCTCTTTCCAACTCCCATCATAAAGAAAATGAAGCTAAAGGACCAACCATTAGAAGTAAATGTTCTCCTGGATAAGCTCTCAGGTGCAGAACAGAAGAGACTCAGATCAGGAGGATCTAAGTGGGCCTAATAAAGCCATCACCCTCCAGGACACGCTGATTCCCCTTGGGAGATAGCAGTGATGATTAAGCATCACCAAAGCCTCTGCTTCTATACTGAAATCAGGAATTTATTGAGCATCCACTCTGGCTCTGACAAGGCACAATTCAATTTACTTTTTTCATGACCCTGTCCCTTTGAAATGGGCTGGTATAGCTGTCTCATTCTCTCTCCAGCCTCCTCTACTCCAGCCTCAAATTTACTTTTATGGCTATGAAAGCTGAGACTGGGGGCCTTAAAGCCCACTCACGTTGACAAGACCACCACTCTTCTGAATCACTTTTCAGTCTGCTGGGGATGTTCCTTCCAGTCGGGGCTGCCACGGTGAGCCACAGCCAAGGTTCCGCTTTCCTAATGACTCCCTTGGCTCTCCTCTGAAGATGGAGCTGATCTGAGATGCTTGTGAAGAATAATGAAGTCAGTGTTGAGATGCTGAAGTTCACAGCAAGTACCACTCCTTACCACATGTTCCTCTTCCCTTCTCTTCCTCCTCCTTCCTCTCCCTCCCTGTTCCTGTCTCATTTCCTTTTCTCTATCCCTTTCTCCTCTTTTCTTCTCTCCTGTCTAGACCTCAGGACTACTACAGGTCAAATATTAGCAATTAAGTGGCACAGTGGAGAGAATGCTGGGCCAGGAGTCAAGACCCACCTCAGGCACTGTGCCTGGGCAAATCATTTAACCTCTGTTGGACTCAGTTTCCTCAACCATAAAATGGGGATAATAATAATAGCATCTATGTCACAGGGTTGTTGTAAGGATCAAATACATAAATATTTTTAAAGTGCCTAGTACATTTTGTTATTGTTAAGGTTGTTTCAACTCTTCATGACCCCATTTGGGGTTTTCTTGGCAGAGAAACTCCCATTTCCTTCTCCAACTCATTTTAAACATGAGGAACCAGAGCAAACAGAGTAGAGTGACTTGGCCAGGGTCACACAACTAGTAATGTCTGAGGCCAGAGATTTGAACTCAGGAAGATGAGTCTTCCTGACTCCAAGCCTAGCACTCTTATCTAGTGTGCCATCTAGCTGCCTGCCTAACACATAGTAGGCACTTAATAATTTTGTTTTAATTGGTGGCAGAGATTATTGTACTGTGCTTTAAAGACCCTGGGAAACCTGGGAAGGAGAAAAAAAAGTTTCTTCTTCTCTCCCCTGCTTAAGTATAATTCCAGAAATAAGAAGCAGAGTTTCCTATGTAGTTCAAAATTAATGTGATGGCAATGATAGTAGTAACAATGAACTTGGATGGATCCATGATCTCCTGGTTAAATGCTGCCTCCAGCAGCCCAGATCACAACCCAGGTACAGCCTGGCCGCTTGTGGGATTCTGGTCAACGTCCCCTCCAGAAAATGCTCCACAGTGGAGGATTCATCAAAGCCTGGAGGGCTTTCTTCTTGTGCTTTTCAAATCTTAAGGGTACTAAAGTAGCCCTCGGGCCATACATCTATCATTTCTCATTCTCAAGCCATCATTGACGCAACTGGTCATCGGCCATAATTTTTTTTTTTGTTTATTTGTACCTATATTTTCATCGACAGAAGCAGGTCTTAGAAGGAAATGCTTTGTGCCAATGCGGTTGAGCATGTGATCTGAGACTTATGCCTTTAAAGGCTTACAGGGAGCACTGAGTGGTTAAGCAACTCACTCAAGATCACACAGCCAATAGATGTCAGAAGAGGAAATTGTGTTCAAGTCCTCCTCACTTCAAGGCCACCTCTTTAACCACCCCACCACACTATCTTTGACGATAATGTTTTTTAAAAGCTGAAATTGTGCTGCTTTGCAAGGTAATCTGACTATCACTCTCCCTTCAGAAATTCACCTGCAATTCAAATCAGCAGGCATTTAAGTGCCTACTCTGTGCAGGTTCTGTGTGAGATGCCAGGCATACAAAGACAGAAATGTAGAAAGTCCCTGTCCTTAAGGTGCCTACATTCTATGGCAGACTTTTGACCTTTTTTTCCACTAAGATCAATACCTAAAGGTCCATGGCTTCTCACAGCCAACATACAGTATTAAAGACAGTTCTCTACCCTAGGTTCATAGTGCTATTATAGTTGACTCTCATGGGCTCTGAATCCAACTTTCCTGCCTGTACCTATGGTACCTGCTCCTTCTTTCCTGGGGTCCCTAGATTCACCCTGTTGTCAAAAGAGTACCAGCCCTAGCGTCAGAGGACCTGAGTTCAAATCCTCATCCTATCGCCCTTGCCAGAAATGCTTTCCCTCCTCACCTTTTCCTCCTCACTTCCTTCAAGTACTAGCTAAAATCCTATCTTCTACAAGAAGTCTTTCCCATCCCTCTTAATGCTAATGCCTTCTCTCAGAGATTATCTCCAATTACGCTATGTATCTCTTGTTTGTACACAGCTGTTTGTACAGTCTGGAAGATTTAGAGTTTGAGCTCCTTGAAAGAAGGGGTTGCTTTTGCCTTTTTGCTATCTCCAGCACTCCACAGTGCTTGGCACATGGTAAGCACTTAATGAATGTTTGTTGACTGACAATTTCCCTGGGCCTCAGTTTCCGTATCTGTAAAATGAGAGATTTGGAGTAAATGGTGTCTGAGGTTCCTTTAAGCTCATATAGATAGAGCTCTGAGTATTTATCTACCTGAGACTCTGTAGTACCTACCAGACCTCACCTGCTTAGGTGGATTCTCCACCCTTCTGGTCATCCTTGTTCCTTTGCTGCCTGTATTCAGGAAGGATAGCAGTTGGCTGAAGTGAATCAACTTGCCCGTTCACTTCTTCTCCTTTTCCGTGAGCTGAAGTCTAAGTTATCAACAGGATAAACTTCATTGAGGAACATAAACTCCAGAAGGTCACATTCTAAAGCAATTTTTAGCTCTTTTTGGGGGGGGGGGTAGGCAATGGGGTTAAGTGACTTGCCCAGGGTCACACAGCTAGTAAGTGTCAAGTGTTTGGTCTGAGGCCAGATTTGAACTCAGGTCCTCTTGACTCCAGGGCCGGTGCTCTATCCACTGCGCCACCTAGCTGCCCCTCTAAAGCAATTTTTAAAATCAGCTTTTGCTAAATGTCTGTATGGTTCCAAATCTTACCGTTAAAATGCCTACATGTCATAGAAAGGACACTGGATTGAGAGGCAAAAGATTTGGGTTCGGGCTCCAGCTCATCCACTTACTAGCTAAGGGACTTTGGGCAGATCAGCCTCTTTCTCTCTCTCTCTGTCTCAGGTTCACCTACAAAACAAGGAAAATATATACAGGCTTTGTCTCAGCACATATTGCCCCACCTCTAGAGACATTATCACGGGGATTTAATTCCTGTGAATGGGAAGGCGTTCCCAAAGTCCCTGAGACTTTCCACCTGGAAAGAGCCTCTGCAGAGCGACCTGGGCAGCCAGGCAGGTAAACAGAGAAGGAAAAGGAGGACTTCACAGAGAATCAATGGTAACAAGCATCCAAATGATCTAGACGCCCTCCCTGCTTACCCAAAAGTACAGGCAGGATGGTGCAAAGCACAGTAAAAGTGGTGAGAGCAAACCGAATCTGAGAAGCAGAACAGGGAAGAGCAAGAATGGGCCAGAGCCAAAACCAGCAGACCTTGGGATCAGCAAGGCACGCAACTCGGGTCCCCTCCAGTACTGGAGAGGGAAGTGCTTTCTGTTTACCTAGCCAACCACGCACTTCCTTGTCTCCTTTCCAACCTACTTGGGGTGGGGGGGGCAGAGAAGGGGAGGAGTGTGTGGGAAAGTTATTTGTTCCTTCTTGGCAGTAGCCAAAACAGTCAGCATTTGGAAATATTAGTTATTTAATTTACTATTTGAAGCTATTATTTAAAAATCAACGGTCATCTATCACCAATTTGTCTAATTATGAATGTATGGAGAATGATTAATAGAGGGAAAGTAAAAAGTCAAAGGGAAGAGATTTTTCCCAGCACAGTATGCATGGAGGCAAAGCTGATTTTTGTTCTTCAGTAGTGTCCGACTCTTCCGGACCCCATGGGCCACAGTATGTCAGGCCTTTCTATCCTTCACTACCTCTTGAAGTCTGTCCAAGTTCATATTCATTGTTTCCATAATACTATCTATCTCATCTTCTGCTATCCCTTTTCTTTTTACCTTCATCCTTTCCCAACATCAGAGTCTTTTCCAATGAGTCCCATCTTCTCATTATGTGGCCAAAGTATTTAAGCTTCAGCTTCAGTATTTGACCTTCCAGGGAATAATAGCCTGAATTAATTTCTTTAGGTATTGACTGATTTGATCTACTTGCTGTCTAAGGGACTGTCAAAAATCTTCTCCAGCACCACAATTCAAAAGCATCACTGCTCAGATTTCCTTACAATCCTACTCACAGCCATACATTGTTACTGGAAAAACCATAGCATATGGGATCTTTGCATCAAAGTAATATCTCTGCTTTTCAGTATGCTGTCCAGATCTGCCACAGCTTTCCTTTGAAGGAGCAAGCATCTTTTAATTTCATGGCTGCAGTTGACATCTGCAGTGATCTTTGAGCCCAAGAATATAAAATCTGACACTGTTTCCATTTCTTCTCTGTCTATTTGCCAGGAAGTGATGGGACCAGTTGCCAAGATCTTAGTTAGTTTGTTTTTTTTATGTTAAGCTTCAAGCCAGCTTTTACACTGTCCTCTTTCACCCTTATCAAGAGGCTTCTTAATTCTTCACTTTCTGCCTGTCAGAGTGGTATCATCTCACTATCTGAGACTGTTGATATTTCTCCCAGCAACCTTAATTCTAGCCTTTGATTTGTCCAGCCTGGCATTTCTAATGATTTACTCTGTGTATAAGTTAAATAAATAAGTTGACAATATACAGCCTTGTTATACTTCTTTTCCAATCTTAAACAACTGTTCCATGTTCAGTTTTAACTGTTGCTTCTTGGCCCACATACAGATTTCTTAGGAGACAAGTAAGACGATCTGGTCCTCCCATCTCTTTGAAGACTTGCCATATTTTGTTGCGATCCACACAGTTAAAGGCTTTAGTGTGGTCAATGAAACAGAAGTAGATTTCTTTCTGGAACTCTCTTGCTTTCTCCATGATCTAGCACATGTTGGCAATTTGGTCTCTAGTTCCTCTGCCTATTCAAAAACCAGCCTGCTCTTCTGGTATTCTCAGTTGACATACTGCTTAAACATAACCTTGCTGATGTGTGAAATAAGTGTAATTATTCAGTCATTTGAACATTCCTTGGCATTGCTCTTCTTTAGGTTTGGGATATAAACTGATCTTTTCCAATCCAATATCTACTGTTATGTTTTCCAAATTTGCTAGCATATTGAGTGAGACACTTTAACAGCATCATCCTTTAGGATTTTAAATAGCTCAGCTGGAATTCTATCACCTCCACTAGCTTTATTGTTAGCAATGCTTCCTAACGCTCACTTGACTTCATTCTCCAGGATGTCTGGCTCTACATCAGTAACCACGTCATTGTGGTCATCCATAATGTTAAGATCTTTCTTGTATAGTTCTTTTTTATATTCTTGCCACCTCGTCTTTATCTCTTCTGCTTCTGTTAAATCCCTACCATTTTTGTCTTTTTATCATTCATATTTTTGCATGAAACTTTCCCTTGATGTCTCTAATTTTCTTGAAGAGATCTCTTGTCTTTACCATTCTATTGTTTTCTTCTATTTCTTTTGCAGTGTTCATTTAAGAAAAGCTTATCTCTCCTTGCTATTCTCTGGAATTCTGCATTCAGATGGATATATATTTCCCTTTCCTTCTTTCCTCAGCTATTTGTAAAGCTTCATCAGGCAGCCATTTTGCTTTCTTGCTCTTCTTTTTCTTTGGAATGTTTTTTGCTGCTGCCTGCTGTATAACACTGCTAACCTCTGTCCATAGTAATCCAGGTACTCTATCTACCAGACCTAATCTCTTACATGAATTCATCACCTATAAGGGATGTTATTCAGGTCACACCTAACACGTCAGATGGTCTTCCCTACTTTCTTCAATGTAAGTCTGAATTTTGCAATAAGAAGGTCATGATCTGATCCATAGTCAGCTCCAGGTCTCATTTTAACTGACTGTCTAGAGCTTCTCCACCTTTGGCTGCAAAGTATGTAATCAATTTGATTTCTATATTGCCCATCTGGTGATGTCCTTGTGTAGAGTCACTTTTGAGTTGTTGAAATAGAATGTTTGTTATAATCAGTGAGTTATCTTGACAAAACTCTATTAGTCTCTACCATATCTCATTTTGTATCCAAGGCCAAATTTGCCCATTATCCCAATTAGTTTTTGATCTCCTACTTTAGCATTCCAATCCCCTGTGATGAATGTGGCATTTTTTGGTATTATTTCTAGATGTTGTAGGTCTTCATAGAACTGATCGACTTTGTCCTCTTCAGCACCATTGGTTGGAGCATAGATTTGTATTACTATGATGTTGAATGGTTTGCCTTGAATTTGAACAGAAATCAGTCAGTTTTGAGATTATACTCCAGTACCCTTTTATTGACTATGAGGGCTACTCCATTTCTTCTAAGTGATTCTTGCCCACAGTTGTATATGTAGTGATTGTCTGAATTAAATTCACCCGTTCCCATCCATTTAAGTTCACTGACATCCAAGATGTCAGTGTTTAATCTTTCCATCTCCTGTTTGACCTCATCCAGCTTACCTTAGTTCATAGATCTTATGTCCCAGGTTCCCATGCAATATTGATCTTTACAGCATCAGACTTTCCTTTTGTCACCAGACACATCCATAACTGAGCTTCTTATTGGCTTTGGCCCAGCCACTTCATTGGTACTGGAACTACTTGTAGTTGTCCTCCACTCTTCCCCAGTAGCATATTAGACACCTTCTGACCTAAGGGGCTCATCTCCTGATGTCATCTCTTTTATAATTTTAGTACTGTCTTGGGTTTTCTTGGCAAAGATGCTGGAGTGATTTGCCATTTTCTTCTCCAGTGAATCACCTTTGTCAGAATTCTCCACTATGACCTGCCCATCTTGGGTAACCCTGCGTGGCATAACGGATAGTTTCGTTGAGCTATGCAAGCCCTTGCACCACAACAAGATAGTACTGAGGTGAGGATGGGGTGGGAGTGGTAAAAATTGGAGGGGAAACTGAGAAGAGAGTACATTTGTTACTACTTATTTATTTCAAATAAATTTTATTGATACCTTTTGTTTTATGTCACACACATTTTCTACTACACCCCTTTCATTTCTTCTCCCAGAAGGGGAAGGAAGTTCAGTAAAACTAACATATTGAAAAACTCTGACATGGCATATAGTGAGTGTTCTATACCCATAGTCCCTTGATCCCCAACCTCGGCAAAGAAACTGAAAGACCTTCTTGTAATTCTTCTTTGTGACCACGTTCAGACACTACAATTCCTCAGTATTTACTCTGGATAGTTTTGCTGCTGTTCTTTCCAGCAACATCATTGTAATTATTATATAAATATGTCGGAAATAACCTCTGGTACCCAAACAGGCACAGTATGTTAGACAGACTCAGGATGAGTGAGGCAGTGAAACCTTTAATGCCCTTCCTGCAGGAAGTGGGTGTGGAACTCAGGCTTAGCACATACACACTGCAGAAGTGAGAGCAATCCTTACATTCCTATTCCCGGCCACAAGGCCCTCCCAGCTCACTTTCATTGGTAGGAGTCAGCACAGGTCATAGACTTCCCAAAATGCCCATTACATGCTCCCCTTGGTATGTTATCACCCTTCTTCATAGGTCGTATGGTCAAAAAATGGCATCTCAACCCTGCCTGGAGGTGGAGAAGCTGGTACTCGTGAACCTATTAAGCACGCCGCACTCTAAGTAAAGCTTAACCTTCGTCCTCCTTACAGCTCCCCAACCACACTACCAGTTTCTTTTTTAAATTAATTTATTTTGAATTATCAACAATCACTTCCATAGACTTTTGAGTTTTAAATTTTTCTCTCCCTCCCTCCCCACCTCCCTCCCCAAGTCGGGCACACAATCTGATATAAGCTATACACATACACTCCTGTGAAACATAGTTTCACATTAGTGACGTTGTAAGTAAGAATTAGAACCAATAGGAGGAACCACCAGAAAGAGGAAACAAAACACAACCACACTACTAGTTTCACCCGATTTTAGCTGGTTCTTGAAGTTCCTCACCCAGAGCTACTTTCCTCTCGATTTCCTTATATGGAAATATAATCTTTTCTTACTTCTCACAAATATATGTGTGTATAATTTTTTCTGGATCTGCCTACTTTATTTTGCACCAGTTCGTGTAACTCTTCCCTTTCTTCTCCATAGTATTCACCACATTCATAATTTCTTATAGCACAGTAATACTCTTTTACATTCATGTGCCATAAATGGTTTAGCTGTTCCCCAATCAATGAGCATTTATTTTGTTTCCAGATGTTTGCTACTTCAAACAAAATGTTGCCATAAATATTTTGGAATAAATATAGTCTTTCTTTTTGTCATCGACCTCCTTATGCCTGGCAGCAGAATCTCTGGGTAAAACAGTATGGGCATTTTAGTCACTCTTTTTGCTTAATTCCAGATTGCTTTTCAGAATAACTGGACCAATTCACAACTCCACCAACAATGCATTAGTTTGCCCACCTTTCCACAACCTCTCCAACATTAAATAGTCTCATTTTTGTCATCTTTACCAATTTTCTGGGTATGAGGTAAGCAATTACTATTGTTATTAACATATTATATATTGTATTGTCATATATTATAGAACAATAATTTTCTAGAGTGCATATAAAAGTGTTCAGATCATATTCTAGATCTTTACCTTGTGAACCTGGACAGACAAAAATTAATAAGGAAAATTAACTGAAAAGTGCTTCTCCCTTCTTCCCCCCCTCACATACATGCATTGGTCCTGTTTCTATTTGAAAGCACCTTAATGATGAAGAGGCTTAAGTGTCTAGCTGATGCTTACCTCACCTAGTGTTGGAGAAGCAGCTGAAGCTATTGCTAGACTTGCTTGAAATTGAGGTCTTTTGACACACATATGCATACCATAAGACCCCTGTTTCTTAAGGGCCCTACCTTACTGAAAACTCTCCTAAAGGGGGCTTTATATGCCTATTCTGCCTCCTTCACAACACGGTTGTGAGAAAAGGTGTCCAAGAACATAAAATGCTATGGAAATGTGAGATGTTGTCCTCTCCTCAGCTTAAAGCACCCTGAGTATGAGGACCTGTGTTTTACCTAAATTGGGTATCTCCTCCAGTGACTAACACAGTGCTCCATAATCAGTCTTAAATATTTTGATTTAATTGGAATTGAGAGAGCTCTCTTATATGCTGAGCTTTCATTAGCCATTAAACCAGACATTCCTTTTCTCAGTGAAAAGGGCATGAGGACTGTGGCTTTGTATAATTTCAGGTAATAGATTATAAACGTTAGCATGGATAAAATAAAATGTCAGATAATCCTCAGGCTTTTCTTCTTTAAAAATGTTTTATTAGAAACTAAAGATTGAAAAAAAAATCAATGCCAACAGCTAAGCTTGCTAAGTAACAATTTACATTGGAATTGATTACTTTTAAAATCCTGGCTTTTCAGCTGGCGTCGGTAGGTGGCGCCATTGTGCATAGAGCCCTGGACCTGGAATCAGGAAGACTTGTCTTACTGAGCTCAAACCTGGCCTCAGACACTTCCCAGCTGTGTGACCCTTGGCCAGTCACTTAACCCATTTTGCCTCAGTTTCCTTGTCTGTAAATGAACTGGAGAAGAAAGTGGCAAACCATTCCAGTACCTTTGCCAAGAAAACTCCAGATGGGATCACAAAGAGTCGGGAGCGACTGAACGACAACCTCTCTTCAGTTGTTCCCTACTGCTACCGCCCAATTGGGAATCACATGAAGATTTGCCGTCCTTCGCTCTCATTCACTTTTGCTCATCCTCAGGCTTTTCTTGAGACCACAGAAGTGCTCGTGTGGCCTCCTCAGTAAAAAGACTGAGCTCACAGATGTCGAGCTAGAAGGTACCTTAGAGTCATCAAGTCCAACCCCCTCATTTTACAGATGAAGAAACTGAGGCACAGAGCAATCAAGTGACTCGCTTGGGCTCACACTGCTAGTAAGTGTTTGAGACAGGATTTGAACTCAGGTCTTCCTGAGTCCAAGCCCAGTACCCCATCCACTAAGTCACAGTGGGGAAAGGGGCAAGGTGGTGAACTTTCACCCTTGCCTCACCTCCATTGGCCTTTTTCTTTAATTACATGGTAAAGGCAGCTATTTTCTGGCCAAATCTCTCAGGAAATGGGACTTGAGGTTTACAAGGGATACTTTTGCATGTGAGAGAGCCTTTACATGTGAACTGGACTCTTCTTGGTCCTGAATAAGGATCCCAAGGTCATCCATATATGTAAGCCTCCTCTCTTGAGGGGATAACAACTATAAAAGAACACTGGGCTTGGCGCTAGAAGACCCAAGTTCCCACACTGGCTCTATCCTAACTGGACTGGATTTGAACGCAAGTACTCTGACTCCAGATTTTGTGGTTTGGTTTTTTTTTTTCTGCTGCAGCATTAAGCAGTGTTCAGTTAAGTGATGAGGTCGAAAGTCAGTTTAAAAGGAGCTAAGAAATAAGTGAGAAATGAGAAAGCAAAGGCAACCAGCAAACACACTGCATAGCTAGTAAAAATGTCTTTCTTATAGTTTCCTAGACATTTTATAGGAGAATGTGCTGCCTTCCCTTTTTATAGCTTGATAAGAGGCAGGGTGGCCATCTGGCTAGAGAGCCAGCCGCAGAGCTCCCAGTGCTGCTTCTGACACATACCGACTGAGTCACCTGGAGGAAGCCACTTAATGTCTCAGTCCCTCCCGCAATTCGACAAAAATAGTGAGTTGCAGAAAGGGTGCTGAGGGAATTTCCTCATTGGATGTCATTCCCAATGAAATCACAGGTCCAGTGAAAAAAAATAAAAAGGAGAAACTGAGGTAGAAAGGGTAAAAGGGGTGAGGCCTGTGGATGGGAGTGAATGATTTTCAAAGACCACATATTCCCCAAAAATGATCAAATCGTTAGCTCCTGGAGGATGGCAGGAGGTAAGAAGGGCTTGTCATCTAGGTGAAATTTTTCTCCAAGGTATGTGTCATGACCAGGAACCACAGAGTCTTGGATGCTCAGAGAGCTGAGATGTTTTGTTGACTGGGCCATGAAAACTTGCTCACAATATCCTGAAGGAATCAAGCAGGAACTTAATACTGGTCTCATGCATCTCAAGAAACATGAAAGTAAGAAAGGGATTTTTATTTGAATTTTGGGAGGCAAAGGCCCTGCTTGCTTTAATTTTGTTTAAAAAAAGGAATTAAGAGAGATCCTTAGGTTCTTACTAATCATGAGCATCCCTGGGATTCTCTTCTTCCATGTGACACCATTTTGAAGGAATGAATCCGACTGAGCTAAAGAGCTGCATGACATGATAGTGCTATACCTAATTTTTTATTGGGCAGTCATTTTTCAGTTGTGTCCTACTCTTTGTGACCCCATTTGGGGTTTTCTTGGCAAAGATTCCAGAGTGGTTTGCCATTTTCTTCTCGAACTCAGTTTACAGATGAGGAAACTGAGGCAAGCAAGGTTAAATCACTTGCCTAGGGTCACACAGCTAGTAAGTGTCTGAGACCACATTTGAACTCAGATCCTTTTGACTCTAGGCCCAGCACTCTATCCACAGCACCACCTAACTGTCCATAGCTAATTACAGCCCCACATAGACAAGTGGGACTGTTTCATGCTACCATCCCGAGCTGCATGCCCAAGACTGGACTATTCCAGTCCAGTTTCGCTCCATGCTCTGATTTTGGATTCCAAACCACTTACATGTACTTCAGGCCTATATTTACGCTTATACTTGCTGTGTTAAACCATTAAGGTCTACTAAAGCTTAATACGTAAGCTTTAATAGCTTAACAGTGCACAAAGACTTCTGGGACACACTGTACTAGGAACAGCCAGGGATATAAACAAATTAAAGATGGTAAATTTGGATTGTCTTCTCAAATAAATTATGAGGTCCTTGAAAACAGACTCTATTTTCTACTTCTTTTGAATCCCCGCAATGCAAAGCTACAATAAAACGGAAACCATTTTAAGTAATAATAATTTGCATTTACATGAAGAGGTCATTCAGATTAGGTAGGAAGATAATGTAGCAATGACTTTGTCTCCTTAGCTTACCTTTTGTTCTAACTCATATTCATTGGTTGAGAAGATATTGAGAATATCTAACTCTAAGTGAGATAGTTGTCTCCAACAAAGGACATTAATTTCCACCTTGAAACAAAAGAGACTTTATCTTAACTTAGAAGTATTCTACCCAGCTTCTGTTAGCTGGGTGTGGTGATAACTAAAGATTTATCAATTTGACTTTATCATTGAGAGCTTCTAATCATTATGCCCTAGCAAAATAGGCTGAGTTGAGCCTAGGAATTAGAAGCAGGGATTAGCATAGCAAAGAAGCTGGGTATACAAAACATGTTGAGTGAACAGGTCCAAGGGAAAAAATGCAGTGGCAGTACCGGATAATATCACTACATGTGTTCTAACTTGGCTACCCATAATGGTGTATTTTTGTGGGAGATTGTACTTGCCCTGGGCTTTTGGTACCAGAGCAGGGGTGGTAGGATGGAAGTAATATCCTAGTGTGAGTTTTCTTACTGTGTATTTCATGAGATTCCTTTGTTTTTAACTAGTTGTTTCTCTGGCTGACTAGAGAAGAAAGAATCCATTGGTAGGATTCGCAAACTGTGATTTTGAGTAGATTTAGATCCATAAAGTGCCTTGAAGCTAAGGTAGCTATTCTGGGGGGCCCACACCTAGGGGGAGGGAATGCCCTAGCTGCCATGTATTATCATCACCTTTATACAGGTGAGAAATTAGAGGCATAGAAGTGTTAAGTGACCTGCTCAGGTCATACAACTGGTAAGTGTTGAGCTAGGATCTAGACCCATGTCTCCTAACCCCTGCCATCCTGCCACTTGTAGGCGGTTTCACTATTATTATCCATAATTTGCAGAAGAGGAAACTGAGGCTCAGGTAGGTTAAATAACTCGCCCACATTCACCTGCCTAGTAAATAAATCTTCTACTACATTGATAAATTTCATAATGAATAAACAAATGCAATACACATTGTTCTGATAAACCAATTAGCAAAAATTAAATAGGAGATAGTTTCCATCAATTAATCTCCAACATTCACTGAGCATTTACTAGGTACAAGTCTCTGGGTGCAAAATCCTATGGTGGAGCCAGGGTTGAGGGATGCATAAGTCTAAGACAGAGTTTCTTAAACTTTTTCTACTCAAGACCCCTTCAACACTTCTTAAACTGTGGGTTGTGACCCCACGTGGGGTCCTGACCCACAGTTTACGAAGCCCTGGACACGGTCCCTGTCTTTAAGAAGCTTGGGATCTAGTTAAGGAGGAGCATTACTTTTAAGGTATAGGGTTCCTTAAAGACCCAAGACCCACATTTTACAGATGAGGAAAATGAGGCCCAGGGAAGTTAATGACTGGTCAAAGTCACAGAAGTGGTAAGTGAAGAGCTAATAATAATTAATATTTATATCATGCTTTGAAGTATACAAAGCAATCTATACACATTACCTTATTTGCTCCTTATAGCCCTGGGAGGTAGGTACTGAAGGCCTGACTATTCTCATTTTACAAATGAGGAAACTGAGTCATGCAAAGGCTAAGTGACTTGCCCAAGGGCACACACAGCTGGTTAGCGTCTGAGGCAAGATTGACACTTAGGTCTTCCTAACTTCAGGTCCATCCTTCTATCCCTCTTAGCTATTTTCCTGAGTTCCCTGCAGGCGAAATTTCAGTGGGGAAGTGGCAATAGTAAGGCCAAGAAGACCCAGATTTCAGTCGGCATCTGGTAGTTGCTCCTGCCTTGGGCCTCTCACATCTCAAACCCATCCCATCTGCAGATACTACACTTTTCATGTTTTCATTATTTTAATAACCTTCTTTAAAGCTTTTAATAGTTTCCTGTTCCAATAGCTAACAGGTCCAAACTTCTCTGCCTGGCTTTTGGGGACATCAATGCTCTGGCCCCACCCTACATAATCAACTTTATTGCTTATGAATCTCCTAATCAATGATTTCTCCTGATCAATATGCTGGCCTTCTAGAATCTGAGACTCCTTCCAAGCTAGGCATCATGGTGTCTAGAATCTTAAAACCTGAGATCTGAACAGGATTTTTGAGATAATCTAGTCCAGATTTCTCTTTTTATAGGCGAGGCTCAAAGGCTGGAAATGACTTGTCCAAAGTCTCTTTACAATCAAGCAATCCATACATTGAACATCTATTGTGTATCTTGCACTATGGAGGTTACCAAAAAAATATTGAAAAATATTCTCTGCCATTGAGGAGCTCGTAATATAGATGAGGAGAAACTAACAGCTGAAGAAATTAGAGAATAAATGAGACAGTATATAATTAAAAGCTAAATTGTATGGTACAGGCTGGTGCTATGGGAGTTGAGAGCAGAAATGCGTGGGCTAAAGGAAAGGTTTCATAGATGAAATGGGCATTAAAGAGGGGTAGGGCTTAGGTAGAGGAGAGATGAAAAGCACAAAGTACTCATGAGAATGTCTGGGTAGAACAATGAGAACACCTGTCTGACTCAAGCAAAGTATACTAGTAAGTAGAGGGAAATAAGTTTAGATGGGTGGCTTAGAGCCAGGTAGGGTTAGGGTGGGACCTTAAAGAATTCAGGTAGAAAACTGTCACAGAAACACAGACATAGAGACGGAAAGGACCCTTGAATGTTTGGGACTATAATAATTCATGAAAATCATCTATTAAAGCATGGAGGGATAGTAATCATGAAAGAAATCATGGATTTTCTTCTCCTTATATACCTTCTCTCTTGGAGAGACTATCTTTTTTCTACGTATCCTCTCCCCTTACCAGCGCCCATGTGTTTCAATTATCTCTAGGTAGATGACTCCCAGAACTATATAACTCGTCTTTCTCTTCAGTACCAGGTCCACATTACCAAGTGCCCATGGGACATCTCCAAGGGGATACCCCGTAGCCACCTCAAAGTCAATATGTCCAAAGCAGAATTCATCATCTTTCCCCAAAAAAATCTACTTTTCTTCCAAACTTCCCTACTTCTGTCAAAGGCACCACTATCCTTCCAGTTACCGGTGTCATCCTCAACTCTCTCCTTCTTTTCATACCCCACACCCAAGCATCTGCCAAGTCAGTTCTACCTCCACCACATTTCTCACATCCGTTCTCTTCTCTCCACTCACACAGTCCTCACCCTAGTTCAGACCTCCATCACTTTTTGCTTGGACTATTTCAATAGCCTTCTATGTGTTCTTTCTGTCTCAAGCCTCTTCCTGATCCAATCTTCCTCCACACAACTGGCAAAATGATATTCCAAGAGCACAGGACTGACTATGTCACACCCCTGCTTAAAAAGCTTCAGACCTACCACTGCTGGGATAAAATATAAAATTCCTTGTTTAACATTTAGATGCCTTCACAACCTGGCTCCAACCTGTCTTTCTAGAATGGAGCAGGGGATAAGATCACTAGTGTTACAGTTAGGAAGACAGGATTCAAACACAAATCCTTGCTCCAAAGTGAATAGGACTCTTTCTTTCCACAATACCACAATGACTATTTTTAGGTGGGGGGGGTGGGGGGTGGAGTTCATGATCTGATGGTCAACCTACCAGGTTCAAACCCCAGGCTGGTCCACTGCAATGTCTGGTATAAAGACCCAGTCTTCCTAAGCTTGTACTTTTAAAAACCTTTCCATCTTATATCTTGTTGGCTGAGCCTTCACAGTGACCTCCGAATCACCGCAAGAGGACCCCATCTGAATTATCACAAAATAAACTCTGATGTGCCACAGAAAGTTCTGCCATGAAAGATTTAAAAAAGACTAATATTGAGTAGCATGCCTCACTGTACCCCCTCACCAGCCTAGGCTGGTACCTATCTTGCCCTAACCCAAGTCCCAGTTTGGGCAGCACAGTGGGTAAAAGCACTGGACTCAGACTCAGGAAGACCTAAATTCAAATCTCACCTCAGAAACTTATTACCTGGGCATGGAACTTAACCAGCCTTAGTTTCGTTATCTGTAAAATGCAATTGTAATAGCACCTATTTTGCAGGGTTGTTGTGAGGATCAAATGAGATAACATGTATGTCACTTCAGAAACTGAAAATGTAATATAAATTATTATATTATCAACACATTAGCTTTATTAGTTATCTACTGTTCTGCCTGATCTAGAAACAGATCCTTTTACACAAATCTCTTCAGACATTTCTGTTCGTCATCTCTACTCCTTCCCCACCTGAGAACAAGCCACCCTGAGCTTTGATAAGACAGATGTAGCTTTATCTTGCTTAGTTCTAGGCCTCTGCTGCACTTTCTAGACATTTTCAGTCCCATCACTATGCATATACTGCCTCTCCCCCCACACTTTATAAGATCCCCTTAATATCTTGTCTTCCCTCATTAGTATGCAAGTTCCTTGATGGCAGGAATTCTCTTACTTACTAGTAAGCACTTAATAAATGTTTTATCTATCTAATAATGTCTATAGGGAAAAGTACTATTTGAGTTTCAAGCTACTAACTTCCACTCTGTTTAAAAGTGGGGGCCTTTCTGTAGTGATGTGAGACTTGTTACTTTAAGATTTGAATAGAACTTCAGCAAAGTTACAGGATATAAAATAAATCTACGTAAGTCATCAGCATTTCTATGTATGACCAACAAAGTCCAGCAGCAAGAAAGAGAAAGAAATATTCAATTTAAAATAACTGTAGATAACATAAAATACTCAGGAGTCTGCCTGCCAAGACAAATCCAGGAACTATATGAACACAATTACAAAACACTTTTCACACAAATAAAGTCAGATCTAAACGATTAGAAAAGTATCGATTGCCCAAGGCAGGCTGAGCTAATGTAATTAAAATGATAATTCTACCTAAATTAATCGACTTATTCAGCGCCACAGCAATTACACTAACAAAAAATTATTCCGGTGACCTAGAAAAAGTAATAACAAAATTCATCTGGAAGAACAAAAGGTCAAGAAGATCAAGGGAATCAATGAAAAAAATGCAAAGGAAGGTGGCCTAGCCATGCCAGGTCTAAAACTATATCATAAAGCAGCAATCATCAAAAATATTTGGTATTGGGGGTGGAGCCAAGATGGTGGAGTGAAGCAGTGACTTGCTTGAGCTCTCCTCCAAACCCCTCCAAGTACTCATAAAAAATGGCTCTAAATAAGTTCTGAAGCAGCAGAATCCACAAAAAGACAGAGTGAAATAAATTTCCAGCCCAAGACAACCTGGATGATTGATCAGAGAGGTGTATCGCGCCGGGCTGGGAGCACCAAGCAGCGTGGGCGCGCAGGCCGCAGTGAGCCTGGAGCAGGCCTCAGAGGACTGAATCACGGGCAGCTGTGGAGGTTTCCGGACTCCTCAATGCACCAATGCCACAGACAAATTAGAAGGTCAGTGGGAAAAGTCTGTTTCTGTGGTGCTGAGACAGGAAGGTGGGGTTTCAGCTCCATTCCCCAAGAGCATGGCGGGGGGGGGGCAGCTAATTCCTGAGCTTCTGGCCCACAGACTGAGGGGGAATCCAGTGGCTGATCAGAGAGGGATTGCAGGGATCTCTTTGCCAGTGCTGAGGCAGGAATCTCTTGCTTTGCCTGTGTGTGGATCTGGGTCACAGTTCTGGGTGGCAGTGCTGGGGTGAAGAGGAACACTGGCATGGTGGAGCTTGTAGTGGCTGTGGAGAGGAACCCCTCCTCACAGTGACAGGACAGAAAGGAGTACTTGTAGTCACAGGCCAGGAAAGGAGCAAACACCCCACCCCTTATCATACCACCTTGGAAGAACTGAAAATTTACAGGTCCCTACAAGTATCTCTGAAATCAGATGTACAAACCCCCGAAGCTTGGGACAGTACACTCTCCACATTGGAAGCAGATGCTTACCTTAACAAAGAGTTTAAAACTCAAGTAATTGGCCGGGATCATGAGCAAGCAGCACAAAAAGAGTCAGACTATATTATCTTACTTTGGTGAAAAAGAAGATCAAAATATACAACCAGAAGAAGACAACAAAGTCAAAGCTCCTACATCCAAAGCCTCCAAGAAAAATATGAATCAGTCCCAGGCCTTGGAAGAGCTCAAAAGGGATTTTGAGAAACAAGTAAGGGAAGTAGGAAATGAGAGTGATGCAAGAAAATCATGAAAAACAAGTCACCAGCTTCTAAAGGAGACCCCAAAAAATACTGAAGAAAATAACACCTTAAAAAATAGCCTAACCCAAATGGCAAAAGAGGTCCAAAAAGCCAATGAGGAGAAAAATGCCCTAAAAAGAAAAATTGGCCAAATGGAAAAGGAAGTCCAAAAGATTACTGAAGAAAATACTTCCTTAAAAATTAGAATAGAGCAATTGGAAGATAGTGACTTTATGAGAAATCAGACACAGTAAACAAATCCAAAAGAATGAAAAATTAGAAAACAATGTGAAATATCTCATTGGAAAAAAAACCAATAGATCCAGGAGAGAGAATTTAAAAATTATTGGACTATCTGAAAGCCATGATCAAAAAAAGAGCCTAGACATCATCTTTCAAGAAATTATCAAGGAAAACTGCCCTGATATATAGAACCAGAGGGCAAAATAGAAATTGAAAGAATCCACATCTCCTCCTGAAAGAGATCCCCAAAGGAAAACTCCTAGGAATATTAGCCAAATTCCAGAGTTCCCAGGTCAAGGAGAAAATATTACAAGCTGCCAGAAGGAAACATTCAAGTACTGTGGAAACACAATCAGGATAACACAAGATTTAGCAGCTTCTACATTAAAGGACCGCAGGGCATGGAATATAATATTCGGAGGGCAAAGGAGATAGGATTACAACCAAGAATCACCTACCCAGCAAAACTGAGTATAATCCTTCAGGGGAAAAAATGGTCATTCAGTGAAATAGAGGACTTTCAAGCATTCTTGATGAAAAGACCAGAGCTGAATAGAAAATTTGACTTTCAAATACAGGACTCAAGTGGAACATGAAGAGGTAAACAGGAAAGAGAAATCATAAGAGACTTATTAAGATTGAACTGTTTACATTCCTGCATGGAAAGATGATATTTATAACTCATGAGACCTTTGTCAGTATTAGGGTAGTTGGAGGAAAAAAATATATGTATGTATATGTAGATAGATAGATAGAGGGCACAGGGTGAGTTGAAGATTAAGGGGTCATATCTGGAGAATAAAATTAAGGGATGAGAGAGGATTATACTCGGAGAAGAAGAAAGGGAGAGGTAGAATGGGGTAAATTATCTCACAAAAAAAAGCAGAAAAGTCTCTTACAGTGGAGGGGAAATGGGGGAAGGTGAGAGGGAATGAGTGAATCTTATTCTCATAGGATTTGGCTTAAGGAGGGAATAACATACACATTCAATTGGGTATGGAAATCTGTCTTACCCTACAGGAAAATAGGGGGAGAAGGGGACAAGAGAGCAGGGGGATGATAGAGAGGAGGGCAGATTGGGAAAGGGGTAATCAGAAGTAAATACTTCTGAGGAGGGACAGGGTCAAAAGAAAGAATAGAATAAATGGGAGGGCAGGATAGGATTAAGGGAAATAGAGTTAGTTTTTCACAACATGTCTACTATGGATGTGTTTTGCATAACTGCACATGTACAACCTATATTGAGTTGCTTGCCTTTTCAATGAGGGTGGGTGGGGAGGGAGGAAGAGAGAAAATTTGAAACCTAAAGTTTTAAAAACATATGTTTTAAAAAAATGTTTTCACATGCTACTGGGGAATAAGAAATACAGGAAATGGGGTACAGAAGTCTATCCTGCCCTACAGGAAAATAGAAGGGGAAGGGGATAAGAGAAGGGGAGAGAGATAGAAAAGAGGACAGACTAGTGGAAGGGATATTCAGAATGCATGCCATCTTGGTGTGGAGGGAGGGAGGAGATGGGGTGAAAATTTGGAACTCAAAAACTTGTGGAAGTGAATGTTGAAAACTAAAAATAAATAAATTTATATTAAAAAAAATATTTGGTATTGCCTAAGAAACAGACTGGTAGATCAGTGGAATTAGGGACACAAGACACAGTAGTAAATGACTATAGTAATGTATCATTTGATAAACCCAAAGACTCCAGGTTCTGGGAGAACTCACTATTTGACAAAAACTGCTGGAAAATCTGGAAAATAGTACAGCAGAAACTAGGTGAGGCTGCTCTATGCTCTATCTTCTCTTAAAGTTAAAGAGATTTCAAGGCTTCCTTAGGTAATTTAAAATATCTCCTCTATGTCTCCTCCCTGAAAATTTCCCTGATACAGAAATGAACTCAGGCTAAAGAAACAGGAGAAGGTGAATCACAATTTAACAAGAAAAAAAAAAAGCTAAGATCCATCCAAAAATTTTACCCAATCTGATGCCAGAAAAGGGCTTTCAATTAAAACATTGCAGTGAATGGCTGCAAGTGCATACATATGACCTAAGAATCAAGAGATATGGTGATAAGATAAGCTGAAGGAATCCTTAATGTTTTCGAATCACTTCTTTGGAAAACATCCCACTCAAAGACTTTTATGAACTGATGCAGAGTGAAGAGAACAGAAATGAGAAAAACAATATACATGATGACCTCAATAGTGTAAATGAGAAGATGGATAAAAGATAGTCGAGTTCTGAGAAAATGTAATAACCAATCTTGGTCCCAGAGCACACATGAAGAAATGCATCTCCCTCCTTTTGGTAGAGGTGTGGCCGACTAGGGAATTTACATACATTGTCAGACAAAATCTTTGTGTTGGTAATTTTGTGTCTGGATTTTTCCTTGTTACCAAGGAGGGCTCATTTTGGTGGTGGGAGTATAACTGGAATTGAATGTGATAAAAAACTTTTCTATCGCACTTGTAACCAGAATTTCCTGATTTAAGCTTATTTTCCTATAATTATTTCACATGCTATTAGTCATCTCCTCAGGGAGTCAGGAACTTCTTGGATGGCAGGGACTGGTTCTCAGCACTATATTTTAAGAAGAACATTATTGAACAGCAAGGGGTCAATGAGGATGGTGAAGGACCTTGAGGGCATTTCCATGTTGTTTTCAGTCATTTCAGTTGTGTCTTCATGACCCTATTTGGGATTTTCTTGGCAAAGATACTGGAGTGGTTTGCTATTTCCTTCTCCAGTTCATTTTATATATGAGGAAATGGAGGCAAACAGGGTTAAGTGATTTGTCCAGGATGACACAAATATAAAGTGTCTGAGGTCAAATTTGAACTCAGAAAGATGACTTCTTTATCCACTCCGCCACCTAGCTGCCCCCTTGAGGGCAAACCATATGCTTATCCTTTAAAGTGGAGGTTCCCGAACTTATTGGGCCTACCACTACCTTTTCAAAAGAAAAAAAATGACTCAGCACCCCCTTGGAAATCTACTTTCTTTAACCCTTTAATGTTTTTTTAATCTGCATAATTTCAAAAATATGTATTTTTTTGAATGACACATCTTAAATTTAATGATTTATTGTAAATTTGTGGGGTTTTTCTGCATTGAAATTTTGATGATGCAATATTATGTCATGTAACTGTGTAGCATCATATTATGAACAAATCATTACGTGCTCATATTCCTGCCAGTGCGTGCTGGACTTCCAGACAATGCTCGACAAGCTCACCTGCCAATACTTGCTTGTTAAGACCTGTTGGCCAACTTAACCACTGTTGGGTTATAACTTGCATTTGGTGTGTTTATTTGGAAAATAAGGTAATCACTATGACTTTAGCTCTGTTACACAACAGATGAAACATACAAAAGGTTTTTCAAAATTTTCTTCTCTTCTCTTCTTTCCTCATGCTTCCACCAGCTCCTTGCTTTTATTGCATGCCCCCTAAATGCACCCCAGGCTGCTACAGCCCCCCCATTATTCCAGTGCCCCCCAGGGGGTGGTATTGCCCACTTTGGGAACCTATGCTAAAGGAACTAGAGACATTTGTCCTAGAGAGCAGAAGGATTGAGGGGGTGAGCTACATAGTTATCTTCAAGTTTCTAATTTCCCTTTCAGTTGTAATTTCAAACTATAGAATAATCTAGGGAAGTCCAGGGGTGGAGAACACACGGCCGGGAGGCTACATGTGGCCCTGTAGGTCCTCAAGTGCAGCCCTTTGACTGAATCCAAACTTCACAGCACAAATTCCTTTAATAAAAGGATTTGTTCTGTAAAACTTGGACTCAGTCAAATGGCCACACCCAAGAACCTAGAAGGCCACATGTGGCCTCGAGGTTGCAGATCCCCCATCTCTTATTCTAGGCCAACCCTCTGAGCATTTTGTCATGTCTAATACTTCATAATCCCACTTGAGTTTTCTTGGCAAAGATACTGGAGTGGTTTGCTATTTCCTTCTCTAGCTCATTTTACAGATGAGGCAACTGAGGCAAACAGGGTTAAGTGACTTGCCCAGGGTCACACAGCTAGTAAGTGTCTGAGGGAGGCTGGATTTGAACTTGGGAAAATGGGTCTTTCTGACTCCAGACTCAGCACTCTGTTCACCGTGACGCCTAGCTTTTCATTTTACAGATGAGGAACTTCAGAAGTTTGGGCAACTTGCCCAAATTCCCTGAGGTACTAAATATGTAGGTAGCATCCTATGATCCTGAATGGTAAGTGTAAGTACTATCCTCACAATCTGTGGCCTGGGTATCATTCTTTCTAGAATATAATGATCTCTGCAAAGAGCTTACATGGTAAGCCCTTAAATCATGGAGTGTTGGAAGGGGCCTTAGGTGTTATTTATTTCAACCCCCAGGCTTTATAAGAGAAGAAACAGCTTTCCCTAAGCATACTTAAGCCCAGAGGGGGAGAAAAAATCGTTTCAAGTTGATGAATGAATGATGAAGTCCTCTAGTGGTAGATTGCAGCATCACAAGGCTGGAAAGAAACAGCTCAAGTGTGACTTGGTATGGGAAATTGAAATGCATAGACTGCCCTCATCTGGCCACCATCCTGAATTTAAATGGAGGCTGATTTTCAAGGTACCTCAAGAAGCTAATTATGTATTTTCTCATCATGTTGGAACTTTTCATCTAAAAATGTTGACTGCTCATTCTGCTTCCCAGCCCTCTTAGATCAAGTGATCACTTTGTACGCCTCCCTACAGTCTTTCATGCCTCTATTATGAAATCGAGCGCAGTCATTTCATTTGAGCTCCTGCCATGTCATCTACTAGACTGCAAATATTTTTAAAATAAAAAGGCCTAAAACATTTTTACCTCCCCCTTCGTGCCTAGCACATAGTGGTTCCAAATAAATGTTTGTTGAATGAATAATTGTCATATCACTTTAAACTCAGGTCTTCTGAATTCAGGTCGAGTACTCTGTCTACTGTCGGATATCACAGTTGCTAAAGAATGAAATTTACAGGTCACCCAGAGATCAGTGGAGAGCTATGTGGCGGGCATGAGTAGTCTGTAACATATTACACTGAAGAAATGCACAGAAGAAACTACCTGTAGAAAGAATAAGGGGCCCTGTGTTCACACTAAACAGTTTTGTACCTTTTGTGAATTTAAATGTGACATAATAATTGCAAATACTGTTAAACACAAACATTTCTTCACCTTTCATAAATTTATTAAATAAAAAATAAATTTATTTTATAAAAGAAAGAATAAGGGACAACAAAAAGACAACCCATATCGTCCTTTGGTATCTATCTACAGAAGGTCAAGACCTCTAGACCAGGGGAAGGCTCCCAGAGCTTGGGGCAGAACCTCTCTGGAAGATTCCCAGGAGGATATAAGCAGGAGTCACACAGGATGGGCAGGCATAGATGGGCTGTGTGCCAGCCTTAATGAAATCACAGATTCTTTATGAAGTATCTCTCCAAAGCATTCACCTATTGTATATTTGGTCCTAGACATACAGAAATGAAAACAATGAAATTGACAAAAGAAATTGACAGTCTAGCTGGAGAGACAAAACTACATTTTTTTAAAAAATCTAATTAAATAATGTAATGGGGGTCTGGCATATCCACAGAGAGCCTCGGGTGGCATCTTTCAATGAGGATAGGACAAGAAGTCTACTTCCAAAAGACTTATAATGATGCAAAGGTATGTTGGAGAGACTATGGAGCATGTGTAGACATTCTGTAACTGTTTCCAGCCTGCTGGCTATATGATTATTAGAAAGAGCCTTTTTGAATTGGAGGTATAGCCAGAGCTAGGGATGTGTTCCAAAAGACATGAGTCAGCTTTGGCCTAGTCTCTTTGCCTCAAATCTCTTAGGAAATCTTAGTGACTCCTTTGTGTTACAGCATCTGGTAAGAGAGAATATTGGAAGGAGAGAGACCTTGGAGCCACCTCCCTCTGCGGTCACGCGGGCCCGTGAAAGGAAGGGCCTCCATCCTTGGCCGTTCCATTTATTCTTTGCCATTCTAGAAGGAAGTGGAGTCTCTTATCGCGTGAGTTTCCAAACGTCAGTAGCGTGCTTCAGCATCACGGCATTGCAAGACCAGAAGGCAACTTCAGGGTCCCAGCTTTCCAAGCTGACTTCGGCAGCTAGTGAAGCATGGATGTCCCCAAGGAGTAGTTACTATTTTGGGGGACTTTGGAGAGTGGTAGTTAAGACAAGGACTCATCTGGCAGTCTTACCGTATCTGGACATGAATTTGACAGGATTCATACCATGTGTAAACTGAGCTAAATTATGAACCTACTCCCTTCAAAGTCCAAGGTGGTGTAGAGGGAAGGTTATGCCTTGGAGGTATTGGGGAAAATGTTATACATTTATTCTCTCATATATTTGAAGCATATTTCCCTTTGTGAAAGGTATACAATGTTAAGTGGTCAAATAGAACTGGTGTGCTAGTCACTGATACTTAATGGAGCAGGAATGTGCTGGTATCAGCTTGAACAGACTCTGGAGAGTCAGTTGTTAAATTTTCACTGTGACCATGTTATGCCTTGGAAATCAGCAAATGCTACAAATTAGGGTTTGATTTATTTTTTATTGTCTAGATTTAAGGGGGGGGTTGGGAATACACATTAATATAGTTCTTACAATGTACCTGTCACCGTGATAAGCACTTTTTACAAATATCATCTCCTTTGATCCTCACAACAACCTTGAGAAGTAGGTACTATTATTATCGTCATTTTAGAGTTGAGGAAACAGAAGCGAATAGAGGTTAAATGACTTGCCTAAGGTCACACAGAGCTAGTAAGTGTCTGAGGCTAGATTTGAACTCAGGCCTTACTGAATTCAGGCCCAGTACTATATCCACTGTGTCACCAACCTTCCTTAATTGCGGATTAAACTTAAAAGTCTGCCGTGCACATATATACATAGATTTTTTTTTTCAGAGAGCCAGTTGTTAAAGATTTACCAACACACCCTGCAATGAGAGGAACACAGTTGGTGGGAACTCAAGATGATGAGAACAGAGACTACTGCCCAAACCCTCAGGGTTACCTCTGATACCCTGAGAGGCAAATGCAGCACTCAGGATCTGAGAAGCTATATGACCATTACATAGTGTTAAAGGAGGATCCAAAATGCTTTGGTCTCCCATACAAATGAATGGTAGGGAGAAAGGCATAGGAGACAAACTTAGCCAGGAAGCGAAGTCTTTGTCCTCCTCCCACCTTTATTATGTATCTGCAGCCAGCAACCGGCCTGCCTTACAATCACGAAGTCTGTCCTTCTTCATTCTCGATTAGGGGCCAAGGCTTAAAACCCTTTTTCTGAGATTCTTCTGAAATTCCTTTTGTCCTTGAGCTCCCTACTAGACATTTTTCAATTCTTTTATGTAGCTCTTTTGTATTCTAACTGCTTCCTTAATTTGCTCCCTCCTAAATACATTTTAGCTGTCAGTCTCTGAACTTTTCCTTTTTTTAAAATTTCATTCATTCTCAGAAATATTGTGTGCGTACATATACACACATTCATATATGTGTGTCTATACACATATGTATATATGCACATGAGATGTATTAATATATGCATACAAACATGTATATTTCTAGACTTGTGTGTACACATGATTCTGTATCTGTCACATACTACACATGTAATATTATGTTTTATGCATTTTAGATCTATTTCTTTCCTGATATTATTTATACTTGGTTTCTATTTTGTTACAGAGGCAGAGTCACTGAACGCTAAGGCTGTAAGAGACCTTAGAGATCATTAAAGAGAACCTCCTCATTTCTTGCAATTCCAAATGCTTATTCAGCTGCCTTTCTCCTGCCAGTTATCTATGTTTACATTTCATCCATCCATTTTTTTAAGCTCTCTATTTTCTCATTAATCCATTTTTCTTTCAAATGAGGGATTAGCTCAACAATGAGGCACTTTATTAGGCAGAGGAGCTGTTAATAATGGCTCAATTCCCGACTCTGTCAGCATCTCCGCTCCTGCCTCCCCAGGCTTCTCTCTCCCTTCCAAGCCTCTGTCTCTTCCTGTCTACAAGACAGCTCTAATGCTGATGCTTATTCTGTAACTGTCTCATGTTGTAGCTGAAAAGAAACTCAGAAACTATCTAGTCCAACTTTCTCATTTTACAATTGAAGAAACTGAGGCCCAGATATGAAAGAACCTGCCATAGGTCTCTGAGCTCATGGCAGAAAAAGACCAGTCCTGGGCAAAATTGCCAAGTAGATGAAGTTTGGGAGTCTCCTCTTTCCCAACGCTTTCTTTATTTAATAGCTTCTCTCCCATGGATTATTCATCATGATAGGCCTGGGAATTGACTGCTTCAAATGATGCATGTGTTCTGGCTGAGGAATTTACCATGAAATGCTGATCTTGCACCCAGGCCTCTTTCAGGGTCTTGGGGTCAGCACTAAAAGACTTGGTGGTTTGGGATGACTCAGTAAATTCTGGGTGGTCTTTTGGTCAACCCCACCTCCACCTCCACAATGGGGACTGACCACTCAACCAGGAAGAGCTACCCACTCAGTAGACTTTAAAAGGAGTAACTTTGCCCTCTCTCTCTCTCTCTCTCTCTCTCTCTCTCTCTCTTCTCTCTCTCTCTCTCTCTCTCCCTCTCCCTTTCTCTCTCTTTCTCTCTCTCTCCCCAGCCATTCTTTTTCTTTCTCTTTTGGTCTGTGTCTGTCTTTCTGTCTTTGTCTCTGTCTCTGTCTCTCTCTCTCTGTCTCTGTCTCTGTCTGTCTATCTCTCTCTCTTCCCCTCCCTCTCTCTCTCTCTCTCTCTCTCTCTCTCTCTCTCTCTCTCTCTCTCTCTCTCTCTCCTCTCCCTTTCTCTCTCTTTCTCTCTCTCTCCCCCAGCCATTCTTTTTCTTTCTCTTTTGGTCTGTGTCTGTCTTTCTGTCTTTGTCTCTGTCTCTGTCTCTCTCTCTCTGTCTCTGTCTGTCTATCTCTCTCTCTTCCCCTCCCTCCCTCCCTCCCTCCCTCTCTCTCTCTCTCTCTCTCTCTCTTACTCTCTCTCTTTCCCCCAGCCATTCTTTTTCTTTCTCTTTTCATCTGTCTGTCTCTCTTTGTGTCTGTCTTTCTGTCTTTGTCTCTGTCATTGTCAGTCTCTGTCTCTCTGTCTCTGTCTCTCTGTCTGTCTGTCTCTCTCTCTCTCTCTCTCTCTCTTCTCTCTCTCTCTCTCTCCCTCTTTCTCCTAGTCTACCTCTGTCTCACTCTCCTTCATTTCCCCAGAATGTGGGGCAAGTTCCTCAGACCAGGATTTCCGTGAGGAATGGAGATGACCATTGGTTGATCACAGCAGCCAGAGGAGAGGATCTGCTAAAGGAGCTTAATCCTGAGCCTCTGGCTGCCTCTTCTGCCTTGTGTTTCTTTCCAAGAGTACGGGTGACTGAATAGTGATCCTGAGAAGAGCACTTCCAACCTTTGAGGTGACATGGCGAGTTTGAGTGGTCAGAAGCTCCTGGGGTCTTCAGCTGGTGCCATCTACAATACAGGAGATGCCCCTTGAGCTTCTACATTTTAGAGAAGACAATGATTAATGGGAAGAAGATTACCACCTCTGCCTTGGCTTGCCAGAAGACATTTATCTTTAGGGAACTGTTTAGACAGTACAGAGGAGAGGAGAAGGTGAAATGCTTATCCTGCAGTCCCACAAAATGTTTTACATTTGAAATGTTTTAAGTGTCAGCCTCCCAGGAGAAAAGAATATTAGTTATCAGTACAAGCTTATGACTCTCTCCTCTCATTTCCTCTACATTTCAGCCAAATGGGCCTATTTGTTGTTCTTCATATTTGACATTCCATCTCCCATCTCTGAATTTGCAGTGTATAGAACTGTGCCCATGTGCCCCGTGCCTAGAACCTTCTCCTGCCTCCACCACCTGGAACAACCACCTCCCTTCAAAGGTCGGCACAAGCGCTACCTGCTTCAAGAGGTCTTTCCTGATTCCCTGGTCGTTGGTGCTCCCTACCCCAAATCACTTTGTATTCATTTCATAAATATCCTATGTGTATTGATCTGTGAACATGTATTCTCCTGGTAGAATGCAACTCCTCGAGGATCAGAACTGTCTCACTTTGTATTTGCTCCTCAGTCACCTTGCACATAATTTCTGTCATTCTTCAATCATGTCTAACTCTTCATGGCCCCATTTGGGGTTTTCTTGGCAAAGATACTGGAGAGATTTGCCATTTCCTTTTCCAGCTCATTTTACAGATGAGGAAACTGAGGCAAACAGGGTTAAGTGACTTGCACAGGGTTACACAGCTAAGTAAGTGTCTGAGGCCAGATTGAACTCAGGAACATGGATCAGGAAGACTCCAGGTGCATGCTTTATCCACTGCACCACCTAGCTGCCCCCTTACGCATAATAGGTATTTAATAAATGTTGATTTATGACTAATTGATTGAGACAGATAGCTGGCACAGTGGAGAGAGCTCTTGGCTTGGAGTCAGGAAGACTTGAATTCAAATTCTGCCTCAGATATTTTCTATCGGTGTAACTCTGAGTAAGTCACCTAGCCTTCTTCATCTTTTGTTAATCAAATGAGGTAGCACAGTGGCACATAGTAAGTGCTTAATAAATGCTTGTTTCCTCCCTTCCTCCCTTCTTCCTTCCCTTCCTTCTTCCTCCCATCCTTCTTTCCAAGGTTCCTTCCTTCCCTTTCTTTCCTTCTTTCCTTTCTTCCTCCCATTTTCTCTTCCATAAAATGAGGGAATTGAAATTGATGGTTTTCCAGTCCAAAATTCATGTTTGATTGAACTAGAGTGAGTACTACTTATGTATGACTGACATATAAAGCAGGGTTTTTACTTAGTTCTTTTGGGGAAAATAATGTAACATATGATGTTTTTGTACCTCTACCAGCTGCTTTAATATAATTCCACATATTGTCTTAAGAAAATATAATTGCATATGCTGTCTTAGTATCTCCCCATTATTAATTCAATATTAATGTAAGACTCTTTTAATTTTTGTCCATTCTTATTTCCTATTTCTTTTCATGAAAGTTTTCTTTTGTGCTCAGGATCCTTACCCCTGGACTGTATCAGTACATCAGTGACAGTAAAGTAGAGTTCTTCTGCCAGCAAGAAGGGAAGGATTTGGCTGGGCACAGGGCTTTCCTGTTGTCTTTGAAATCAACCAAGCAACTGAATTGTCTATTTCCCATAGACAACATTCTATATCCTGCCTTTTTTCCTTTGTATGTGACCTCTATATCTGAAAGGCACTCCCTCCTCACTTCCATCTTACAGAAACCCTTGCTAACTTCAGGGGCCCCCACCTACACTAGACCTTTACTGATCACCGCATCTCTCACCCTTGAAATTATTTTCTATTATGTACTTTTTTACATAGCAAGACACAGAAAGAAGTTGATATATAAAACTAAATCTCCATTTCATGCTGCTTGTGTATAGACAGATGTAGATAGATGTGTATATATGTGTATGTGTACATATAGATTTTTACACATGTTATACGTGTTTATATATTGCATATACTATACACATACACATATAATCAATTCCTCAAGTTACTTTCAGAACTGTCTTGCTTGCTTATGCTTCCTTTTGAATTTCCTTGTGTTTTCTTCTATGCATGTAAAAAAAAATGTTCCAATAGCCTTCTTTGGCATTACTAGTGTTAATCCCTCTTCCCCGCACCAACATCCTCCCACCAACAGGAAAAAAAACACCCTTGTTAAAGATATCATAGTGAGCAAGAAGAATCCACACAGTAGTCACATCCAAAAAATGCACGTTTCTTTCTGCAGCTGGTGTCTATCACTCCTCTGTCAGGAGGTGGCTGACATGCTTCATCACAGGTCCTCTGGAGGCATGGTTGGTCACTGCATTGATCAGAGGTCTTAAGGCTTTTCTTTGTAGTGTTGTCCTTGTATAAATTGTTTTTCCTGGTTCCACTTCTCTCTGCATCATTTCATACTACCCAGAATTCTCTGACATTATCTCTTTAGTCATTTCTTACAGCACAATAAAATTCCATTAATTTTACATATCACAATTTGTGCAGCCATTTCCCAATTGTCTAAGAAGCAATCTAAGGTACTCCTTAGTTCTTTTTTTCCCCTTTTTAATCTGCTTCTTTGGGATCAGAAAGTTTGTTTGTTTGTGACTATTTCTTCTCCAATATTATCCTCCATCCTAATCCTTCCCCCTCGTCCTTTCTTGTTTCCCTGTTGAATTTAATGTACGTCTATGCCAAACTGCAAGTCTAACTTCTTTTTGTCCATTTGAAATAAGTGAGGGTCATCTGATACCTGTTCCCCCCCCACCCCTTTCTCTATATTTGTATATTCTTCTCATGTACCATTATTGTAAGAAATAGCTAGTTCCACTCCTGTCTTCCACCTTTCTACATTAATATATTCCTTACTGTCCTTACTCTTTACCTTTTTCAAAACCTCAGGACAGAACCAATACATCCCCAGATTCTCTGTTATTTTTTTCTTTTTTAAAAAAATTCTCTCTATATACCTTTTTCAGACATTAAGATTCTGAAAGAACATTTGTTTCTTCTCCTCCTAATAGAATGTTAACACTACATCATCATATGACACCTTCCAATTATTCAAATAAATTTAACTTTCTAGCTCTTTCTGAACTATTATGTTAATATTTCTAAGTTCCTACTCAGTTCTGGTCTTTTCATCAGAAATGCTTGAAAGTCCTCTATTTCATTTAAAAGTCCATTCCCCCTGTAGAACTATATTCAGCTTTGCAGAGTAAGTTATTTTGGGCTGTAAGTTTATACTCTTGCCTTTTAGAATGCTGGATTCCAAGATCTCCTATCTTTTATAGAAGATGATGCCAGGTCTTCTGTGATCCTGAATGTGGTTCCCAGGTAATTGAATTGCTTCTTTCAGGGTGGTTGATCGATCGATCTATCGATTGATCGATCTATGTATCTATCTGTCTGTCTGTCTATCTATCTATCTATCTATCTATCTATCTATCTATCTATCTATCTATCTATCTATGTAAACCTGAGAGTTCCAGATATTGGCTATAACATTCTTGGGATTTTTCCTTTCGTAGCTTCTTTTAAGAAGTGATGGGTGCAATCTATCTTCACTTTGCCCTTTAGTTCCGATAAATCTAGGCAGTTTTCATTGTAATTTTTTAAAATATAGTGTCTACACTTTTTAAAAATTAGGGTTTTCAGAGTCCAATGATCCTTGAATTATCCCTGCTTGACTTGTTTTCCAGTTCCTTTGTTTTTAAATATCAGATATCTTATATTTGCTTTTGTTTTTCAATCCTTCCATTTCTGTTCTTGCTATATCTTGGAGTCATTGATTTATTTTTGTCTAATTTTTAGTGAGTATATTACTTGAGTAAGGTTTATCACTCTCCTTTTTATTTATTCTCCTTCTAATTCTTTACCCCAGAATTTTTATTTCATTTTAAAATATGTTGTTTAATATCTTTTAGATATTCATGTAAACCTGGAATTTACTACTTCCTGAAGTAACCCACTCCATTCTTGAGCAGGTTTAATTGTTACACAAAATTTTCCTTAAATTCAAAATGTCTTTGCAAATTTTCTTCTCCCCATTATCCCTAAATTTACCCCCAGTTCTAAGAAGAACAAGTCTAATGCTTCTAAGTCTAAAGTCCTTCAAATATTGTAAGATGGTATTCCTACTCCTATTAAGTCTCCACTTTTCTAAACTAATCATCTCCAATTTCTTCAACCACCAGACAGACAGATCTGCTCTGTAACCTAAGCAAATGATATTCAGCACATGGATCATCCTTGTGATTATAATTGAAGTGAAAATTGCAAGTCATTTAGCCTCCCTGGGCTTTAGTTTCCTCATCCATAAAATGAAGGTGAGTGGTGGGACTAGATGTCCCCAATGTCTCTTCCTGATCTTAATCTGTGTATGGTTGCTTCTAGGTCTAAGTGTCATGATTTATTCATTGTGATTAATTCAAAGACACAGCAAATAGTGCTGTTTTTTGAATGGAGGTTGATTGATGCTGCTGGTCTAGAAGAAGAGAGAGCCTTGAGTCTTATTTTAAAAATCAACCTGAGCATGGCTATAGACAATGGCAGATGCTGACAGCCACAATATTGTAAGCATAGCTACTCCTTAGCTAATGTGTCCTGAACTTAGCCAGATCTCCAGTTCATCCCAGAACATGTTACTGAGTACAACATGTCCTAAATATGTCCATACAACATAACATGCATTTCCTCCAATAAAATTCTATTGCTGCCCCCAGGGAGACTTACAAGGTTCTTGAGACCTCGATTTGAATTCCAAACCTAAAATTTACTTTCAAGATGAAAAATTCCTTAACCAGATCCTGCCTAGGCAACCATCATAGTGTCATAGATCTAGCCTAAATTCCTCATCTTACAGATAAGGAAACTGAGAACCAGAGAAGTTAAATGGCTTGTCTAGGATCACATATACAGTAAGTATCAGGGCAAGGGTTCAAATCAGGGCTGGGATTTGAATCAAGGTCCCTTGACTTAAACCCAGCATCCTGTCCATTGCACCATACTGACATTATGAGTTGCTAATCTGAATTAATGGAGGGAGTTTCCACACCAGAAGCTCCCTATACAAAAGAATCATATGTTGCACCCTCTTCCCAAAAAGGGTTCTCCTGCTGTCTGAACATATATACCATAAAGACATGAATGATTGGAATCTGGGTTTGAATTCTGATTCTAATTCCTTAAGGAGTATATAACCTTCCTGAGCCTTTAAAACTTCAAAACAAAGATAATAAAACTTCAGCATTTCTACCTCACAGGGTCATGAGGATAGTGCTTTATGTACTTTAAAACACTATGGAAATGGGAATAATTAGCATGCATCCCTATGGCATAGAAGTGACTGTGAATTCTCAGAAGTCACTGCTCCAGCTGGTCCTGCCATGTTGGAAAAGCTTTTAGATAACATCGCTTATGGCTTTTCAGCTGTTGTTGAGTCATTCCAGTCGTGTCTGATTCTTCGTGACCCCTTTTGGGGTTTTCTTGGCAAAGATACCAGAGTGGTTTTCCATTTCCTTCTCCAGCTCATTTTATAGATGAGGAAACTGAGGCAAACAGGGTGAAGTGATTTGCCCAGGGTCACATAGCTAGAAAGTCTGAGGCTAGATTTGAATTCAGGTCTTCCTGACTCCAGGGCAGGTACATAACACAGTGGATAGAGCACCAGGCCTGAAGTCAGGAAGACTCATGTCCGTGAGTTCAAATCCAGCCTCAGACACTTATTAGCTATGTAACCCTGAGCAAGTCACTTAAACATGTTTGCCTCAGTTTCCTCTCATGTAAAATTAGTTGGTGAAGAAAATGGTGAACTACTCCAGTGTCTTTGCCAAGAAAAGCCCAGATGTGGTCACCCAGAACCAAACATGCCAGAAACCACTCAACAGCAACTTTCTGACTCCAGGCTCAGCACCTAGCTACCTCCAGCGGCGCTGCCCTCCATTGGCAGAGGAATGAAATTGCAGGTTAGGTCCTTATTCTTTTTTCGTTATTTTAAAAAATATTTATTTGTAGTTTTCAACATTCACTTCCATAAGCTTTTGAGTTTAAAATTTTCTTCCCCTCCTTCTCCGCTCCCTTTCCCAGGACAGCGTGCAATCTGCTATCAGCTCTACAACATTAGTCACATTGTAAAGAAGAATTAGAACCAATGGGAGGAACCACCAGAAAGAAGAAACAAAATAACAACAAAAAAGAGAGCAAATAGTATGCTTCCAAGTGCCTTCAGACTGCACAGTTCTTTCCGTGGCTGTAGACGGCGTTTTCCATCACGAGGCTTTTGGAGTTGTCTGAGATCTTTGCAGTGCTGAGAAAAGCCAAGTTGATGAAAGTCAGTCATCACACAAGGTGGCTGTTACTGTGTACAATGTTCTCCTGCTTCTGCTCACTTCACTCAGCATCAGTTCATAGAAGTCTTCTCAGGTTTTTCTGAAATCTGCCTGCTCATCATTTCTCACAGCACAATAGTATTCCATTACACTCATATACCACAACTTGTTCAGCCATTCCCCAATGGATGGGCATCCCCTCAATTTCCATTTCTTTGCCACCACTAAAAGAGCTTCTATGAATGTTTTTGTACATGTGGGTCCTTTTCCCATTTTTATGATCTCTTTGGAATACAGACCTAGAAGTGGTATTGCTGGGTCAAAGGGTATGCACAGTTTTATAGCCCTTTGGGCATAGTTCCAAATTGCTCTCTATTTCACAACTCCATCAACAATGCATTAGTGTTCCAATTTTCCCACACCTTCTCCAATATTTAGCATTTTCCTGTTTTGCCATGTTGGCCAATCTGATAGGTGTGATGTGGTAACTCAGAGTTGTTTTGATTTGCATTTCTCTAATCAATAGTGATTTAGAGCATTTTTTTCATGTGACTATGGATGGCTTTAATTTCTTCATCTGAAAATTGCCTCTTCATGTCCTTTGACTTGTTATCAACTGGGGAATGACTTGTATTCTTCTACATTTGAGTCAGTTCTCTATATATTTGAGAAATTAGGCCTTTATAAGAGATACTAGCTACACAAATTGTTTCCCAGCTTTCTGCTTCTCTTCTAATCTTGGTTGCATTGGCTTTGTTTGTGCAAAAACTTTTCCATTTAATGTAATCAAAATCATCCATCTTGCATTTCATAATGTTCTCTGTGTCTTGTTTGGTCATAAATTCTTCCCTTCTCCATAAATCTGACAGGTGAACTATTCCTTCCTCTCCCAGTTTGCTTACAGTATCAGCCTTTACATCTAACTCATGTACCCATTTTGACTTTATCTTGGTATAGGGTATAAGATGTTGGTCTATGCCTAGTTTCTGTCAGGTCCCTATCCTTAAAGTATGGAGGAGTTGTGATTTGCATTAGCAGAGAGAATACCTCTACCACGGAAACCAAGGAGTTTTTAAAGTAAGTCTGATAGGTATGCAATAAAATATTGACCTGATTTTCCACTTCTTCAACCTTTAATAAAACTGTTCCACGACAATAGCTGTAATCAAAGTGGTAATAACAGTGAACTGAAATTTAGAAGGTACTGATAACATTCATATTCTTTTAGCAACATAGAAATAAGTAAGCTTAGCACCTAGTTGAGATAATAGAAGAGACTGGCCAATAAAAGTCCAATCTCTACAGCACCTGCAAAACTTTCCACCTAGTACCAACTTATATAAAGACTTAGTGACCACTTCCAGAAATGTGTGATAGAGGGACCCTTTCCCTCCCCACTTCAGAAAATGTGCAGATATTCTGTTTCCTACTTGGCTTATTGCATGGTGACCAAAAAAAACCTTTTCAATTGGCTTCTGAACCAGAACTGAATGAAAATACAAAAGGCCCAGACAAAATCTCTCTCTCTCTCTCTCTCTCTCTCTCTCTCTCTCTCTCTCTCTCTCTCTCTCTCTCTCTCTCTCTCTCTCTCTCTCTCTCTCTCTCTCTCTCCTTCTCTGTTGTGCTCTCTCTCTCTCTCTCTCTCTCTCTCTCTCTCTCTCTCTCTCTCTCTCTCTCTCTCTCTCTCTCTCTCTCTCTCTCTCCTTCTCTCTCTCCTGGTGGCTTCGGAGTGAGGAGTAAGAAGAAATACTGTAAGACTCCAAGTCAGGGGAGAAGTAACAGTGGTGAACTGCCACCTGCCTTCCAACACTTTCTCTCCCTACCCTATTGCCATGTGGCTGGAAATATACTGGGCCACTTCTATTTCTGTCTCTGCTTTGTGTCTTCTTTCTTGATCTTTAGAGAAAGAGTATCAGAAATGAAACAAACCCAAGAATGACCTCATAATTGTCAAAAGGTCAGAAGAGCCGCCAGAGGTCCAGCAACTAGAGGCCAATGCTGAGTTTTCTAATGGCTGCAGCAGGTGAGCCCAATAAGAAGCCAGCTCCAAAGAGCAACTTATTTAACACAACCTAGTAATTAATCAACCTATCAGCTAAGACATCAAGTCTTGAAAGTAAGGCAGTGACTTTGTCCATTGGCTATACCACATTAAGATGGTGACTTGGTAGGAGAGGATGCTTTGCAGCTACCATTTTAAGTTTGGGCCTCCTCTTCCCCAGGATTGCCATGGTAGAGGTTGTTGCAATTTGGTTTTTGTTATACCTTCTCTGATTGATTTAATTGCTTAAATGATATTAGGGATATGCTAATAGTTGATTGCTATGATGTGGAGAAGGGGAGGAGAGGGGTCAGTATTAGAAATCTCACCAACCCTTATGATTACCCCTAGAATCCTAAAAGAAGATGTAGCCAGTCACACTCTGGGGACATGATCTGCCAGTGAGAATGGAGGTCAAGAGAGTGACCCTACAGTCTGTATGCTACATTAGCAAGAAAAATTAGTTAAAATAGTAAGCTACCATATGGCCACTTTTGTTTCTGGTATCACAGTTGAATTCTTCCCCAACCTTGCTCCCTCTCCCAAGTTAACAAGATGCTTACTATGTGCCAAGTGCTATGTTAAGCATAGGTAATACAAATACAAGCAGAAAAAAAAAATTAGTCCCTGCCCTCAAGGAGCTTACATTCTAATGGGGAAAGAAAGCACATAAAAGGAAGCTAAAACAGAGTGAGGGAGTTAAGGGGTAGGTGGAGGCATCGCGGAAAAAGTCCAGAGAGTCAGGAGTAGAGCCCAGAAAGAAATGAAGACATAGGGGGAGTGGGCACTTTTCTTAAAATGGAGATTCTGGGAGGAACTGACCAATCAGAGGAAGGGGCTGAAGGGGCAAAGTGTACAGTGGTAACTTCTGCAGAAGCAGCCTCAGTTTCCCCATCATGGAAAAGTATTCCAGGGCCTCTACCCTCATGGGTCTATGTCCCAGAGTCTATCTTTCCACTCCCCCATCTCAGCTGATTTGTGCTACTTGCCCTATGTGTTTTCCACTGCTTATCCCAGGCGTCAAAATTGGAAGTCAGGGTTCTGCTGTTCTTCTCTTCCCTCCTCTTTCCCCTTCTCTCCAGCTATCAGAATCTACCCCTCCTCCAAGTTCTCAAAGCTCAAATCCCACTCCTTTTTGGAACACTGCAGAACTATCTCAATCTATAATGTTTTTTCAGTTTACCCAATTCCTGTAGCACTTGTCTGCGTTCATGGAATCACAGAATCTGAGGATTGGAAGATGCCTCAGAAGCCAGCAACATCTGGGCAACACTGAACAAGCAGTCATCCAGTATCTGCTTGAATGACTCTGGTAACAGAGACCCACTCTCACCCCACCTCCAAAGCCAGGCAATAGGCAGCTAGGTGGCCCAGTGGGTAGAGCACTGGGTCTGTCGTCAGGAAGACTTGAGTTCTAATCTAACCTCATTCACTTACTAGCCATCTGATCCTGGGCAAGTCACTTAATTTCTGTCTCTCTGCCTCAGTTTCCTCAACTATAAAATGGGGGCAATTATAGCACCTGCCTCGAAAGTTTGTAAAGCTCAAATAAGACATTTGTAAAACACTCTTCACAGTGCCCAGCACATAGCAGATACTTAATAAATGCTTATTCTCTCCCCCTGCCTTGTACAAGTTGCTTAAACTCTCAGACTGTTTCCTCATCTGTAAAGTGGGGATAATACTAGCAGCTACCTTATGAGATTGTTGTCAAGATCAAATGAAAGAATGTGTCCTTATAGTACCCTAAAGTACCATATAAAGGCTGGCTATTACACTTTTTTAAAACATTCATTGCTTTTTTTCTTTACATCAAGATATAGCTCTCTGCAGCTTCCTCACACTGCTCTGGGACCAGTCAGAGCTAAGTCCACTTCCTCTTCCACATGCAAACCCTTCAAATACTTGGTGCCCACCTATCCTGTCCCTGTCCTCTTCACCCTATTCCTCCTCTCCAGGCTAACCATCTCCTGTTCTTTCAACCAATTCTCCCTTGGCATACAGTCTGCAGTTCCCTCACCAGCCGGGCTTCCCTGGGCTCCAGCTTGTCAATGTTCTTACTAAAATGAAACTAAATGTAATGTTAATTAGTTACTTATCATATCCTGCTCCTATTGCTATCATAATTAGATTCTGAGTTCCTGGAGGGCAGAACTGTGTGGCATTCGTCTTTGTGTCCCTGACTGTTCTAGCCCAGTGTCTTGCATATAATCAATGTTCAATAAATACCTGTTGATTAATTGATTCAATACAATAAGTTTCTTTGGTCTCCCTTCCCTGGGAAGGAACTTTGGTAGGGATATTAACACTGGGATCAGCACAAAATGGGCTCTTGATGAATACTTGTTTGATTGTGAGATCTGTGGGTAAATATAAAGGAATATCCCAAGACAGCTCTCTACACCTAGGATACTTATCGTATTCGGAGAGTGGTATTTCTGCATTGTAGAATGGAAAGAATATGGAGCCAGACAAGCTGGGTGTGAATGCAGGCTCTGTTGCTGCCTACTTGTGGAACTTTGGATATATCATTAACCTTTCTAGGTTCCATTTTATACATCTGTACAATCAGGGGGTTGGACTGGATAAAATCTAAGGTGTAAATCTGAAGTCCTATGATTTTTTAAATGTCTAGATCCTGTTCAATTACAAATGATCCAAATGAGATTTAAAAAAGGAAAATTGTGTTGGTGATTATAGGAATAACCTATATTTATTTGCCATTTTGAGGGGAAAGGCTGGGGGAAGAAAGGGTAGAAAAGGTGCACCTATGGTCTGGATCTAGTAAACATCAAGGGAATTTCCCAGGCTTGCTTTTCGTTTGTACTCTAAAACTTTTTTTGGTTTTGTTTTGTTTTCTCTTAAAGACCAGCCTTAAATCACTCTGGTCCCAGACTGAGCCATACTTGGTCATTTTGGGCCCTGATTGGCTCTGAATGAATGTAAATAACAAGTGTTTCGGTTTTGGCCAGAAACCCTGAGTGTCTTCTCCTCCAAGATCTATTTTTTTTAAGAGGCCATCGTTTGCTTTTTGGGGGGCAGGGCAGTGAGGCAAGCAGCATTAAGTAACTTGCCCAGGGTCACACAGCTAGTATCGTGTCTGAGGTCAGATTTGAACTCAGGTCCTTCTGACTCCTGGGTCGGTGCTTTATCCACTGCACCACCCAGCTGCCCCCATTCATTCATTCATTCATTTATTAATTTGTTTGTTTGTTTGTTTATATTAAACATTAACCACTGAATTGGGGCTGACTCAGTCGAACTGAGACCTGTTAAAGACCTTAGCATGAAAAGGCCAACGTCCCTCACTGCATCCTGGGCCACCTCCAGTTATCCTAATCCATATCTGGCCACTGGACCTAGATGGCTCCCAAGGAGAAAGTGAGGCTGGTGACCTAGCACGGCCCTCCCTCACTTAAATCCAAGTCACTTGCACATCATGGCATCACTTCCCCGAGGTTGTGGTCCTCTTCGGGAACAAAGGACAAACAGCAGCAGCAATTCTAATGCTGTTCATTTCTCAAGCAAGAATGTATTAAGTTTGTACTTTGCTAAGTGATTCTTTTTTTAATTTCATGTATTTTAATTTTTCCCCAATAACATATTAAAACAAATTTTTAACATTTTTTTATGCTTTGCATTCCAAATTCTATCCTTCCTTCTTTCCCTCCCCTCCCCCCTCCCTGAGACAGTAAACAATCAGATATAGGTTATACATATGCAATCATGTAACACATTTCCATATTAGTCATTTTGTACAAGGAGACTTGAATGAAAGAAAAAAAGTGAAAAATAGCATGTTTCAGTCTGTATTCATTCAATATCAGCTCTTTCTCTGGAGGCAGATAGCATGCTTCATCATCAGTCCTTTGGGATTGTCTTGGATCATTGCATTGCTGAGAAGAGCTAAGTCATTCCCAGTTTTTCATCACACAATATTGCTGTTACTATGTACAGCATTCTCCTGGTTCTGTTCCCTTGCATCAGTTCATGAGGGTCTTTCCAGGTTTTTCTGAAATCATCCTACTTGTCATTTCTTACAGCACAATAATATTCCATCACAATCATATACCACAGCTTGTTCAGCCATTCCCCAACTGATGAACATCCCCTCAATTTTCATTTCTCAGCCACCTCAAAAAGAGCTGTTATAAATATTTTTGTACAAATAGGTCCTTCCCCCCCCTGCCCTTTTTTAGATGTCTTTGGGATATTGACCTTGCAGTGGTATTGCTGGATCAAAGGATACCCTTGGTTTTATAGCCCTTTGGGCATAGTTCCAAATGGCTCTCCAGAATAGTTAGATCAGTTCACAACTCCACCAACAATGTTTAGTTCTCTTAAAATCCCCTCTAACATCCATTGTTTTCCTTTTTTTTTGTCATATTATCCAATCTGATAGGTGTGAGGTGGTATCTCAGAGTTGTTTTAATTTGCATTTTTCTAATCAGTAGTGATTTAGAGCATTTTTTCATATGACTATAGATTTGCTAAGTGGTTCTTAGGACAGTTAGGTGACATGTTGAATACTGCACCGGCCCTGGAGTTTGAATCCAGTGTCAGATATTTACCAGCTGTGTGACCCTGGGCAAGTCACATTATCCTGTTTGCCTCCGTGTCCTTATCTGTAAAAATGAGCTAGAGAAGGAAATGGAAAAATCACTCCAGTAACTTTACCAAGAAAACCCCAAATGGGGTCACAGAGAGTTATACATGACTGAAAGGACTCAACAACAAAGTTGATTCTGGTATACTTTGGCTTTTCCCTTTGAACTACTTCAGAAAGTTTATATAAGTGTCTTGTTACACCTGTATATGTAAATTCAGTTTCTGCGTCTGTAAAATGGGAGTGTTGTACTGAAAGTTCAAGTCCTTTCCAGTTCTAAATCTGCCACTTTAGGTGAGGTGTGGTTAGAAGGAAGGCTCAGTTCTGCTAGCTCCTGAAGTTCTTTACTGTGACTGTTTTCCTTCATTCCTCTGGGATCAGCACCCAGAATCTGTACTCAATGCCTTAGGGCAGGAATGGGGAAACCTTCAGCCTCGAGGCCACTTTACAAATTCTGTGAAGTTTGGATTCAGTCAAAGGGCTGCACTTGAGGATCTAGAGGGTCACATGTAGCCTCGAGGCCCCTGGTCTCCCACCCCTGGTGGGGTCATGGGAATCTGTCTGGTCTGCTGGATGGGGACGGGGCAACTCTGCTTAACCCTACTGAGCTTCCTCTCAGACTTCTGCCTGGTGCTTCCTCAGCATTTGCTGTGGTTGTCCAACCTAATTATGAGCATATGTTGATGCCAACCACTCAGAGTGCAGTCTCTTAGGAAAAAGGAGAGCACCTAGTCCATCCTCTGCTACCTCATGCCTGTTTGTATTGGCTGGAAGTCTGGCTCTACATCACAGAAGATCTGAAAAGGTAGAAGGCAAAAGGGAATAGGCCCTTATTTCCTAGGGCAGGACCACAGAGCTATGTCCCAGCTGTTGGGACTTTGAGGGAAAGAAAGCTTGGAGGTCAGACAGAAACAGCAAAATCCAAAATTTCACAGAGGTTAAGTCAGGATGATCTCAGCTCCATGAAACCACATTCCCCATCACCACATGAAATCTGCATATCCAGCAAATGGGATTCTGTAATCAAGCTGCTTTAGTATTGCACTCTGGGGGATGTTTTTAGTGTACAAATACCTATGTTGCAAAATTTACTTTTGAAACAGGAGTTTAGCAAAGTAAAATGAGCCGAAGTGGTGTTTTTTCTTACCTTCTCTCCTCCTACTCCCCTACTCTTTAGACCAATGAAAGGGTGTGGAGAGGGGAAGGGTTCCTATGGCCTAGACCGCAGGCAGAATTAGGAAACACTTTAGGGTTAGGGAGCCATTATGGCAGATTACATTTAGAGATTGATTCAACCATCATTCAGTAAGTATGTATTAAGTGTCTTTTGTCGTTGTTCAGTCATTTTTCAGTCATGTCCAACTCTTCATGACCCCTTTTGGGGTTTTCTTGGCAAAGATACTGGAGTGGTTTACCATTTCTCTAGCTCATTTTACAAATGAGGAAACTGAGGCAAACAAGGGTAAGTGACTTGCCCAGAGTCACATAGCTAGTAAGTGTCTGAGATCAGACTGAACTCAAGTCTTCCTGAGGCAGGGCCTGGCACTCTGTCCACTACACTACCTAGCTGCCCTATTAAGTGTCCACCAGATGTCAGTCAATAAACATTTATTAAGCACCAACTATATACCAGCTAAATGCTGAAAATAAAAAGAAAAGTAAAAGATAGCACCTGCTCCCAAGGAGCTCACAATCTAATAAAGAGATAACATGCAAAAAAAAATGTACAAACAAGCTATATAGAGGAAAAATAAGAAATAATCAACAACTATAATTAAGAGAAACCAAGAAGACTTAGGTACTGCACTACACAATGGTGATAAGAAGACATTTCTGAAGAATAGTAAATACTCAAGTTTGGCTGAAATAAAGAGAAGAAATAATGTGAAATAAATTGGGAAAGGTAGGTTGAAGCTACATTGTACATGACTCTATATGACAAGCAGAAGAATTTGTAATTTATTCTCAAAGCAATAGGGAGCTATTAGAGCTTCTTGACCAAGTGAATGACTGGATCAAACCTGTGTTTTAAAGTAAGGGTTATAGTTAGGGTAGATCTGGGTTATGATTTGAATGGGGATTTAGGGTTAAATTTAGACTTATGGTTAGCATGAGGGTTTAGATTCAGTTTACTAGTGGGTTGAAAGAAAGGTTAGGATTTCAATTCAACTCTTTTCTAATCTGAGATTTAAGATTAGGATCAAACGTAGGCCTCTTTCCCTTAAACGTATGCTTAGGGCTAGGAATCAGAATTCAGATTTGGAGCAGTGCTTATATTAGTTACGGGTAGGGCAAAACTTTGGTTAACATCTTGGGTAAAATATTCAATTTCTCTGTATCTGCTTTTCTTTATCAATAAGATAGGAATAATAATACCTGCTTTATTTACCTCATCAGATTGTCTTCTGAAGTAATGAAGTAACCATGGATATAAGGAAGAGAAATATTTGGAGCATGAAACCAATAAAAGCTACAGACTTCTATAGTTAGGTTGGGAGTCATCCTTAGAATTTACAGGTGGATGCTTTCTTGTCCATGTGAAGATTAAGGAAAGGAAAAGAGTTTCAATTCTGTTAGGGTTAGATTCTAGACTCAAAAACAGTTAGGTTTTCCACTGGAAATGCATTACTGGAAGAAAGTCAGAGGGTCAAAGGGTCAAGAAGTCAAGCAAAAAATGAAAAGCCCAGTCATAATTGTTTCCCTTCCCTGTCTTCTGCCTCTAAATAGGAAAGAAGGAAGGAAGGAAAGGAAGGAAGGAAAGGAAGGAAGGAAGGAAGATAGAAAGAAAGAAAGAAAAGAAAGAAAGAAAGAAAGAAAGAAAAGAAAGAAAGAAAGAAAGAAAGAAAGAAAGAAAGAAAGAAGGAAAGAAAAGGAAGAAAAGAAGGAAGAAAGGAAGAGAGAAAGAAAGAAAGAAAGAAGAAAGGAAGAAAGAAAGAAAGACAGAAGAAGAGAATTAAAGAGAGAATCTGAGAGGATATGACTGATTGCAGTCCCTAAGACATTGTGATCCCCAGAAGTGAGGACAAGAACTAAGGGTGTGACTAAGAGTCAGACAAGGCATGACCACCAGGATGCCAGCAATGAGCAACTGGCCCAAGAAGAAGAAATTAGATGGAATGGATAAAGTAATTATATAATGGGATATAATGAATTAAAATTTTTACTGAATAAATTTATTAAAGAAAAATGTTCAAGAACAGCTAGAGGAGGTACAAACATTATTAACGTAAGGGTGATGCCAATAAGCAGTTAGACAATGAGTATTCTAAATATATATATCGAACCACAGAACTTCCAAGCTAGAAAGAAGAAAATAAGCATTTATTAAGCATCTAGATGTTCGAAACAGTCCCAGAAGGTAGGTACTATTATGATCCCCATTTTACAGTTGAGGAAACTGAGGCAGATGGAGGTTTCTTTTGTTTGTTTGTTTGGTTTTTTTTAAAGTGACTTACCTGGGGGTCACACGGCTAGTATCTGAGGCTAAATGTGGATACAGGTCTTCCTGCCTCCAGGATGAGCATTCTGTTATACCACTAAGCTACCTCAGATATCATCTCATCTACTGTTGCCATTTAACCAAAGTGAAGATCACACAGCTGGTTAGTGATGGGTTGGAATCAGAACTTAGATCTCCATTCAGCTCTATTTCTTCTATACCAAAGCTAACATTCTGATACAGGAGAAAATACAAGTATATTGGGAAGACAAAGTATGACACAGTGACCTGAGCACTGCAGAAGATGTGGGTTCAAAATCCAGCTTTCTTCCTGTATGCATTGCCTTAAAGTCAACACTCACATCTCTGGGGCCATTATTTCCTCACCTGTAATATAAGGGGAATGAACTGTTCTAAGGTTCTTTCCAGCTTTAGATCCCATGATTCTTGAGGATGCATATATTTCAGCATCTTCTGCTAAAGGTTGGGAACTAAAAGTTTGGCTGACCCCCAATTCAATTCGATTCAAACTTTAAAAGAGGATGCATTGCCATCTGCTTGCCTAATGATTACTGAGCCTTTCCATTTGACTTGCATTTGAAACCTCCTCTATATGTCATCTCCCTTTATTAAAATGTGAGCTCCCTGAGATCAGGAACTGCTTTGCCTTTTTATTTGCAACTTCAGTCCTTAACAAGTCTTAAGTCCTTAAGCAATAACTGCTTCTTTCACCCAGAGACAATATGTTGTAGTGGATAGAGAGTTACCCTCACATCAGGGTGATCTGGGTTCAAGATTCATCTCTGAAACTGTATGTGATCCTGGACAAGTCATTTAACTTGTTGGTGCACTAGCCACCACTCTAAAACAGAGGTTCTTAACTTTTCGGTGTGTCATGTACTAGTTGGGAAGTCTGGTGAGGCCTATAGACCACCCCCTTTGCAGAATCAAGTTTTTTAATGCATAAAATAAATTACATAGGATTACAAAGGGAGTCAGTTATAATGAAAAAAGATGTAACTTTTTTCCTGTTCAAGTTCACTAACTACCTGATACCTTTCCATGGACTCCCTGTTAAGAGCCCTTTGATCTAAAATAAGTTGCAGAGCAGTTGTCCACATGCATGGGCAGCAGGAGCTTTCTTGCCAGGAGTTGCATCTGCCAATGAAATCACATATCAAGACCACCCCTCTCCTCTAAAAATGTGTAAGGTACTACAGGTACTAGGCTAGGTGCCAGGAGCCTAAATGGCCTTGCTCTTATGGACCTCACATTTTACAGGGATCTAGAACATTCACATATGATCATCTAAGGGCAAGAACTCAAATAACTAAAGGAATGAGCAAAGGTTTCCCGTAAGAGGAATTCACTATAACTCAGCCAGTATCTAGTAAGGACTTACTGTGTGAACAGCATTGTGCACAATACTAGGCGACATTTTAAAAGACCAATTTTCCTGAAGCTTGCAGCCTTTTGGGGGATTAATATCTACCAGACATGGGGGACCTTTGGCCTCAAGGCCACATGTGGCCCTTTAGGACCTTACATTCAGCCCTTTGACTGAATCCAAATTTTACTGTTCTGTGAAATTTGGATTCAGTCAAAGGGCTGTACTTGAGGACCTAGAAGGTCACATATGGCCTCAAGGCCAAAGGTTCCCCACCTCTGATAGACAAAGAAAGCCCTGCCTCTTTAGCAAGGGCTTGGCTGGTGCTAGGAAGAATACAAGTAAAAACGGTGAACTTTGCCGAAAAAGCAGAATGTTTAGCATACTGGGCAATTTCAAGGACCCAAAAGAGCCCTGGTCCATACTCAATGGCTGCATAGGTGGGCAACTTCATAGAGATTTGAGGAGTTCTAAAAGGTCCCCTTGCCCAAATATATTTTCCTCCAACCTACCATGTATTTAAGGTGAATCTTTTGAACAATTCTTTCACTCACAGGATTGTATTCAGAAAATGTGAATATATTTTATTACCTAAAAGACATAACAGATTAATCTAGCAGCAGCCCCTCAATTTCTAAGGATTAGAGATCAGAGAGTTAGTTCTTCAGGAGTTTAAAACTGGAAGGAATTTTAGAGATCATTTAGTCCAATCATTACATTTTAGAGGTGGAGAAACTGAGTCCTAGAGCACTTAGTTATCAGAGGGAGCCATCCCAGTCATCCTGATCTGTATCTGGCCACTGGACCCAGGTGGCACTGGAGGAGAAAGTAAGGCTGGTGACCTTGCACAGCCCTTCCTCACTTAAATCCAATTCTTTTGCAAGTCATGGCATCATCTTCCTGATGTCATGGTCCTCTTTGAGAACGAAGGACAAATAACAACAATAGTTATCGGAAATGCCAGTGCCTTTGAAATGCCAGAGCTGAACCCCAGAGTGTTAGAATAAAGTAAAGGCAAGTGTGGATATTCAAATATCCTAATGGACTTATGATCTCATTTCTATCAAGGATGCAAACCAGAACACATGGCCATCCTGTGCCATCTCTTGTCCATGTCCTCCCCTGTGTCTGCCACAAAGAATTTCCCCAACATACTAAAGACTTTCCTCACTTTCTCCTGATATCAGGAGGGTACCAGTGGAGCACACTGGCTGTTCATCTGTCACCCCTCACTATCCAACTCACCCATCTCTTCCCATTACACATTTCCCTGATGACATCTTACTCCAGTTCTCCTTTGAAGTTCCTTATTGATTATACACTGCAGCCTGCTCATACCCATTACTTGCCTCGCCATTGCCCTCTGTGTGGTAGTCATTTTCAATTTAGAATATGAAATCTTTTTTACCACCAACTGTGGAAAGTGGGGGAGGGGGAAAGGGCAGGCTAGTAGAGCTTTCTTTTCCCAGGGACAACAGGCCCCCAGTAAGAGTTGTGAGCACAGAGAGAGGCCTGAGGGAAAGGTACAATGGGTCCCGGGACCAAACTCACCCAAACAACTCTGTCATCCAGATTTGACCCTCAAGAAGGCCTTTCCATTTCCAAGGATTCTTGGACTAAGAGGTGTCTGGGAACCCTAACCTCAGAGCCAGGAGGCTCTATTTAAAACAGCCCCCCCAAAGTTTACTCCAGAAGACTTTGCCTAACAGACCTGAGTTTCTCCACTTGCCCCCCTACACTCCCCCCTCCCCCGCCTTTTTCAAGTCCAGTTAATCTGGGAGCCATTTAACTGCTTCACCCTCGAGGGGTGGCACATGCAACGAGGATAGTGCGTGGGGACCAAGGGAGTGTGTAGGTGCGGGGTGCACATCTTGGGGGGGGCTTAGGGGGATGGCTCTCCTCTTGCCTTGAGGGAGAAGCGAGCTTCTACCCCCGGCCTAGCCCCACCATAATAGTGGAGCCCAGGTGGCCGAGACTCTTGTTCTGGGAAAGAGGCGGGACAGTGCGGACTGAGGGGGGCCAGTGGTGCTGAGGTGTAAAAGAAGAGATCCAGTGAGCGAGGAGTCAGTCCAAGCCAGGTCGTGATGGGAGGGGGCGGGGCGGCTGCAGAGCCTGGGACTCCACTTCTTCCTCTGGGTCTTGCAGCAGCAGGCGCCTAGCCGGCCCCTTTAAGAGCTGGGCTGGCTCTGAGCTCGTAACTTACAGCCTCGCCGGGGTGGGATAGGCTAATCGGCTAGCGAGGGAGGGCTGGAGCCGTCCTCCATCAGCAGCCTCGGGACAGGGAGAGGGAGAGGGAGAGGAGGAGGGAGAGGAGGGGAGAGCGCGCTGGAGCCGGAGAGGACTGTGGTGGCGGGGAGGGCTCGGCTGGGCTGGGCAGCGCAGGGGAGGGCAGAGCTAGCGCGGGGGCGGCGGGGGCGGGGGGCTGGGGCCCGCGGCCACTGGCTGCCGCTGCTGCTCCTTCTCTCCTGGCTAGCGGCAGCCTGAGAGCCACTCGCGTCGCCTCCTGGGCTCCTTCCAGTTTCCCTGGGCCCGGCGGAGCCTCGCATGTGGTCAGTGCGCCGAGCTGAGCTCTTCCCCGCGCGCCGTGCCCAGCTCCAGCTCCAGCTTCAGCTCCAGCTCCCGCTCCCGCCCGTGCACGGCCGCCCGAGGAGGTGGACCGGGGGCAATCGGTGCTTTGTCCCGGGGGCCGGTCCGGACCGAGGGAGCCATGCCCCGGCGGAGTATCGTGGAGGTGAAAGTCCTGGACGTGCAGAAGCGGCGAGTGCCCAACAAGCATTATGTGAGTGAGCGGGCGGGCGAGCGAGCGAGCGACGTTGTCCTTTCCCGGGGAGCCCCCTGCCCTCCCTTGTCTTCCCTTCCCTTCTCTCCCCTCCCGCGCCTCTGGCAGCTGGACTGGCCACCCCTGGATCCAATGTGATTGCTCCCTTTTCTTCCACCTCTCACGGGTGGCTGGTCAGCCCTCTCCAGTGGTGAGGGAGCCAGCCCAGCCGAGATGTAAGAAAAAACGGTGCACACGTCGGGCTGGCCGGCTGTTCCCGGAGCTGCTGCTGTAGGGGGGGCTGTAGAAAATACCAAAGGCTTTTCCTTCAGGGATTTAAAACTTCGCCTGCCCTCTGCCCTCGGTTTGCGTCCCTCGTTATCTCTCTGCCTCTCCGGCGGTGAGTGGCCTTTTGTTTTGCTGCTCGTGTGCTGAACGTTACACAAGAAGTTTGGCTTGGGCTCGGACTGGCACTGTTTTTTAACATCATTGTCATTATTTTAAAGAAAGAAAGGGAAGAAAAAGGGGCGGGGGCCGCCCCTGATATCGCTCTGTCTGCCGAGGGAGAGTATACATAAGGCTGTTGTCCAGAGCAGATGCGAGTTAGCTTTCATAGGTCTTTATTGTCTAGGGACTCTCAGGACAGCAAGTTTCCCCTGTCTACAGAAAGTTTGGTTCCTTAGGGTTTTGGAGGACTCAACCCACTGTTATGAAGGAGCTGGCCGGCAGTGAGATACTGGCTTTCCCAAAAAGAAAAGACAGATTCACCACTTTTGATTTTGTTTAAAGTAGAAACCTGTCCAGCAACTAATTTCCGCATCTATAAAATGAGGCTGATCCTTGGAAACATAGATTCGTAGAATGCTAAGAGCTGGGAGGGACCAGTCAGATTGTCTGGTTTAGTCATAGTGTTTTAGAGAGGAGGAAACCGAGATCTAGAGAAAGGAAGTGACTTGATCAAGGTCCCACAACGAGGCAGTGACAGAACTAGAACCAGAGTCCTGGTCCTTAGGCTCTCAACTGGATGCTCTTTCCTTTGCCCTATGTTGTTGCAATGTGAAGGTTGCACAGTGTGGTTGGTAAAGGAGCATATAAAGTTTGGAGATTAGGGGAAGGTGGGCGGTGTCCTCCTGGGTCTGAATGTGGAAACTCTAAAGATCTTCAAATACTACCCCGCCATATATATGTGTATATGTATCTATGTGTATGTGTGTGTGTGTATGTATATGTATGTATGTGTGTATATAAACATGTCTATCTGTCTATCAATCATCTATCATCCCAGTATTCAGTAGCAAGAACCTCTTGGATATATTTGAGACAGGATTAGGAATAGCCTGAGATTGGAAGCCTTATAGGTGGACTCTACTTGATTTGAACAGGGACAGATGGAGTGGAAGGGGCTACAGGTTCTATCATCAATCTACAGGTTCCATCATCACCGTGAAGGACAATGGTCTGGCATCAGCATGAAACATAGTAGCAATGGAATAGATACTATCTAGGAATTTTAAAAAGAGGATAACACACATTGCATTAAGTTGGGGGGGAGAGTGGGAGAGAGAGAGAGAGAGAGAGAGAGAGAGAGAGAGAGAGAGAGAGAGAGAGAGAGAGAGAGAGAGAGAGACTGACAAAGAAGTAGAAACAATGGGCTATAGACTAGAGAAGAAGGGCGTTGGCTGAATAAATTTAGCTATGTTTTCTGAGTGAATGTATAAATTTTTTGCCTACATGTATATGATACCTATGTTTTTAACGAGAGTGCTTTTAAATTTGTGTAAGATTCTGAGAGGAAAAGGTAGGTGAATGTGCATTGAGCTTTTTGGAATAAAGATTGTACTGTGCTATTATTGGCTACAGAAGTAATTTGGTCCTTAGCTAATTCAATTCAATTCAGGGAACATTTATTTAAGAGCCTACTATGAGCTAGGCTTATTACTAAAGCCTTGTGAATACTGCTGTCAAAAACCTCAGCAATCTCTGCCCTCAAAGGGTAGTGAGTATCTACTTCCTGGACCTGTGGCATCTTTAAATAGATTTTAGCCCTATAATTCCAGCTTCAAAGTGAATTGTCTCTTTTAAAAAAATCAAATAATAGCCACTCCTGGTGTGGATGTGTGGACTGACCTCTGGCCTTGTAATTGCTTCTTTGGACTTTGTGGGTATTCGGATCAACCTGACCACTACAATTCTTTTCCCTGTTGTTGTTTTTTTCCCCTGGTCTGAACTGGGTAAAATCGCCACACTTCCATTGTTCCTTTCTTTGCCTTTCCTCCCCATCAATCTGTAAAACAATCAGCCTTGGTTCCCAGCTTCAGCTAAGTCTTTTAGAAACCGGCCTAGAAACTCTGCTCCTTTATGACATCATCCTCTACCTAGAAGCTAAAAGATTTCTGGGTTTAGTGCTTGGCCAAGTTCCCCCAGCGTCTTGGAGGATGCTTGATCAATTACATAGGATCTTTTTCCTAAGTCAGTCTATCTGTTATCAAGCACTTGGGAAAGATTTCCGTCTCTTTTTTGGATTTGCCTTTTAGGGTATTGCTAACCCCCAAGGCAAACAGATTTAATGCACACAGGAGCTATCTTGGACATGTATTTCATTTGGAACTTGCCTTTCTCTGTTCTGGCTTAGTACCTCTTATGTTTTTAGGATCCTAGCTTTAGACCTGAAAGGTACCTCAGGGACTGTCTGGTCCAACCTACTCATTTTCCAAATAAAGAGACTGGACATACAGTTAGTGTCATACAGGTCATACAGGTAGTTTCAGAAGTGGGATTTGAACCCACGTTCTCTATTTCCAAAGCCATTGAGCTTTCCATTGTACTCCACTGGGCTAAAAAGTCCTATTCACACCTCTTGGTTTTAGAAAAGTGGGAAAAATAAGAGAATTGGGCTTCAGTTGAATCCTGTGCCCAAGAGACAGGAAAATGATGCCCTGTGATGGTTCTCTGAACATGAGGGGAAAAAAACCTAACCTAGAGCAGGAAACACCGTAGACAGCCAAAGGCACTGAATTATTTGGCATGTTACATTCCTGAGGTTGGGTTTGGTACCAGGTGGGGTGGGGCCTCCCCTACAGTGCCCATTGGCTACCAGCACAAGAGTCTGGACTAGTCTCAGGTTACTTGTTCAATGTTGTTTTCTTTCTTTGTTGTCTCCCAGTACCCTGGTGTGATTCCAATATCCTCATGTGATATCTTGGAATTTTAAAAAATGCTCCCCCACAATAGTACTTTTAAGTCATTTCTTCAAGAAGTGTGATTCTTGTCTCTGCTCTTTCGTGAAGTCTCCATAAAAGATCTGCCCAATTTGCTGGAGGCTTTCCCCTGGTTCACAAAGAATATGTGGGTATGAGTTGCCATCTGCACTAATGGAGGGAGGACCCACATCATGGATTTATTAAGGCATTGCTTTCAAACTCAATAGAAAGAGGGATCACTAAACTGTACATAAGGATCCCTTCAGATGCATATTGATTAAGAAAACCAGATTAACATTATCTATGTCTTATTTTTTTTTATTTATTTTGTTGAATATTTCCCAATGTGGTCTGATGTGATTCAGGCCAAACTCAGGAGTGTTGGGGGCCAGTATTTGACACTTCTGTCTAAAGATAATTTAAAAAGTATTAAATATATGGCACTGATGGCATAGTAGATGGACACTTAACTGCCCAACGTCCTAGATAAATCTAATACTATATAACTTGCAGAGAAGGTGCTAATCTTTATTGGTAGAGGGAATTTCCTTATCTGGAAATTATTGATGCCCATGAAATTACAATGAATCACCTAGGTCACAAATCATCTATACCAATACCAATTACAAGTATATACCACTTAGGTGTATGTGTGTATAGGGGTGGGATAATGGCAGAGGAGAGGCAGTTAGGTGGTACAGTGGATAGAGAGCTGAGCTGGAAGTCAGGAAGACCTGAGTTTAAATATGACCTCACACTTGTGGACTGTATGACCCAGGTTAAGTCACTTAACTCTGCCTCAGTTTCCTCAACTGTAAAATGAGCAGGAGAAGGAAATAGCCAACTACTCTAGTATCTTTGCCAAGAAAACCCCAAAAGGGGTCACAAAGAGTTGGACTTGCCTGGAAAAAAAACAACAACCGAACAACAACAGTGGTAAAAGAATTCCTGCTCAGAGTGTTACAGGTCCCCCGAAATTGGAAATATGTCTGTGCTTCCATTTCCTCATCTTTAAAATAAGAGGAAGAGAGGAACTAGATTCATAGGATCATAGATTTAGAACTTGAAGAGACCTTACATGTCATCTAATCCAACCTCCTCATTTTACAGATAAGGAAACTGAGACCCAGAGAAATAAAGTCATTTTCACAAGATCACAAAGATAGTAAATGTCAGAGCTAGAATTTAAAAGTGGCTAGCTTTAAAGTTTGCAGGGGGGGGCAGCTAGGTGGCACAATGGATAGAGCACCAGCCCTGAAGTCAGGAAGCCCTGAGTTCAAATGTGGCCTCAGACCAAACACTTGACACATACTAGCTATGTGACCCTGGGCAAGTCACTTAACCCCAATTGCCTAAAAAAAAAAGTTTGCAGGGGTTTCATGCCTATTATCTCATTTGATGCTGATAACTGCCCTGTAAAATTTGTTGTTGTTGTTATTGTTGTCGTTCAGCCGTTTTGGTCCTGTCCAACTCTTTGTGACTTCATTTGGGGTTTTATTGGCAAAGATACTGGAGTGGTTTGCCATTTCCTTCTCCAAATCACCCTGTAATATAGGTGCTATTATTATCCCCATTTTACAGATAAGGAAGGTTGAGGTTGAGAAGCATTAAGTGACTTGTCCAGGATCACACAATACGTATCTGAGGCAGCCTTAGAATTCAGGTTTTCAAAGCTACAAGTCTATCACTCTCTACTACCACACTTTGAACCCAGGTCATTTGACTACAAGTTAAATTAAATTCATTAAATTATAGCTGCTTAATTAATCTCTTGGAGTTCTTCTGACTCTGGTGTTCTGGGTGTTTATGAATGAAGACTCTAGGATCAGTGAATTCAACCCCAGAGATCTCTGGGTAGAATGGGCTGGTTACAATGAGTAAGAATGTCTTAGGTTACAAGTTAGCAAATTTAATCCAGGAATCATAGGCCTCTTCTGGATCTGCCAGAAGGTAACTCAAACACTTGGAGAAGAGAGGATCTTAGGAGACAAAAGGGTTCTGTTCCCTCTTACAAATTCAAGATGGCTCATGCATGCTTTCTGCACCCAAGTATTTCTCTCTGAGAGAGCCCTGTTCTTGACTAAGACTGACTTGTACCTGTGGAAAACAAAAAACAACCAATAACTGTTTAGCTTTAAAAATGTGTGCAGAACTGTGTGACGCTGGAGCGAGTCATTTAACCCCGACTGCCTCACCAAAAAGCAAAAGAAAAAAAAATACACGCAGAGTAAGTGTAAGGGATGGTTTCAGAGAAACCTGAGAAGAAACTGTTGCAGAATGAAGTAAGCAGAACTAGAAGAATAATTTATATAGTAACAATGATATTGTAAAAACACACACCTTTGAAAGACTTAGGATCTGATCAAAGCAATGAACAACTGTGATTCCAGGGAACTCAAGATGCAACATGTTGCCAACCTTCTGATAGAACATATTGAGACTTTTTTTTTGGCATGGGCAATGAGGGATTTCATTTTTCTTTTTGCTTGACTCTACATGTTTGTAACAGGGATTTGTTTTTCATTCTTTTTCCATAGGAGGAGGGTAGAGGGAGAGGAGGCAGATTTTAATAGATTGTAAAAAAAAAAATTGAATTTAAAATAAAAAAAGAAAACATAGTGAGGTGAATGGATTTGGGGTTCACTGCATCCAGCTCCCTATAGCGTTTCCAATCACGGTTGTTGTCTGAGTGTTTCGAGGGGATTCCTCAAGTGTGACACCCAGAGGAAGTCCAGAGGGACTTCCATCTTCAGAGTTCTAAGATTGGTAGAAGACAAAAACTTCTTTGTAAAGACTTTCCTGATCTTCCCCTCTCCCACCCTACCCCCACAGTTGCTAGTGCTCTCCCTTCCTAATACGCCTTGTACTCATGTTGTATGTATTCTATATGTGTTGTCTCCCCCTCTAGAAGGTAAACTCCTTGAGGGCAGGACTGATTCGGTTTTTGTCTTTTTAGCCCTAGTACTTAGGACAGTACCTGGAATTTAGTAGTGCTAAAGGCTTATTGATTTATTGATGTGAGTATTTAGAGGCTTCATTTCAGTAATCCTCACTTCCTCGTAGTTTGATATTGAACAAGACTTTTTTTTCTTTTAGTAGACCTGCAAAAGCTTTCCATATTGAGCTCTTTAAATAGCGGGAAAAATCTTAAGGCTACATGTTGAAAGGGAGAAAGCGCCATATTTGGGGTCTGTGGTCCAAGCTCCACTCCCAAATATCAAAGAAGAATCCTTGAACATGCTATGTACTTCTCCAGACCTTGGTCTCACCATTTGTAACTGAAGGATTTGGATTAAGTCATTCATTCATTCAAAATATTTTTGGAGCACCTACTATGTACAGAGTGATCTCTGAAGTTGTTTCCAGTTCTACAATTATTTCAGCTCCTGGAACTGGAGCCAAAAGACTAACTGGTTTGTGTTACTGGGGTGATAGGCAGGCAAGCCATGGGTTACCATGCTGCCAGGAAGAGGGCAGTTAAGATTCTGTGGCTGAGCTCTTTAAAAGGCAGTGAGGGAGTGGTGGTGGTGGGAGAAATAATCACTGACTACGTGGTACTCCCTCTGCTAAGTGCCTTACGAAAATTATCTCATTTGATCCTCACAACAACCCTGTAAGGTAGGTACTGTTATTATCCTCACTTTACAGTTGAGAAAACTTGGGCAAAATGAGGTTATGTGACTTGCCCAGGGACACATAGCTAGTAAGTGTCTGAGGCTGGATTTGAACTCAGGTCTTCCTGATTCCATGCCCTATGCTCTAGCCACTGTATCATCAGCTACCTCAGGATGGGTCAGTGCAATCCCTTCTCACTATTAGAAAATCACCTCATGGCACATCCCTTGCTGACAATGAATTTGTAGAGTCATTGGTCTTCATGTAAGATAGGATTATGTGTAGATTTAACGTCATCTAGCAGGCAATTGTGATGAGGCAGAGAAAACACTGGACTTCTGGTGAAAAGCCAAGTTCAGATCCTGATTGCTACTTATTAGCAGTGTGTCTTTGGAAGAATTGCCTAACCTTTCAAAGCCTCAGTTTGATGATCTATAAAATGGGGCAGTGTTACCTGTCTTAACTACCCAATGGAGTTGATGATCATAACTATGAGTTTAGAGTTAGACCTTAAAAGTCACCTAGGACCTACTCCTTCATTTTACAGATGAGGAAAAAAAGACATACCTAGGATCTTATAGGTAATGAGCAACAGAGTCAAACTTAAAATCCCCAATTCCAGATTTAGTGTTCTTTAAACTACTTGTCATGATCATATATATAAAGCTCTTTGTAAACCATCAAGTCCTATACAGATACCAGATATCATGACTCATCAACCCAATTCTTATCCATGCCAGATCCCTTTAAAAGTTATCTCTTTTGTTTTTCTATGACTTTCACTTCCCCATATATCCTGCTCCCTTCCCTTTCCCAAAAAGCCTTACAAGAGTAGAAAAGATATTTAAAAAAAAACAGTTCAGCAAAACTGACCAGTGAAACAAATGTAAGATTATATTTACTTTTCCACACCCATGTTCCTTTACTTTTACCAAGAAGGGAGAGAGTTGTTTCCCCATTGCTCTTCTTAGGGTCTGCGTTTGTCATTAGAGTTTCACAGCATTCAATTTCAATTTTTTCTTGTTCTTTCCATTCACATTGTGGTGGTCATTATATGTAGCTTTCCTAGTACTGCTTTTCTGGAGTCTAAATAATCGTTGTCTCTTATATCGTAGTACTGTTGTGTTATGTTCATTTCTCCCAGATTGTTTAGTCATATCGCAGGCAGTAGACATCTACTTTGTTTCTAGTTCTTTACTATTAGATTAAGTAGCACTATAAATATTTTTGTGTAAATGGAACCTTTCTATCTTTGATCCTCTTGGATTATATGCCTAGCAGTGCAGTTTCTGAGTCTGAAAGTATGGAAATTTTAGTCTCATTCTTAGTATAATTCCAGATTGATTTCCACAATGGTTAGACCAATTTACAGCTCCACCAATAATGTGTCAGCGTAGCTGCTTTTTCACAGCCCTTCCAACCTCGACTGTTCCCATCTTTTCTCATCTTTGCCGGTTTTCTGGGTATAAACCAACTCAGAGTTGTTTTGATTCTCCTTTCTCTTCCTGATTGTTTGGGGCAAACTTTTATGTGGTTGTTAATAATTTGCAATTCTTCTTTTGTAAACTATTCATATCTTTTGACCACTTAACCTTTGTAAAATGGCTTTTGTTGTTTATATTTGTATTAGTTCCTTATAGGACAGGTAGGTGGCATAGTGGATAGAGTGCTGACCCTGGAGTCAGAAGGACCTGAGTTCAAATCCTAGCTTAGACACTTACTAGCTGTGTGACCCTGGGCAAGTCACTTAACCCTGTTTGCCTCAGTTTCTTCAATTGTAAAGTGAGATGGAAAAGGAAATGACAAACCTCTCTGGTATCTTCATCAAGAAAACCCCAAATGAGGTCACAGAGAGTCAGGCATGACTGAAATGACTCAACAAAAACAACAATTCCCTCTGTGTCTTGGATGTCAGACCTTTATTAGAGTACTTAATGCAAAGATTTTTTTCCCCTAATAGAGCATATCCCTTCATATCTGAGTTGCATTGATTTTCTTCAAACAAAAGCATTCAATTTCATTTCATCAGAAATTTTTATTTTTACTTTTTGTGGTTGATTCTGGCTCTTGTTTGGTTAAGAATTCTACCCTTAGCTAGAGCTATGAAAGGTACCTGATGAGGTTCTTTCCTGATTTTTACTATAGTATGATTTTCATATTCAGTGGACCTCTTTCTTAAAAGAAATACTGTGAAGTGGGAGCAATATTGGAAGGGCCCACGTGGAAGCAGGACTGGGCCTGCTGTCTTGACACATCCAGTAAGGAGCACTGCTATTATTAATGGAGGGTAGCGTTGGCCCTTAAATGGGCAGAAGCCTATCTAGAGCTTCACTCCCTTCCTGGACTGCCTTCAGTGAGCACTGAATAGAAATCTGTGGCCCTGTAGAAGAAGGCCTTTCGGACGAAACCTTCTCAGATTAGAGGTGGTAGAGTCAGGATGGCATTTGCCAGAAGGCCTGGCAGTGGTCATAGCTTGTTAATAGTCATTGTGGAGCTTCCCACCTTTCGGTCCTCAACCACCTGTGCTTCCTCAGTGTGATTTGCAGAGCGGTGACTGTCCTGTCCCTTATGTACTTGGTCTGGTGACTGTCCAATTCAAGCATGAGTTGAGCTGCAAGATCCTCTCTATGCAATTCTCGTGGCTGGGGCTTTTGCAGGTGAGCCTCCCTGGACTCTGCTATAATGAGATGCATTTAAAATACAGAAAAGGGGAGTCCAGGCAAATGCTTTCCATGTGTCTCTCTGCTGATTAACCCAGGAATGATTAGGAATGGCTCACAAGAACAAAAAGAATTCTTTGATTTTTCCTTTTTCTCATTCCATATATCCAATCAATTGCCAGCTGCTTCATAGTATTTCCCGGATCTGATGATTCCACTGCATCAGCTCTTGTTCAGGCCTTTAGCCCTCTTTACCCTGACTGTTGCCATAGCTGACTAAGTGGTCTTCTGAGCAACCCACTCCCCACCCCCTACTACTGCCCAAGTGCTCTTTCTAATGTATTGCTGGGATTGTATCACTCTACTCAAAAATCTTTAGCTGTTCCCCATTGCATACCTAATAAAGTTTTTACCTTCCAACACTGGCATTCAGTGCTCTCCAGTTTAGATCTAATTTGTCTTTCATTCTATGGAACAACGACATTCTGTTTTATGAATTCTATTTCAGCTTGTCCCCTTCTCCCCAACTGTTAAAGTCTCACTTCCTTCAAGGCCCAACCTCTTCCATGAAGCCTTCCCTCACCCTGCCATATATTCCACCACTCCCACCACCACCACATTTATCAGTGAATGATCTCTACCTCGAATTTCTCATTCTGTTTTTCCTGGATCTCTTTTACACCTGCCACATTCTTCCTTCTATTATATTTAGTTCTACATATGTTATGTTCTCCCTCCCCTTTTCCCATGTGACTGGAAGCTCCTGGAGGGTAAGGAGTATGTTATTCTTTATCTTTGCTTCTTCAGCACTCGTGACAGGGCTCTGCGCATACTAAGTGCTTCAGAAAGGTTGGTTGAATTGAGTCAAAATGCTGTGTCCAGCCAAGGGGAATTAGAAGTCCTGAAGTTGAGGACACTTCTAGAGTATTTAGTGTTTTCTCACCTTGAATGGAGTTTAAGTGACTTAGAGTTTCAGTGCAGTTGTGGCTCTACAGAAAAGGTGGCTCTTGAAGCCACATAATTGAAATTTGCCTCCTCCTCCATCCCCATCCTGAGGAATCTTAGAACCTTAGAGGACTTCCAGCTGCTTAAAACTAGGTAGCTTCAGGGATAGGTGCCAGCTAACCCTTCTCTTTGGCTCTTTGGTTGGGAACTATCTCTTTGGAATTGATCTGATAAGCCTCGAGCTGAAGAGTATATAGATAGACCTTCTGGAGGTTTGTGAGAATGGTGGCAGTCGCTATTATTTCTACCATTGCCTCATTTTAAGCATTCTCTGCCACTGGGGTAATGACCTGAGCAAGTGGAGCCATGGAACCCATCTCTGGTACCCTCTCCTGCTGTTCAGGAGCCCCATTCTGGTCCTGGAACTAATTGGGTCAGGCCCATTGGCATAGATCACTTGGGAGCCATGGGAGTCACACAGGCTGTTAATTATATGGAATCAGAGCTCTTTAATATTTCCAGTGACCAGAGAGGATGATGGGTAGAGGGGCAGGCACAGCTGAGTCATCCCTTCTTGGCTGTGTCTTGGCCAGCATGCTGCAAGCCAGGGTTTTGCCACAAATTAGATGTTCCACCCTAGTCCCCACAATTAACTGCTTTCCTTGCATTACCCCAACCAGCTGCAAACCCTAAGGGCGGGACTTGGAGTGGGCCGGAATCTCAGACTTAGGACCTTCTTTTGGTTGGTAAAGGGAGAAGGCTCTGGGAAATGTATCCTGGAGGGAAAGAACTAAAAGTAAGCTGTCTTCTCTGCTATCATCTCAGTGTCTCAGAGTTGCCAGTCACAGAAGTTTCTCTAACTTAATTGAAGAAATGAATGAATGAATGAAGCATTTAAGTGCTTACTGTATGCCATAATTGTGACCAGTGCTATTCTAAGTGTTAGGGAAACACATAGAAGGTAAAGACAGACTTAGCTCTCAAGCAGCTCAAATTCTGATTTAGAAAAGTGACAGATCAGCTTCAGGACAGGATGTTGAGGCTCAGCATAGGATGTCTGCCCTTACAAGGCAGGGAACTTAGCAAGGAGTGGCCATCCAGAAGGTGGGAGTGGACCTCTGAGTCATAGTAGAATGGGGATTCTAGGTTCCTTCTGGTGGGAGTGGGGTTGGAGAGAAGGGGAAAGTCTGTGTCCAGCCAGGATAAAAGGAAGGTAATGGGGAAATGGAACATTGTTAGGAAGGTTTGGGGTAGAGTTCATAGATCATAAACCAGTATTTAGCCCAACACTAGACACGTAGTAAGTGTTCAGTAGGTAACTGTGGAAGATTCATGAGAAGTCAAAGGCACAGGCCCTGCTCTCAAAGAGTTTACAGGACCTCTACTTGGATATGCAGAGCCTATTCATGGGTGATCATTAAGAAGCAGACGATCTTAGGGTTGGAAGAGAATCCACAAGTCGCTAGTCAGACAACCTCATTGTGTCTTGGTAACTTGCCAAGATCACACAGTTCAGAACAGAGCTAGGTCTCAAAATTAGGGCCCTTATTGCTGAGGTTCATTGGATTTGGAGTTAGAGGGCCTGGAATTAGGTCCCGATGTACAACCTTGGAGAACTCACTTAATTACTTTGGGCCTTAGTTTACTTATATGTAAAACAAGGAAGTTGAACTAGATGAGCTGGAAGGACCCTTCCAGCTTTAAGGATAGGCCCCTTTGACCATTATAACCTTGAGGAAGTATTACAGTGTGCAGCAAAAATGAAAGGCAGAAGTAGTTCAGAAAAGGAAGCTATCAATAGGAACACCAGGGAAAGCTTCATGGAGGAGGGGAAAAATTGAGGAGGATTTAGATGAGTGCAAGGGAGTGGGGGTGAGGTGGGGAGGTGGGATCACTGAGAAAAAGTAAATGGGCAGTAAACAAGATGGTCCTAGAGCACTGACAATGGAACATACCTCCCTTCTCTCAGTAGAGAGGTAAAAGACTATGGATTGGGAGCAGTGTATTTGCCATCAGACATGGCTGCTGCTTCAGGTGACATTGCTGAAATGTTTTTCTTTGTTTAGTGCATAAGAAGGATTATAGGGTGGGTTAAGGATAAGTATAAAAAGGTCATAGCAAAGCTTTTTTTTTAAGGGTAAATAGGAACACACTTGGTCTGCTTAGTGGAAGAAGGGGCTGTGTTAGAGAGTAGTAAAAGATAAAGTTGGAAGGGCAGATGGGGCCCGATGGGGGGGGGCGGTTTGAATGCTAGTCAGAGACTTAAAAATGTAAAGGGATGGAGAGGAGGACCTATGGACTATTTCCTGCTTAGACTTGGCTTATAAGTCAGCTGTACATTCAACTCACCTACAATTCGTTTGAGGGAAAACCTCAGTTTTAAATATTTATTGATATCATTTACCCAGCTTAATTAAGTCCTTTGTTAACACAGGTCTGATTTTTTTTTTTACCTTGGTCCAGCAGGAACTGGAAAAGAAGTCCTTTTCAACTAAAACAATTGATAATAACTTCCTCCCTTCCCAGGGAAGGGGTGAATCAGCAGCCTTATCATGATGACTCCTCTATGTTAGACTTGTTCTTTGAATCAGTCTGAGAAGACACCTTATTTCCCAATGGTGAAGCAGAAAATTGGAAGGGATTTGGAATAGGGGATAAGGTAGGACAGCTGTCAGAACCATGGTGCACTGTTCCTAGGCATAGAGCAAACTGATCTCAAACTCTGATATAACTTGACCTGAATTTTTTAGCATTCTAGGTCTATTCTATCTATATTAGTTCATTTTGAAAGAGTTTCTATATGTCTTGAGAATTTATTTCTACCATCATTGCAGGTGAAAAACTGTTAGCTATAGCTCATGTCTGAATTTTGACACTTCCATAGCAGTAATTAAAATGTCACTCCTTAATTTAAAAACCTTCCTTGGCCCTACATTGTCTACTGAATAGCACATAAAATGTTTGACTGTGACATTCAAGGCCCTCTACAGGTTTGCCCCAAGTGCAGCCTTATCTCATGCTATTCCTCTTTGTGTATTCTATATTCCACTCAAACTGGATTACTTTCCATCCTTTGTTTTCATTCTGAGACTCCTGATCTTCTAGTTCTATGTCTTTGCTAATAATACGGTCCTCCCTGCCTGGAACAGTCTCCTCTCATCTCTATCTGTTGAAGTTCCTTCTTCCCTTCAAAGCCCAACTAAGGTTTTACCTTACCCAGTAAGAGTTACTGGCTCCCCTTCCTCCTCAACATGAGTTCTCCATCTTCAAAGTTTTTTAGCTTTTTGATTTTCTCCTTAATCTACTCCATTGTGTTGTATTTCTTTGTGTCTTGTCTCATGCCCTCACCATCAGAAAGAAAGGTTACTGAATTTATTATGCCTTGAAAGCAGGGCTTATCTTTGTGTAAGGTGGTGTCCCCCTTTCTGACTGGCACAATTTTACTGGTAGAAAGGGGGCCAGAAAGTTGCTTGAGAAACACTGAAAAAGCAGTCCATCAAAAGAAAAGTACTTTCTCAAGGCAAAGATGGGCAAAGTATCACGTGGTATCCAAGCTCCATAAGACCAATATGAGGAATTTGAGATGAAGTCATAATACCTAGAACTATTTGGAGACTATGGGACAATTGTATGTTGCCTAGTTGTGGCTTAGTTCACAGAAATTTGGGATTTCCCATAAGAGGTGAATTGTTTCATACAAGGGGCTCTGCTTTGGAAAATAAGCTGGTCAAGATCAGACATTCTAATCTAGAGGGTCTGAGAAGAGGCAAGTCCAAGAAGCAACCTCAGAGTAAGACTTCAGGGGCTACACTGCCATCTACTAGCTCTTTGGAAAAGCTTATTGGGGGAGAAAGCTCTGCTGCTTTGAAAAGGCCATAGAAAGAGAAAGCTTCTACCGTTCTTTTTCCAGTACAAGGGCACTGCCATCTACTGCATGAAAAGTGGAAACCCTTCAGAGTTCAGCCCAAGAAGCTGACCTTGAAAGGCTCTGCAGTCCCAGATGAAGGTTCTGTTTTGCTGAAAAAGCTTAACATTGCCTAAGCAGCCCAGAAAAGGAGTAGCCCTAACAAAGTAAGGATGGGGAGGGACCCTACACATCTTGTGGGGCATATTGTTCCTAAAGAAGATCAAAGACATCAAGGCCCAGACTCCAAAGTTGTGCATTGCCCTGGATAGGTGCTCCTTACTTCTTGGCCTCCCTGCTATGGTTCTGTAAATTTGTGCCCATTTTCCTCCATGGACATTGTGAGCATTGGTAGGAGGTTCGTGGGTGGAATGTTATGTTTAATCTTGCTTGGCCTTCTATGTAGTAAATATTTCTGATTGAGAGTTAATGGTAAAAAAAAATTTAATAGAGTTAATGGCATCATCTTTGTTGATTTGTGAAATGGGAAGTACGTCAACGGATGCTCAGCAGCTGTAGTTGTGAGTAGTAGAATTATTGCTCTCCCACACCAGTTGTAGCAGTATGGACACTCCCTCTAAGGACACTCCCTTCTAGGCTAACTCTGTAAACCAGACTAGAGAAGAAAAAGAGAAAAGAGAAGGAGGTACCACAAATGCATGACATTTATATCACCAGCATATAGCTTATTATCTTGTACTTGGTAGGTAATTAATAAATATTTGTTGACTGGGATTGTTGAGAGATACCAAGTATAGTGGAAAGTACACTGGCTTTGTTGTCAGAGGTCCTAGGCTGGAATCCCAACTCAATGATTCGCTGATTGTGTAACCTTAGAAAAGTCATTTTGCCTTCTTTGTTTCCCCTTTCCAGCTCGAGGGCCTATGAACTCCCTAAAGAAACTGAAGTCAACAGGTATTTTTGAAGCAACTTGAGCTTGACACTGTAGGGGTTTCAGCAAGGTCTTCAAGAAATCTATAATCTTGTTAGGAGGTGAAGACACAAAACAGTACAATGACAAAACAGAATTGGATTTAGTTTAGTCGTGGACAGCAAGTATCATAGAGGGAGAGAGAAGGGAGAGAGAAGGGATAGATTACTGTGGGCTGGAGAAGTAGAGAAAAGCTTCATGGGAATGGGATTGAGTGTTTTTCCAGTTTTCTTTGCTCTTCTCCCCTCCCCCTCCAAACACTCCTAGATTGGTACAGTCTTTGCAGTGCCGGACAAAGAGTAGTAGACTAGAAACTCAGAGGATCAATGCCATTTCATCTCTCAGCCCTCAGTTTCCTCTTCTGTCAAATGGTAGTATTGGATTAGATGATCTCTAAGGCTGTTTTCCTAGCTTTAACATTCTAATGTTCTAAAATGTAGGTTCCATCCCCTTTTGCTTTGTCTGGAGGATTGCTCCCACAGACGTTTCCACTCTCTAATTTCAATCTTTTCCCATCTACTGGTTCCTTCCCTGCTGCCTACAAATATGTTCAGATTCCTCCCATCCTTTAAAATAAAATTTAAAAAAACCTTAACCTCATTTTATCCTACCATCTCCTCAAGCTATCATCCTGTATCTTTCCTCTCTTTCACAGTCAAAATGCTGAAAAAAAAAGCTGTTTACACTCATTGCCTCTACTTCCTCTCATCTCACTTTTCAACCCACCATATTTTGGCTTCCAAACTTTATTCTTTCCAAAGTTACCAATGGTCTCTTGATGGCCAAATTTTATAGTCATTTTTTTCCAGTCCTCATTTTTCTTGACTTTTCTGCATCATGACACTGTTGATGACTCCCTCTTCTCTAAATTTTTATGACACTGCTCTTTTGGTCCTCCTCTCACCTGTCTGGCCAGTCCTTCTCCTCATCATTTATGTCTTACCTCCTATCTTGGATGATCCCAAGACTCTGCCCTGGGCCCTCTTCTGTTTTCTTCTCTCTCTGCATCCTCACTTGGTGAACTAATCAATCAACTGATTGATGAATTATCATCTCTATGTATTTGGCCCCCCCCAGATCTGTATATCCATCCCTAATCTCTCTCTTGAACTCCAGCCCAGCATCACCTTCGACATTTTCACCTGAATGTCCCATAGGCATTAGTGCATCTAAACGGAATTCATTATCTTTTCCCCCTTTTCAACCCCATGCTTATTATTAATTTTTTTGAGGCAATCAGGGTTAAGTGACTTGCCCAAGGTCGCACAGTTAGTAAGTTTCCAAAGACTAGATTTGAACTCAGGCCCTCCTGATTCCAGGGCTGGTTCTCTATCCACTGCACCACCTAGCTGCTCCCAAAGCCGTACCTATTCCAAAATTCTCTTTCTGTCAGGGGTGCCACCATCCTTTCAGTCAGGTTTGCAATCCCAGTCATCTTTGACTCCTCACTTTCTCCTCTGACACTGACACCACCTTGGTACAGACTCTCTTCATCTTATTCCTGAACTCTTGCAGTAGCCTGCTTGTTGGTCTCCCAGCCACATCTGTCCCTATTCCATTCCATCAGCTACTCACCTGTCCAAGCGATTTTCCCAAAGCAGGTCTGACCATGTCATCCCCACCCCTTACTTGATGAATTCCAGTGCCTCTCTATCACCTCTAGGATCCAATAGAAAATTTTCTCTTTGCCATGCACATCTCTTCGTAACCCTGCTCTCCCCACCATTGATCCAGTCTTTTTACACTTTATACCGCACCAGCTCCTGACTCTGGGCAGTTTCATTGACTCTACCCCTTGCCTGGAATGTTCTCCATTTCCTCTGCCTCCTGGATTTTTTCAAGTCCCAGCTAAAACCTCACCTTCATTCCCCATAGTTCTAGTGCCCTCCCTCTGATGACTATCTCCAGTTTATCCTGTATGTAGTTTGATTATACACAGTGGTCTGCATGTTTTCTGCCCATCACACTGGGCGCTCCCTAAGAAAGGGAACTTTTACCTTTCTTTGCATTCCTGATGCTCAGCACAGTGCCTGCCACGTGGATGATGTTTAAGGAACATTTATTGACTGATTCCATATAGCCAGATGGTTGTCAAGTCTTGGTGATTCTACCTCCAAAATATCTTTCTCATGTATCTCCTTCTCTCAACTCACATGACCACCACACTGGCTTAGGCCCTTGTCACCTCTCTCCTAGACTATTGCAACAGTCTCCTAGTTGATCTCCCTGCCTTAATTTCTCTTCCTTCCATTTTCTCCTCCATACAGCTATCAAAGTGATTTTCCTAAAGCACAGATCTAACCATGTCACCCTCCTCGTCAGCAAATTCCAGTGGTTTCTCATTGCAGACTCCTGTGTTTAGGATTTAAAGCCCTGCACAATATGGCTTCATCCTAACTTTTCAGCTGCTTTATATCTAACTCCCTTTATGCACTCTATGATTCAGTTTCAAAGTGGTCATCAATCACACATTTCTGTGCCTTTGCTGAAAGGCTGCTCTTGGCTGCCTCACCTCCCCAAGGCCCAGCTTTTGGTACGTGCTTAATAAATAAGTATTTATATGCTCAGTGATCCAGGGACACCAGCTTTCTTACTGTTCCTTTCACATGATACTCTCCTTTTCATTAGCTGTCCCCCAAGCCTAGAATTCTCTTCCTTCTCATCCCCTGACTTCCTCAGCTTCCTTCAAGATTGAGCTCAAATCCCACTTTCAACAGAAGGCCTTTCCAGGTCCCTCCTGCTGCTGGTAGCGCTTTTCCTCTGAGATTACATTCCATTTTCGTGGTTTATCTCTGTCTCCTCCATTAGAATGCCCTCTCTTGAGGGAAGAGAATATATGTTTGCCTTTCTTTGTATCCTCTACACTTTAGCATAGTATATGGCACAAAGTAAGCACTTAATAAATGTTTGTTTACTTATTGGTTGACTACTAGAAATGGAAAGACAACATATTAAGTGTGTGAGACCAGTAGAGTAAAGAGTTGTTTAGGGATGTGCCAATAGCTTTGAGGGACCCCTGCTACCTGGAGTTTTATACTCCTGTATTGTGGAATCTTAGAAGCTAGTCTTAGAGTTAGAATATTATCCTTAGATTTTATTCTTCTCTTCTTTACCCCTTTAGCTCTAAGTTTCTTGGGGTTTAGGGGAGATGAGGGAATGCCTAGCCTGGAATGGGTCTTTCTAGGACCCTCCCCTTCCCCATACTCCTTAAGTTGTTCTAGAAAAGCAGCACTCTCTTGGAGCCTTCTGAACAAAGAACTAACTGTTGGCTCCAGAGAAGAGAGAAGGAAATTCACACGCCCCTCTTTCTTTCTTTGGAGGGGTGGGGAACTATAGATGTAGAAAGTTAACATATTGTAGGGTGTAGCTGCTGTGTGGGTTGGTTTTTGCTTAATAATTTTCCTTTGTTAAAAGGAAAGGCTGGGAGTGGGGGGAGCTCACATCTGGAAATGACCATGCCATAAAAACAAAAGACATCGATTTTAAGGCTAATAAAAAGCAAACAAATAACAAACTGTACTATGAGTGCAGTGCGGGTAGTGGTCCTTGGATTCAGGGGCCCCTTAGTCCTAAAGCTGCCAAGGTCCCGGGTCAGGTGAGTCTTTTGTAAGATGGGGCTCATGATGCTAGCGTTATGTACATCACAGGGTGATGAAGAAGCCATTGCAGAATTCTGAGGGGTTCTGTTGTCACTGCTATGGCAGTCTCTAAGGGCACCTCCCAGGCTCCCTTGTTTCCTTGCTCTTGACCTCTGGTGGCTTTTGAGTGAAGAGGAAGAAAAAGGGAAGCATTAGTTTAAAATGTTTCTCCCCATTGTGATTGAACTCATTTGAAGTTATAGAGTATAGAATCAGAGATTTAGAGATGGAAAGGACTTTAGAAGCTGAGCTGAAGCCTCTCATTTTACAAATGAGAAAACTGAGGTCCAGAGAGGTTAAATGACTTGTCCAAGACCACCTAGGTAGTTAATATAGTCAAGATTTGAACCCAGGTCATCTGATTCCAAGGCCAATGCTTTTTCAGTTCTCTTTCACTTGTCTCCTCAGGGAAAGAGAGGCCTGGTTAGAGACTGGATGTGCATGGTGGCATGTTTTTTCAGTAACTAGTTGTGATCTTTTCTATGTATTTTTGGCTCTTTGGGCAGCAATCTAATTGCCATACTCTTTTTTCCAAATAGCTTCAGGGAATCAGGAGTAGTCATTTTTCCTTCGGAAGATTTTTGGACTTTTTTTCCTCTTAAAGTTCAGCCACCTACTTGCTCATTCCAGTTCCACTATTCAGTAGCTCTCTATTACCTATGGAATAAAATTCAAATTCTAAATTCTGACTCACATTCATGGTCCTCCACAATCTGACCCTATCATATCAAGGTGTGCAAATTAGCTAGGACAAGTTAAAATAATTAAATTTATTGACATATAAAATTAACTTTATCATTTTTTATATCTCTAAAGAATTTTAATATCACTTTTTTTACACAATTTGTCACTGAGTTCACAAGATTTTGACATATTCTTTAATTTGTCATGATACCACACTTTTATCACATTGGATATAAATCGTACTTTTGATGAATAGTACATTCTTCCAAGTCTAGCTTTGATTATATAGTTCATAGATTTTCAGTAGACTTTAAATGAAGGTAATTGAATCATGTTTATCTCCTCTCTTGGATAAATTTCTTAACCTTTTGTGATATGTGACAAGTTCATGTTACAATATTCCATTTCCATCTGGGAATTTTTATAATTCTACTTCTTAAGATATCAACATATTTATAAAAGTTCATCATTCTTTCAATTGGGATAAGACTTCCAGACTCATTGGAAGTTTAAAAATATTCTCCAGATATTTTTTGAGGTAAATATTTTACAGTCTAACAAAGATACCTAGGTCTTACAGGCTTACCTAGATTTCTTCTGATAATAATTTTGATATAATCTTGAGTGAGAAATTAGATTTCATTAATTAAAATTACCTTTTTCTAATCTTCATTGTTCCAGTCTTTGTATTGATTTGCTCATGGCAATCATTTTTTTCCTGCGTAGCAACAGTTGTAGCTATTGTTTTGTTTTGTTTTACTGGTTTCACTGTTCTTCTAACTTCAAGACAACCTCTCCAAATGATGGTGCCTCTGAAGGTCTTTTCTTGTTTTCTGAGAATTAGGCTATTTTGCAGCAGTGATTTGCCTGTCTTGGCCTTGGTTTTCATTTTGGAGCACACTTTCTTTTGTACTTTGGTATAACTGATCCTGTTTTATTGTGGGTTTCAGTGATACTAAATATAGTTGACTTTCCCCACAGCAACAGCTGCTGTAATATCTCTAACAGTCATTGAAATGTACTTTTTAAGAACTACAACTATTAGGGGCAGCTAAGTGGCGCAGTAGATAAAGCACCAGCCCTGGAGTCAGGAGGAACTGAGTTCAAATTCAACTTCAGACCAAACACTTGACACTTACTAGTTGTGTGACCCTGGGGAAGTCACTTAACCCTAATTGCCTTGAGAGAGAGAGGGGGGGGGGAGAGAGAGAGAGAGAGAGAGAGAGAGAGAGAGAGAGAGAGAGAGAGAGAGAGAACTACAACTATTTCATGTTTCATTGGAGTGCTACCCATCCTTAAAAACTACAGAACTGAGAGAAAGAGGAGGAAGAGGAGGAGGATTGTTATTATTAAACTGATATATATGGTAGGGAATTCAGCACTGCATCTAGAGAGCTAACTAAAGGTATCAAAACCAGCTCAGTATGGTTTCAGCTGGTCAAAGTCAGAAGTTCTGAATAACTGTAGTCTGACTAGCACACATGCCTGACCCCTGTTGTCACAAAATGAAACCATTTTCATAGTTATTGCTATTTCCAAGTAGCTTGCACACCACTCTGCCCTTCCAGCCTTATCTCATATCACTTCTCTCCAGTTTTTCCACACTTCAGCTAGACTGATCTGCTCTCTGCACTACCATCACCACCTTCCCAACCCTTTCCCAGCAAAGCATATACTTTCAGGTCAGGAAAGTATAGTAAAAAAGAAAATTAATATGAAGTCAGAAAATTGGGTTCAAATCCTGACTTTATTACCTGTGTGGCTTTGGAGAAGTCAAAATCTCCTTGACCCATCATTTCTTCATCTTTAAAATAAGAGGCTTGAACTAGAACTGCAGACCCTTCCGGTTCTAAATTTGTGGTCCAATGAATGCCCTCTGTTCCTCCCACTCTTCACCTATTGAATTCCTACTCATCCTCAACTCAGATGTTACCTTTTCAATGAAGCTTTCCCTCATGTAAATACCCTACTCCAGTAACTGCCTTTCCCCTCAAACCTCTTTTTTTATTTTGTAATCCTCTAATGTACTTAGCATATCATATCCTGTACTATAGCTATCTTTTGGTCTGATTTCCTGATTTCTCCCTACAAGCTTCTTAGGAAAAGGACTCTCATACAAATTTTGTATCTGCTTAATCAATTCTTTGCATGAGATAGGCATTTAATATATTTTTGTTGTGTTACATTCATTAGATCATAGATTTAGAGCTGGAAAGCCATCTAACTCAAACTTCCTTTTCAGATGAGAAAACTACTGCCCGGAGAGAGGCCTTGCCTGCGTTACATATCCAAGTTCAAATTCAAACCCAGATCTTCTTAACTCTTTGTCTACCATCTTATCCATTATACTGTGTGCGCTCTCAATCTCTCTCTCTCTCTCTCTCTCTCTCTCTCTCTCCTTATCCTGATTCTAAGCTGAGCCAGTAGCCCTGGCCTGAGATCCAGTTTTCTCTCTGCTGTGCCCACATTTTCAGCCTTACTTACGGATTCTGTGTCTGGCTGCTCTTTTGTTTAACAGAGGAAGAAACATCTCTCCATGTTTTTTTCTTGCTCTCAGCTTTCTCCCTTAACCCAGTCTGCTCTCTTGACCTGGCTCTGTCAGTCCCTTTGAGACTCTCTAACCAGAAGATCTAGTCATCAGAGAGACATCTATCCCAACCTATGCCAGACTGAGAATCTCTTATCCACCATCCCAATGAGTGCTCATCTGAGTGTTGGCTTCCTTCTAGTGAGTGGGGATTGGCCAAGGCAGACCATGTTATTTCTGCACCGTTCTTATGGATTAAGAAGTTTTCCCTTTCTCGCTTTCTTCCTTAGAGTTGCTACTATACTCTTACTCACCTGGGCTCTACCATTGGATAAGTATGAGGATTTTCTTCTCACCTTCTATGTGGCCTTGTGCCGATCCTGGGGGCAGGAGGGTGAACCTCAAAGCCACATGCCTGATTCATGGCGGATAGATCCAATGGGATGTTTGTAAAATGCTTAGCACAGTGCGTGGAAATATATTAGGTACTTAATAATTGTCTGTTCCCTCCCTAGATAGCATCACATTCCAATATGGAGGGTAGTACATATTATTAGAATAACAATTATTTGTGGTTATCTGCATGTAACTGTGGATTTCTTTGTCTTGTGGTGGATGGAATGATGAAGAGATGGCATCACGCAGTGAAGACTTTCTGTTTAGAGTCTGCGTACCTGGGTTCTTACCTTGCTTCTGCCACTTACTAGCTGTGTAGCTGAGTTACCTCACTTACCTGGGCCTTGGTTTCCTTATCTGTCAAATGAAAAGTTTAGAAGAGTTGAACACTGAAGTTCCTTCTCAAAATCTGTGAGCATGGTATGCTTCGATGTGTCTCAGTTTGGGTGTCCAAAGCTGATGGGAGTAGGGCTTAGGGAAGGTTGGTAGTGGGGGTGGGTAGGTATATTGGAACAGCTGTGAAGGGTTCTGAGACTCAAGTAAGAAGAGGCCCCTGTTTCTTTCTCCTTTTATTTTTTGGCACGATTTCTGTATAAGAGCAATCAAAGGCTGTGTCGCATCTTGTATCTTAGTTTACTTTGGGCTCCCCACACTCCAGCTGCTTATTTCTTCTCCCTCTGGTGTTGTCCAGAGCAAGTTTCTGTAGGGGGACGCCTCGTGGCTTGCATTTCCCTACAGCAGAGGTTGGCAAACTAGAGGGGAGGGCCAAATTGAACCGCTCTGCCTACTTTGACCTAGGAGTGGTTTTTACATTTTAAAATACAAAAACTTTAGTGTAAAATGTAAATAAAGTAAAATGCAAGTAAAGTCTTTAATATTTTTAAATGTGAAAACCACTCTTAGCTCAGGCTGTACAAAAACAAATAGACTGATTCCTTCCCTACAGCATGGAACCTAGAGCTTTGAGTGATGGGATGGTGGATGCCCTTTGAAGTCCAGACTTACAATTCCGTTGTTATATGGCACTCCTGATGAGGAAATTCCCTTATCAGCAAACTACAAGGGTGCAATGTATAGTTTTAAAGAGTTGCCTGGGGCCCTGAGAGAAGGTGTGACTGGACCAGGGCTGTGTCAGAGATCAGGCTTGAGCCCAGGTCTCTCTGACTTTGAAGCCGGCTCTCTGTCCACTAAAGCAGGTTATCTCTGTCCTCTATTGCCGCCTGCCTTTCCCCTCCGTCTGTAGATGTCCCACCCATCCTTCAAGGCCCATCCAAATCCTCCTTCTTCTCTGAAACATTTACTGACCAGCAAGCCCAGAATGCACAATCATTCTTCTTGGCCCCTAAAAGACTTGGCTTCCATAGTTCGCGCTTGATACTTGGCTGTTGCTTACTTTTTACGTATAAGGCTGTTTACGGTGTTCTCTCCTTTTTTTCATGGATTTTTGCAAGAAATGGCCTAAAAACAACGACAACAACAACTCCTTAGTGGAATGTATGATCAGAAAAGAGGCAGGCTGGCCTTGGGGCAAGAGTGAGGGATGGCAGATGGGAAGACTGAGCACTTTAGTAATATCCCCAGAATGGAAGAGAACCCAATGGGATGCCTCCTGCTGCGGGTATTTCTCTTGTGAAAGATTACTAGGGGATCAGGCACAAGAATTGTACATGGCGACATGGTTGGACTGAGATCTGTATTGGGGGAAAGCAGTACCATTGAGCTGGCTTCGTGGAACCAGCACCAGACTTGGTCTCCCCAGTTTACGACCTTGGAGAAGCTCGTCTGGGCTTCAGTTTCCTCATATATAAAAATGAAGAGACAGCACTGAGACCCTTTCCAGCTTTGAAACCTGTGGGCTAGCTCCCTGATTCGATTATAAATTAACTGGGAGCAATTACTATGTCTTTATACCCTTATAGAAAGATATCATCATTTAGTTGAAAGTACTAGACTTGAGTCTAATGTATATGTATAGATACTATAACTATATAGTTATATGCTATAAACTGAAGTAAATCACTGATCTCCCTGAACCTTAGCTTCCTCATCTGTACAGCAGAGGTAATATTTGTATTCCTGCCTTACGAGGCATCGTGAGGAAAGTGTTGTTGTTTTGCAAATTGTAAAATGTTACCCGAAAAAATGTTACATAAATGAGGTATTTCCTATTGTTGTTATCAATCAACAAACATTTATAAAATGCCTTCTATCTGTCAGGCACTGTGCTAGAGCTCTAGGTATTGCAAAGACAAAAAGAAAGCAGTTTCTGTCCTTAGGAAGCTTACATTCTATCTGAGAAAATAGCATATACACACATATACAAGACACATACAAAGCAGATACAATATAATCTTAGATAGGAAGGCACTAGCTGTGAAGGGGATCAGGAAAGGTCTTCTGCAGAAGGTAGAGCTCAATTTGAATCTTGACGGGAGTCAAGGACTCCGAGAGGTAGAGGTGGGGAAGGAGAACACAGACACTGAGGGGAGCCAGTGAAAAGTATGGAGATGAGATGGTTATGAGTAGGGTAGTATGGCTGAACCATAGTGTCCATGGAAGGAAGTAATGCGTAGAGAGACTAGAAAGCAAGAAAGGATTGTGTTAGAAAGAGCTTTAAAAGGAAGTCTTTATATTTAATCCTAGAGGTCATAGGAAGCCAGTGAAGCTTGATTGTTATCATTAAACTTCATTGTCTCATGTGGAATTGACAGTGTTCTGCACAGAGTATTTGTTCCCAACTTTGGGGCCCTTCCAGCATTAACATTATTTTGGGCTACTTTACTGAAAATTGTTCATTCAGGTATAGTGTACGCATATCGCCTTTTAGTTGACCAAAACATTTAATTAGCCAAATAACCCATTCTCTAATAATTAATCTGGATAAATGAGAACATTTATTTATCATTATTATTAGCTCCTGAAGATCAGGGACTCTGTCGTATCATACCTCAACTTACTAGTTGTGTGACCATTGCCAAGAAGTCACTTGCCTCTCTCCTTGTCACTTTCCTCCTCAGTAAAATGAGGGGATTGGATTATGTCTATGATGGTCTGGTATCACCATCATCCCAGGCTGTAGCGCAGTGCCTATCCTAATTAGGCACTCAGTAAATTGTTGGTTGGTGCTCTGATTGTGGACTTAATAGTGGCAATGTAAGAAGAGGAGAAATTCTTTCCCTGATTTTAAATATTAAGCTTTTCTCTTTTGACTCTTATAGCCTTTGTGAAGACAGAGCTTAGGGACTCCCTCAGATTCCTTCAGTGCTTGCACTGCCGTTTTTCCTAGAAAGCTGGCTTTCAGGTTGGTTTCAGGCAGATAGAACAAGCCAGCTGCCAGTATCTTTTCTTGCCATTTAAAATTTCCCCGTCAGCCTTACCGGGGCCAGATGTGTGAGGAAGAAACTATGACCCGAGTTGGCAAGAGGAGGCTGGAGTGCTCTGCTGTTTGGGAGGGATCGTCATCCTGCCCAGCATTTTCCGAAGTTTAAATTTCTCAGCCTGGAAAGCACAGACCTTCGGGTTGGCCTGTCCTGTTTCTGGGAATTGCTCCTCTGGGCCAGAGCCCTCTGGACTCTAGTGGTTTAATCAGAAAAGCATTGGGAGTGGGGGTACCTATCTTCTCTCCATTTTATTCATTTGGGGTTTGAAAGTTCAATAGAGAATTTATTAATCTATTAAGGCAGAGCTACCTATTAAGAGAATTTATTAAACAAGTTATTCTCCACCCTCAAGAATTCATATTCTCATGGGAGATGACACACCAACAGAAGAACTGGAAAGGCTATAAGGAAGGTGCCATGTAGGCAAGGCCACCGGTAAGGAAATGAGAAGTCCTGAGGAGCTGGGAGAGCAGTTAGTGCTCGGCAGCCTAGGTACTCATCTGTGTGGAGAGGAGGCCTCGGGGCAGAGGTGAGAAGGCTGCTATTGAGAATGTGGAGGCAGAAGTCTAGAGAATTCATGGACCTGGTGGTTCCACTCTTATGCTGACCCAACTTTCAGTGGGTACAGCCAGGCGGCATTGCTCCCCCCAGCCTGCTGTTCAATAGGCAGACTGGCACCTACCTCCATTTGTAGCAGCTAGTTAAGCCTGGGAGGAGTCCAGCTGCCCCTTAGCTGTAGCATAGAGTGGCATAGAGAATTCTAAGGCACTGACCAAACATATATGTTGAGTCAGTTTGTATGTCATGTGATATGTCAGATCTGCTCTTGAAGATTTATCTTTTCCTTCCATGGGGTTTTTATATCCCTCTCATTGTTTGTTAGCCTGGCTTAAAAACATAAGAAGTCACCTGAAAGTCGACCTCCTGGGGAAATTCTCCTCGCTGAGTTAGCCTGGTCCTTGGGAGACAGACTCACAGTCCGTCACCAGGCCAATGCTTAAACCTCTTACAGTGTGGTAGGACCTTCCTGAATTATGCTGCAATAGTATGGCTTTAGAGTTTGGGGCCATTTTCATGCCTTCATGAGGCCACGGAAAAGGTTTCCTTCTTGGAAGAGGCAGGGTGGTATACCATTAGGATTCTTTGCTCTGTGCCTCAGTTTCTATACCTAAGTGGGATCTGCGGTTCAATCTCCCTGTGTCCTAGGTAGAGCCTGTTTGTTGTTCCCAATGCTTATATCACCTCTGTTCTCTATCCCATGGGCTACCAATACGGTTGATTGAAGAGTAAGCCATAAATACTGAAGAATACAAGCAATTCTCCAGGCTCAAGAAAATTCAGTGATTAAGCCAAAACCAATCAATTGTCAGGAGTCAGTTGTAAGTTCAGATTTAGAGTTGGACCTTCAAGACCATCCATGAGGCCCAACTCCCTCATTTTGAAAATGAGGAACTGAAGCTCAGAGGGATGATGGGACTTGCCCAGTATCACACAGGTAGGAAGGGACAGAGGTGAGATTTGAACCCAGGTCCTCTGGCCCCAAGGCCAGTGCTCCGGGATTTGCCTCTCTGGCAAATCCTGGTCATTCAGTTGTTTATAGTTTTGAGCCTTATTTCATATCCAATGGCCAGGAAAAGACGCTTTATAAAAATTGACATTTCTGTAGCAATTGAAGGTTTGCAAAACACTTTACAAAGAATGCCAGTCATTTGCAAGACTGTTTGGCATGCATGAGTTCTTTCATATAACAAAGCACAATCTGTTTCTAGTTCCCTTGGCAGTTAATGACATTATTAAGTCATTCCAAGGGATTTTTTTTTATTCCCCAGATTCAGAGGATGGGAGTGACTGGCCCCAGCGTTGGCTGAGAGGCAGCATGCTACAGTGGAATGAGTATTAATTGAACTTTGAACCATGGGACTTCGGTTCAGATCTCACCTTTGCCTTAAAAGTTTTGTGTGATCATAAGCAAACTCTCCTTGGCTTCACTTTCCTCATCTATAAATTGAGGGAGTTGGATCAGTTTATCTCTAATGTCTCTTCTGGCTCCATCTCGTTACTCAGGGGTTTAATTTTCTTAACTAATTGTATGACCGGGCCCTGCCTACAGAACGCTCGTTGGTGTAAGTCGCAAGATTTCAGAATCTCAGCCATTTACACCCTAAAACAACTCTACAGAACTTCTGTGAAACAGATAAGTTTCCTTTTCCTATTCCATCCTAGCATTAGGTTTTCACTGAGTGTGACAGATGTGATGGCAAGGTGACATCCATTATTACCATCACCTTCAGCTGTCCTTCACTGAGTATCTACCACGTGCAGGGTAAGTCAGACGTTCTGTCTGACATCAACTGATGTAAATTTAGGGCTTTGTGCCCAATCCCTAGGGTTTATTTAATTTAATATTGCTTTTTAAAAATGGCAGTGCAACCTCCCCCCCAAAAAAAAAACCATTTAATTTGCCATAAACATTTGATTTGATGGTTCCTGACCCTGGTTTGGGGACAAAAGAGCCTTAGATTAGAAGCTAGGAGACCTTGGCTTTTGTCCTGGTGCTGCTGCCAGCTAATTGTGTGACCTTGGGCAAGGTACTTCCTCTCTCTGAGACTAGTTTTCTTGATTGGAAAGTGAGGGGATTGGATTAAATTGGGAATTCTTAACCTTTCCCCCAAGAGGCGTAAGGGGTTTCTGGATAGATTTTAGGTGACCTGTAAACTTGAATAGAAAAAATTACTCAATATAATTGGTTTTGTTTGTAATCCTATTATTTTATTTTCTGTATTTAAGAACATTATTGTGAGAAGGGGTTGCTAGACTTCATCAGACTGCCAAAAGGGTCCCTGATACACCCCTGCACTAGATGATCCCTGAGGTTTCTTCCGGCTGTGGAGGTCTTTTATTATCTGATTAGACCTAAGGAAGTCATGAAATCAGCAAACATTTCTCCTCCTTCAGAGGAAAAAAATGTTCAATTTTTCAATATGAATATTGCTATACAGTATTTCTAGTGGTAGTGGTAAGATGGGTTGTTTGAGAAGTGGGATAACAATAGGGTGTCATGACTTACACACAGACACACACACACACAGAGACACGCATTTGGGAATTATTGACCTATATAAACCAGACGCTGAGAAGCAAAAGATGCTGAGTCAGCAAATTTGAACCCAAGGGAGCTTAGAGTGTTCCTAAAGAGAAGTGAAACAGTATTTCCAGTTAGTCAAGCACGCTGTGTTTGTCCGACTGGCCCCTGCTTTCTGTCTGGTCCCACCAGATTTAGCCACTCCAGACCCATCAGAGCACATGCCAGTGGAAAATGGGCTGGGAAGGCTTCTGGTGGGACTGCCAAGGCTCCAGATTGTCAGGAAGATGGAGGTGGAACTTGTCCAACCATTACAGAGCTGTTGCCTGGAGCTGCCAATCATGAAACCCCACCAAAGGAGGCCATCCATTGGAAGGCTGAAAAATAGGCACCGGGCTGAATCAAAGCAACCAAAAGGCACCAGCTAGTGCCATGGTCCCAAAAGGAGCCTGGCACTCTGCAAGCAGAGAAGAGATACCGGGTGCCCAAGGAGTAGAGTGGAGAAGTGCTGCCCAGGCGAGTCAAGAGGAGCAATTCTGACAGCTTGCTCTGCCCTTAACTAAGATGCCACACATCCCCCTCTCTGGGATCCCTTTCCCTGTGCAACTAAATCAGTGGTGTCCATTTTCAAACTGGCCTCCCTATTGGCCAAAAACAATGAGCATGCACCCCTGATATGTGTATATATATTTATTTATATGCTATATAATAATATAGCATATACACATATGTTTACATAACTGTTTAGGGTTTGCAAAATGCTGTAGATATCATTGTCTCATTTGATCCTTGAAACAATGCTATAGAGTAGGTGCTAGTATTACCTTCATTTTACAGATAGGGAAACTGAGACTGAGAAGGGTGAAGTGACTTGACCCAGGCTTACATAGCTAGTAAGCATCTGAAGGTAGGATTTGGACTCAGGTCTTCCTGACTCCAAGTGCAACATTTTATTTGTTGTTCCACTAAGCTGCCTTGATGATAATAGCTTAAGTAGATAAACATAGGTAACATTAAAAGCATTTTGTAAGTCTTTAAGAGATACATCTGTGTACATATAAATATACATACATCTCACTTATGTCAAGTGAGATGTATGTATGGAGAGAGGGAGAGAGAGATGATTTATATGTACTTACACACATACATTGTTGTTCAGTCGTTTTTGGTCATGTCTGACTCTCTGTGACCCCATTTGGGGTTTTCTTAGCAAAGATACTGGAATGGTTTGTTATTTCCTTCACTGGCTCATTTTACAGATGAGGAAACTGAGGCAAGCAGGGTTAAGTGACTTGCCCGGGGTCACACATCTAGTTTTGAACTCACGAAGATGAGAATGCCTGACTCCAGGTGGTGCTCTATCCACTGTGCCACCTAGCTGCCCTGGTTTTATTTATTTATGCGTATATGTATATACACATATATGCATACACACACACACATACTAACACATATATGTACACATTTACATCCATGTGTGTATGTACACATGCACGTACATGTATACCGCTTAAAGATTTATGAAGCACTTTTTGCATGTTATCTCATTTAATCCTCACATCAGCCGTGTGAGGGAGGTACTTTTATGATCATCCCTACTTTACAGATGAGGAAACTGAGACTGAGTGAGGTTAAGTGGCTTGACCCAGGGTTATATAGCTAGTAAGTTTCTGAAAGCAGAATTCAAACTCAAATCTTCCTGATTCCAAGTTCAACACTCAAGCCACTGTCTCACCCAGCTGTCTCCATACAGATCTATACGTGCATTGCTAAAGTAGTAGTAAAGTACATTCTAAAACTTATACAAAAATTGACATTTTAAAGGCATGAGATAAAAGTGAGCTAATATTTGATCCTAAAACCATTAAGGAAACATTGCTGGTTATCAAGTAGGGCAGTAATATGGTCAGAACTCATCTTTAGGAAAATCCCTTTGGGAGCTCTGGGGTGGGGAAGGACTGGAGGTAGGAAAATCAATTAGGATGTGGTGCCAGTAGTCTCCGTGAGGGGAGATGAGGGCCTGGATTAGGGTGGTGGCTCTGTGAGTAGAGAGGAGGAAATGGATATGAGAAGGGTAGAAACAAAGACATTTGCCATCTGATTGGGTGTGTGGGGTGAGGGAGAGAACAGGAGTCAAAGATGTTATGGAGATTGTGGTCCTAGGGGCGTGGAAGAGTGGGAGTACCCTCACCACTAAAATATATTCAGCTATAGAGTGCTTTCAAGTTTGCAGTGAACTTACACATAGTATCTTGTCTGATCCTCACAGCAATCCTGTGAGTTAGGGGCTATTATCTCCATTTTGCAAATGAGGAAACTGAGGCTCTGAAAGATTGAGGAATTGCCCTGGATCACACAACAGAAAAATGTCTGGGGCAGGATTCAAACCCAGGTCTTCCTGACTCCCTAGTCTTGGACTCTGTTCGTTATAGTCTACTGCTTCTCAACACATAGTTCTTGCCCTCAGAGAACTTACAGTCTAATGAGAAGATAAGGCACAGGTGTGTAAAAAAAAGTTACTTTCTTATCCTTTTACATGACCACACATGCGTAACATACCAAATTGCCTGCCTTCTCAGTGAGGGTTAAGAGGAGGGAGGGAGAGAATTTGGAACTCAAAATTTTAAAAAACCAATGTTAAAAATTGTTTTTACATGTAATTGAGGAAAAGTAAAATGCTAAGTAAATAATTTTTTTAAATTATAGTAGCTTAAAAAAATCAAAAAGACAGGTAATTTCAAACAGTATATTACTGGAGCCAAATGAGTGGCGTGGACATTAAGTTCTGTGGGAGCTCTGTGGAGAGGGAGGTCCTAGCGAGCTGTGCCTATTGTCCTATAGCTGGAATCCTGCATACAGGATTGGAGCCCCAGTTCTCTGACTTTCAACCCAGTGCTCCGTATGTGACATCATAAAGAGATCACTTGCCTAACAATGTTAGCCTCTTGTCTAAATCTGATTCAGAATTCATCTCTAGAAAGCCCCAACTCCCTTTAAGTATCCCTTAACACTTCAGATCTCTCTGCCTCAGCAGCACCCTCTTTCAGCCAATACTCAATGGGAGAGAGCCCCCCTTTATCCCTTATTGATTCATAGGCTTGAATGTCGCAGACAGAGTAGGGCCCAGGGAGCCCCAAGCTCAAGAATCTTTTATAGCCCTATCTTTCTTTTGTCCTAGTTTCACTCGATTGTATTTCTTTAGCAGTAAAATTCCTAGGCCTTCCAATCCACCCAGACAGCTGTGCAGAAGGCAAGTAATGACTTTTAGCCCTGTAGGCTCATTTGGTTAATTAATCTCAAAACAGCAGAACTCCAGAGTTAATGTATGGGTGACAGCATATGAGTCTTAAGAGAAATGAGTCTGAAGGGAAAAAATAGAACTGAGCCAAAAGAAAAAAAGGTGTGTTGGAAATGTGACTTGGGGGCGGGGGCTGAGAGGCCGCCATCTTTAAAGAGAATCCTGTAAATTATAAGCTCCCTAACCTCAAAGTGAGAGCAGCTAGATGGTGCAGTGGGTAGAGTGCCCGGCCTGGAGTCAAGAAGACCTAAGTTCAAATCCAGCCTGAGACACTTACTAGTTGTGTGACCCTGGGTAAGTCATGTAACCTTCTTTGCCTCAGTTTTCTCATCTGTAAAATGAGCCAGAGAAGGAAATGGCAAACCACTTTAGTCTCTTTGCCAAGAAAACCCTAAATGGGGTCACAAAGAGTGAGACGTGACTGAAATGGCTGAACAGTCACAAAACCCCAAAGTGGTAAAATGTCTTTTATTTGGTTATAGGATTGAAGTGGTTATTTTATTTAAGCCCTTCGTTTTACAGTTGAAGATAATGAGGGTCAGAAGATTAAGATTAATTACTGTGTGTATTTGGAGTCAGGACACCCTGGGTTCAAATTCCACCCCTGACACGTGCCAGCTGTGTAATTATTGACAAGTCATTTAACCCCTCTGCGCCTCTCTTTCCTTATCTGTGTGGTGGGCAGAATTCCTTCTAGGACCTTACCACCCAGGGCTATTGTGAGGATCCCAGGAGATCACGGATGTAAGTGAGCACTTTACAAACATCACTCTCAGTTATTATCATTGTTGTTGCCTGAGATCATGGCAGATAGTGAGTAGCAGAGCCAGGGAATCCAAATCCATCAAGTTCTCCATCACAGAGCACTATCTCCCTCCTCCTTATTTACAGTGTCATCGCTTCATATCTGTCCCTCCCCATTTATCTCCCTTGGAAATTCTATCACTGCCACTCTGATCTTCTTGCTTGGCAAACATGAGATCAAAAGAGCCATGGGTTTTTAAGCCAGATGGCCTGTGTTCAAACCCTCGCTCCGCTGCTTACCACCTGTGACCTCAGACAAATCCCTTTTCCTTTGTTTTCTCTTCTGCAAAGTGGACACAGTGATCTCTTAGCTCCCTCCCAGTTCTAAAACAATGATCTTAGATGGATGAAGAGCCCCAGTGACAGTCAGAACTCACAACAGTGAGAGGTGGTGGAGGTACCTCACAGGTGAGCTCTTCCTTGGCCAGGGAGAGGTAAATGGGGGCCAAAGAAATGGGAAGTTTCACTGTATACGATCTGAGGCACTATGGGCAAAAACAATGTGACCAGAAGCCTGAATCCTGGAAGACAACCGGCACAAATGCAAATGTAAAGCAGTCTCCCTCCATTGACTTGGAAGGCAGCAACATGCCTATGGTGAAGGCCTTGAAACCAGACAGAAAATTAAAACCTCTTTCCACGGCTGCCGGGGATCAAAATGTTAATCACTTTAACATGTGAATAGCAACTCTCCTCTTCTGACATTCCCTTCTAATTAATACAGCTAAGGAATTTCAAGCTGCTTTTGCCAAACCTAGAAATCCCATGGAATGGATACGAAAAATAGAATAAATAAAATGAAATTGCTAGACATACCCTTTTGCCTCAGAGATTTTGTTAATAGGGTGAAAACACCTCATATTTTTGAGTTTGTCCGATGAAAACACATGAGATCATGGAGCTCTGAAGGCAGATTTGGCAGCTGGTCCCTATCTTCTTGGACTGGAAAAGGAGTATCGATTGACTTTTTGATCTCTCTCCAAGAATAAGTCATTCTGGGCATAAATCAGGGTTAGTATATCAGATATGGATAAGGTATTTCATTTAAACCTGGGTTGTTCAGGTCTGATTTCAAATGTCTGTATCTGGGGTATACAGATGATACATGGGCCATCTGTAGTCCAATTTTTTTTTTTGGCATGGACCCTACATTTAAAGCTTTTTAATATCAATAAGCTTCTTTCTGTCCTCTTTTCTTTGCCATCAATTGAACTAGGCCCTGAATTGTTTTGTGTTTTTTTTAAAGGGGGGGCAGAGTAATTCTTAACGTAGTACTTTTGAACTTACATTCTTACAGTTGCCTCAGAGCACAAAGAAGTTAAATCAACCAGTAAACATTAAGCCCATACTATGTGCCAGGCACTGGGAATACAAAAAGAGGCAAAAGATAATGATTTTACAATGTAATTGGGGAGACCAGATGCAAACAAAGATATACAAAGCAAGCTATATACAAGATAAATGATAATTAAGAGAGAGAAAGCACTAGTCACTTGTTCAGGGTCACACAGTCAATATGTGCAAGAAACAGACCTTGAATCCAGGTCTTTGCAAGCCTGAGAGCATCTTTCCACTATGACACATTGTCCCTCCCTTTAGTTATGGAAGACACTCGAGTCATCAGATACCCTAGCACCTCTGGGGCTTGGAGAGAGGGTGTAAGAGGGGCAGTACAGTATTGAGCTCTGTGGAGCTCTGCCAAAAATAAGCTGCTCCTTCACATGTGGGGCGAGGTGGGGTACAACGGGGAGCTCGTTGCATATTTTCTAGCAGTATTTGTCACTAGGGGAAAGGGTCTAATAAAACCACTTTTCTTCTATCAAATATGCAAAACAGGGAGAATATTGCCGTGATCTGCATAGAGTAGCACCTAAAATTTGTCTTTCTGCTATGGCGCAGTACCTCTTGTGGACTTAGGCTCGAAGTGGAGGTTGGTTTCCTTCCGAGAGGAAAAGGTTGAAGGAGCTGGAGGAATGCTTCTCCAGATTACCAGGGAGAATGAAATGTTCCTTTTTAAAAAAAAAAATTTAAGGGGAGAAGGGCTTTGATGTGAAAGCAAAGAAGAAAGAACATCTGAAGAGGGAGAGGGAGAATCTTGATCTATAGCAAGAAGTTTAAAGAGTAGAAAAATAGGTCACAGAGGAGAAAGGGGCGAAAGGATCACCGAACACTTACACTTGGCACTAAGTAACTGGTAAGTAAGGGGCTGACATAGTTGGACCTGTGCTTTAGGAAAAAATCACTCTAGGGCCTGAACAGAGGATGGATTAGAGTGGGCAAAGACTTGAGGTAGGCAGGCTGGCAAGCCTGCCAGAATGCTACTGTAATAGTCCAAGTGTAAGATAATGAGGGCCTGTCCTAGAGGGGTGGTAGTCAGAGGAAATAAGGGGGGATATTTGAGAGAGATGTTGCAAAGGTGAAATGGATAAGCCTTGGTAACACATCGAATGGGGGGGCAATAGTGGTGAGAGATAGTGAGGAGTCAAAGATGATACCTTGGTGGCAAGCCTGAGAGATTGGGAGCATTGTGTTGTCCTTGACAATAATAAGAAAGGTAGGAGGTAGGAAAGGTTTGTGGGGAGGGGAGGGGAGGAGATAACGAATTCTGTTCTGGACATGTTGCGTTTAAGGTGTCTGCCGGATATTCAATTTGAGATGTTTGAAAGGCAGTTGGAGATGGAGGTCAACAAGAGTGGTTAGGGGGCAGCTAGGTGGCACACCGGCCCTGAAGTCAGGAGGACCTGAGTTCAAATCCGGCCTCAGACCAAACACTTGACACTTACTAGCTGTGTGATCCTGAGCAAGTCACTTAACTCCAATTGCCTTAAAAAGAAAAAAAGAAGAAGAGTGGTTAGGACAGAATAGATAGATTTGAGAATTGTCTGTGTAGAGATAGTAATTAAACCAGTGGAGCTGATGAAATCACCAAGTGAAGTGGTATAGAAAGAGAAGAGGGCCCAGGAGAGACCCCTGAGCGACCCCTCCTGTGAGAAGGTGTGATTTGGAAGAGGACCCAGCGAAAGAGTCTGAGAAAGAGTGGTCACATAGGTAGGAGGAGAACCAGAAGAAAGTGGTGTCCTGAAAACCGGGCCTGAACAACAGGTGGCCTGCGGGCTGCTTGTGGGCTACCGAAGGATTTCTGGAAGCCTGCAAAAAATGGAGGATTGCCACCGCTTATCTCCTGTTTGTTACATGACCCATGGCAACCAACCATCGTCAGTCTGTCTCTAGTCTCACCTATCTACAGCTTGAAGAAGTTGAGCCTATTTTCATTTCGGCTCCTACCTACTGCCAGGTTGTGCAGGTCTGCTAAAAACCTAGAGAGAAGAGAATATCAAGGACATGAATTTTATTTGCCAGAAAGAATCTTAAGGGGCAGTTAGGTAGTGCAGTGAATTGAGCTCTGGCCTTGGAGTCAGGAGGACCTCAGTTCAAATCCAGCCTCAGACACTTAACACTTACTAGCTGTGTGACCTTGGGCAAGTTGCTTAACCCCAATCGCCTTACCAAAAAGCAAAACAAAAAAAGAATCTTGAAAGTGTTGCTAGTGGTGATGAATTCATGGGAAAGAAACATTCACATAGTGGTGGTAGTTTCATCACTGCTACCCTTTAAAGGCAAGGGCTCTAGATATGGTAAGTGAAGTTGGTGTATGAATTCTGTGTAAAGAGCTGCTTCACTGCATGTATCTTCTGAGCCAGCTGTACCACTACTAATATCCCCAAAAGATCAAAGAAAGACTTTGGAAAAGGACCTATATGTAAAATATGTGTGTATGTATTATTATACTTTAAGAAGTGATGAAGGGGATGGTTGCAAAGAAACACAGAAAGATTCGTATGAACTCAAGCAGAGTGAAGTGAGTAGAACCAGGAGAACGATCACAGCAAAATCGAAGACAAACAACTTTGAAAGACTTAGGAACATTGATCACCACTAAGGCTAAACACAATTCCATTACACTGTGAGCTCCTTCAGGGCATTTTTGCTTCTTTATGTATTGCCAGCTCTTAACATACATGGGAGGCACTTAATAAGTGTTTATTGAGGGATTAAATTCCAGAAAACTCAAGATGAAACAGGTTACCCCCTCCTAATAGAGAGCTGGTGGATTCAGAGTACAGATTATTTTTTTTACATGACAAATGCTAGAATTTGTTTTTCTTGACTATATGTGTTTGTAGCTAGGGTTTTGTTTTTATTGATTTCTCAGTGGGAGGGAGGAAGGAGGGAAGATGGATTTAAACATAAAATAAAATTTAATTAAAAAAAAATTGGTGTCTGAGAACACATTTTCTGTACCATGGCTTAAAAAATAATGGCAGACTTTTGGCCAGGGATGAAATGCCCTTAAAAAAGGAGTGGAAAATATATGTTTTGGAGTTTGGAATACTTGAAAATCTAATCAAAAGAGCTTTAAACTGAAAAGGAAAAGGGAGGGCAAAAATCCCAAACATATATTAACAAAGATAAGAGAAAATAGCCACAATGTAGAGGAGTTACAGAAGATCGACAGTAGGGATGCCTAGAAATCCAGAGGATATAACTTCTAAGAGAAGAGCTAGCAATAAAGCTACTGACCTCAGATATCTATATAGGCATACCTCAGAGACATTGCCGGTTTGGTTCCAGACCGCTGCAATAAAGCAAATATCACAATAAAGCAAGTCATATGAATTTTTTTGTTTCCCAGTTCATATGAAAGTTATATTTACACTATGCTGCAGTATATTAGGTGTGCAATGGTATTATATCTAAAAAATGTACATACCTTAATTTAAAAATATTTTATTGCTAAAAAATGCTAACCATAATCTGAGCCTTCGGTGAGTTGTAGTGTTTTCGCCAGTAGAGGATCTTGCTTTGAAGTTGATGGCTACTGACTGATCTGGGTGGTAGTTGCTGAAAGCTGGGGTAGTTGTTGCAATTTATTAAAATAAGACACCAATAAAGTTTGTGGCATTGATTGACTCTTCATTTCACTTAAACTCTTAGAAGCCATTGTACAGTTATTTACTGGCCTAATTTCTGTATTGTTGTGTCTCAGGGAGTAAGGAGGCCCAAGGAGGGAGAGAGATGGAGAACAGCCAGTTGGTGGAGCAGTCAGAATATATACAACATTGATAATAAAGTTCACTCATCTTATATGGGCATGGTTTGTGGTGCCCCAAAACAATTTCAATAGTGACTTCTAATATCATTGATCACATATTACCTTAATGGCTATAATAGTAATGAAAAAGTTTGAAATATTACAAGAATTACCAAAATGTGACAGAGATGTGATGTGAACACATGCTGTTGGAAAAATGGCTCTGATAGACTCGCTCAACAGGGGATTTCCACAAGCCTTCAATCTGTAAAAAGTGCAGCATGTGTGAAGCACAGTAAAGTGAAGTATACTGAGAGGAGGTATGCCTGTCTACAAATGCACAATGTATGAGAAATAAGCAATATGAACGAGAGCTCCTAAAGCGAGGAAGCAAATGTGACCTCAAGTGTTACTGAGCCTTTGTGGGACCCATGACAATGTTGTGGCTCTGGAATGGTATTCAGGGGCTGGGAACCTGTGGCCTTGCGGCCAGATGAGGCCCTCTAGGTCCTCAAGTGCTTGAGGCCATATGTGGCCTCCTAGGTCCTCAAGTATGGCCCTTTGACTGAATCCAAACTTCACAGAGCAAACCCCTTGAGGCTGCAGGTTCCCCACCCCTGGTATAGGTTATTCAAAGAAACAATGTGGTTCTGGGCATGTGGAGGTTGGCGAGAGGATGGAAGGTGGAGTAGCATTGTATATTAAGAGGATATAGTGCTCTGAGGGGATGTAGGAACCAGAAGGTGGAAGCAGGGTGGAGATAAAGATCAAAGGAAGCAGTAACAGAAAAGACATTGTTATCACAGTATACTAGTGTGCATCTACCTTGACAGAAAGAAGAAATAGGCTAAGCCCAGGAAATAGATCACGAACATTACACAGACAACATAGTAGTAATAAGAGGATTTCAGACACCTGCTGGAGCTTTCTCTAGTGCTCTGCCAAATGCAGGTTAACTAACCATTTCTTGGTTTGCTTTCATTATAATTGCATCCATCAAAAGGTGGAGGAAGCAACAACATCCTACCAGCACCTTCTTCTCTCCGACACCGAGAAATGCAAATGATGGAAATCTTGCAAGCAAGTGACCACGACACTTTAGAATTTGTGATAGAAAAGGAGAGGAGAGTTGGATCAAGTCTGATATGCATCCTAGGTTTTTTTGAAAAGCAGGATTCAGGGGAAAGGCAAGTAGGATTCCCTGGTCTACAATTCTATAGGGGAATCTAGCACAGGAGCATTCAGGGGGTCTTAAGCATGAAATTTTAAAGATAGAAAATATTATATTTCCAGTAAAGAGGAAAATGGGGAAATGTCCAAAGAGACCAGTGGGGATGTTCAGAGAAACCATGAAAAAATTAAGATTTTAAAAGATGCATCAAAGATAGAATCAAGGGAATCCAATAAAGAATGAATACAAAACAGGACTGGAACCTTAGGGATGATATCAGGAGCACTAAAGCCTAGAGCGTGCTGAGACTGTAGAGAAACACTAAAGACAATGAAAGAAATGTTCAGAATTTTTAAAAAACCTATATTTGGAGGACATGTGAGGATGAATAAAAGGGCAGAAGAGGAGAATGCAAAGAGATTATTGAGAGAAGACAAAACTGCTCCAATCTGATTTTGCTTGTTCAGCCTTTGAAAAGGAGAAGAATATTTGTGCTAGAAAGAACAGATCAGAAATGAATAAATAGGAAGCTGAAATCCGAGATAACTAGGGAAATAATAAGAGGACACCTAACTAGTCTCAATGAGTTTAAGTAACTAGTTCGACAAGTTACACATCGGGGAATTTTTTTTTTCAAACTGGCAGATACTGCTGAGCCACTGTCAGGAATCTTTGAAAACTAATGCAGAAGGAAGTGAGCAGAAACGAGAGAACAATTTATATAACAGCAACATTGTGAAAACAAATAACTTTGAAAGCTTTAAGAAATCTGATCAGCGGAATGAACAGTCATGATTCTGGAGAGCCAATGATAAAGAATTCTGCCTACATCTTGACAAAGGGCTGATGGACTAAGTGTGCAGAATGAGACATACGAGATGTCCATTTTTGGTCATGGCCAATGCAAGAATTTGTTTTGCCTGACTATGTATGTTTATGAAGGAAACATAGCCAGATAGCAAGGTATCTGAAAAGGTCTGAAAGTTTTAGTAGATTGAAGGTTCAACATGAGCCAAAAGTGAGATATGGCTGATAATAATGGTAACAATAGCATTTGTACAGCCCCTTAAGGTTTGCAAAGGGCTTTACATGTCATCTCTTTGATCCTTGCAACAACTCTGTGACATAGATGCTATTGTTATCTCCATTTTCCAAGTGAGGAAAATGAGCCTGAGAGAAGGTAAGTGATTTGACTAGGGTAACAAAACTAGTAACTGTCAGAAGCAAGATTTGAATTTAGATCTTCCCATTCAAGTCCAACATTGTACCCTGTAAGGCATTGTTCATCTACTGTACTCCACCTGGATCAGACCATATTTGAATTTTTTTTATTTAGTCCTAGGTACATTTTAGTAAAGATACTGATAAATTAGAGAGCACCCAGACACGGTGGTGGTGCAGTGGATAGAGTGCAGGACCGAAAGTCAGAAAGACTCATCTTCATGAGTTCAAATCTGGCCTCAGACACTAACTGTGTCTGTGTGACCCTGGAAAAGTCACTTAAGCCTGTTTATCTCAGTTTCCTCATCTGTAAAATGAGCTGAAGAAGTAAATGACAAATCTCTCCATTATCTTTGCCAAGAAAACCCCAAATAGGATCACAAAGAGTCATACGCAACTGAAATGAATAAACAACAGACAAAGACAGCCAAGAATAGTGAAGGGCTTCAGAATCATGCCATATGAAGTTCATTGAAAACGACTGAGAACGTTTAGCATGGAAAAGAGAAGACTTGGGGAAGAACAGACTTGATAGCCATCTTCAAGTATTTAAAAGGCTGTCATTTAGAGGACTAATTAGATTTGTTCTGTTTGGCAGAGCTAGGGGCTGTGGGTAGGAGTTGAAGAGAGATTTCACCTCAACATAATGAAAGATTTTCTATGGATTAGACCTGTCCAAAAATGGAATGGGCCTGGCTTAGGTGGTAGTCAGTTTCTTCTTCCCTGATAGTCTTCAAGCAGACGTTGGATGACCGCTTGTCAGGTATGTTAATGCATGGATTCTTGTTGAGGCATAAGGTGGGTTAGTCAGAAGGCCCTTCTGTCACTGAAAGTCTGTGCTTCTGACAAAACCTCACATTTTTAGAGAACATTTGTCTTTCTAAAGAACGTTTGCATCTCTTGTCTCACTTAATCTTTACATGTAGCAGGGCTGAACCTTCAGGCAAGTCCTCTGTAGCGTTATCATGATGTGGAGATATACCCTGGGATTTTGAAAGGGATGCCCACAAAGCACAAGCAGGTCCGCCACAGGTAGAAAGGCTTTGAGTATAAGGCCTGTGGTTGACCATAGGCTGAGTGACCGGGGACTAGCCTAGCTAAGTTTGGAGAGGCTCATCTCCAGGTTGGCCACTGGGTGGGGGACTTTTCAATCACAGCAACTCTTGAAGACCATCAACTGGGTTTTTGGAAGATTTTGATCTCCATGGGTAGAGGGAAGAAGCACCCATTCCAACAAAATTAAAGATCCTTGAGATATTTGAGTATGTTTTAGGGTAGCATTGTCTTTTTTCTTACAGATTAAGGAACTAGCAGAGGGGGGTTAAGAAATGTATCATATTGGAACTAGATGAGACCCCAACCATTATATAGTCTTACTATCTTATTTTACAGATAAGGAAAATGAATTTCAGAGAGGGTGTTATGAGTTGCCCAAGGTCACACAATGTGCCAGGGCTAGAACCCAGGTCCTCTCACTCCTAACTTGGTGTTTTTATACTTGGTGTATCCCATTCAGGGCTCCATGAAGTAGGCGTTTTCTGTGTATAGGGCACCCGCTGGTCCAATGGAAGCTATGTGGACTTGGTATACGTTCCACAGGGGTGCCTTTCATCAAGCAATCAGCAAATGTTTATTAAGCACCTACAATGTTCCAAGCACACTGCAAGGTGACAGGTGTGCAAATACAAAGAATTAAACAATCTTTTACTTAACAAGTTTACGTTGTACTGGAGGAGATGAGAAGGACACAGAAAGACAAAAAATCTGTGTGTGTGTGTGTGTGTGTGTGTGTGACACACACACACACACACACACACACACACACAGAGTAGTTAACTATGGGGTAGTTTGGGAGGGAAGGCATCAGCACTTGGGAGGAGGAGCCAGGGAAGGCTTCATACACAACATGACGCTTGAGCTTTCATCTCAAAGGACAAAAATCCACTCAGAGGGCAGAGATAAGGAGGGAGAGCCTTCCAGGAAGAGGAGATGGTCAGTGCACAGATAGGAAATGGAGCGTCCTGAGTGAGGAACTGAGAGAAAGCCAGAGTGGACAAGGGGGAGTAAAGGCCAATGAGGCTAAAAAGATACATTAGGGCCAGGCTGTAAGGATTTTAAAAATTAAAGTGTAGAGTTGATACTCTTTTTTTCCCTAGAGGTGTTAGAAAGCCACTGGGGTTTTGTCCAAAAGAACTATTCCAGGCATTGGCCTTAGAGGTGAACCCCAACCCTCCTTTTTACTGCCTGTGTAACCTTAGATCAAAGCCTCAATCATTTCCTTTTTCTGTCATTGAGGGAGTTGGATCCATGATTTCTAATGTCCCTTTGAATTCTAAAATTATATTTATATGATCTTTTAGGCTCAAAAACTCAATTTCATAATCTCTTCCTCTCTCCAGAGGCTGATACTCCGTGTCCCCTCAGTGTGCCTTCCTCCATGGCTTGAGTTCTCTCCCTTCTCCCCTTCACCTTATTACTTCAACACCACTTTCTCTGCACAGAATCTTTCCTCCTCTACTGCCTCCCCACCCCACCCCCTGCCACCCAGCCACTGGTATACTCTTTCCCAAAAATAGTTTGTAATCATTTTACATGTATCGTGTAGAAACACATCTGTATCTATACCTGTATGTTCATGTCTTGTCTCCAGTCAGAATATAAGCTCATTGAGAACAAGGGTTGCCTTTTCTTTTTCTTTTTGTCCCTACCTCTTACGTTGTGCTTGGTACATAGAAATGCTTACAGTGGTGTACAGTAAAAAGAGTACTGGGTTTGGAGTCAAAGGATCTGAACTTGAATTCTGAGTCTATCATTTAATACTTGTGTGACTTTGGACAAGTAACTTAACCTCTTTGTGCTTTCATTTCCCTATCTAATAAAAGGATTGAAGGTGTCACATTCTCTACCATATTAAAATACAATTGGGAAATATTTAATAAAAATAAAAATACAGTACAACATAGATAATGTTAATTTGTGGTTTTCTAAGTCAATATGGGCCCTTAGGATTTCATTTCTATTTGAGTTTGATGCACTGGACTAGATGACCTTCAAGGACCATTCCTAGCTCTATATCTATGATCCAATGATTTATTAATTTATAGTCTTTTCAAAGATGATTCTTGAGAAGTTGGGACTGAACTGATAACCGAAGAACTAAAAAACATGTTATAATAAAAAGAATATAGTGTGAGTCAAGAGCCCTGGATTTGCATCGCTGACTATTCTAGCCCTCAGTTTGCTCATTAGTAAAATAAGAAGTTTAGACTTGATGATCTTTCCTTGTTAGTAGTCTATGAAATCATCCACCCTCTGCACCAGGGAGGACTTGGGAACCTAAGTCAAAGTAAACAAACAGGGGCAGCCAGGTGGCCGCAGTGGAGAGAGCAACAGCCCTGGAGTCAGGAGGACCGGAGTTCAAATCCAGCTTCAAACACATAGCATTCACTGGCTGTGTGACTCTGGGCGAGTCACTTAACCCCAATTGCCTCACCAACAAACAAACAAGCAAGCAATGTCTGTAGCCCTTTGCAGACAGCACTGAGCGCCAATTGGAGAGACCCACAGCCCTGGCAATCGAAGCTGCGTGAGGAACGAGAGCGGAAGCACGGAATTGTCTGTAATAGGGCCCCCCAAAGTGAGGGTCTCCTGCTGGGGTATTAATGCAGATGGGAGCACTTAGCTATACAAATACAGACTATTAATGTCAACCAGATTATTCAATAGAACGTAAGCCCTTTGAGGGCAAAGGATGTTTCATTTTTATCTTTGGATCCCCACCACCTAATACAGTGCCTGCCACTTAGTAGATGTGATTAATGTTTGTCAAATAAATGACTGGATGAATATATTCAGGTAAACTGAATATAGGAACTTAAGGAGAACAGTGGAAAGCTAAACAAAGGGTAAAAGGAACAATGAGAAGGAAGAAAGGAAAGAAACAAAGAGAAAGAAATGGGGGGGGGAACCATAGATTGGACACGCCCTAGTTGTTCAGTGCCTACCTAGCCTTTTACTTTGCTTTTTAGTACAGTGTTTCCAACTACTTTTAGTGTACAATTCGCTGTGAATTTGCCAATAACGGCAACGATAACAGTAGCTAGCAATAATTTTGTACGTTAAAGCTTGCAAAGTACCTTACATGTTTACTTATTTGATTTTTGAAGGGGCGATCCACCTAGTCTTAACCGCCCTTCCTCTCTCTTTCCTCCCTCTTTCTTCCTTTCTTCTCCCCTTCCCCCCTTTTTCCTTCCACAAATTCAAATCAGGCCACCTACCAGTCCCACCATCTGTCTGTCCACCCCCCAGAGAGCATTGTATACGCAAAAGTACAGCGGTTACCCTCCCTCCTCTTTCCACTGTGGACAGCACAACTTGTGTCCTCGAAGTCAAAAAGTGGTCAAAAGGAAGTGAGGAAACTTGGGACATCTGGACAGAACAATGAGATCCTCATGAGAATCACGAAGTTCTGACTAGGAAACAGTGCACCAGTGTTTTGTGAAATAATATTAGTCCAGCCTACAGTATTTTTATTAGAAGAAATCTGGCCCGTCAGTAATTTTGACTGACTCTTCTTACTCCAGTAAAAGGAATTAACATTATTCCCTAATCCAATCTATCTATTTCTTTATCTCCACTGAGATAATGGGAGGTCCTCTTGTTACGAAAGTTTTGCTGTTACATCACCTAAAGGTGGTAAGAACTCTACTATAGCTAAGAAAAAGGTGGGGAGAAGATGAGAAAACAAACAAGGGAGGGGACTAAAACAAAAGAAAGCTTCTATTGGCGGGCTGCTGCTCTTGGCTCCCACCCCTGCGGGTCCTTTTCCACAGACCAAAGCAGGAGCCCAGGGCTGCAGTGGGGAAAGTTTTAGCTTCCCATGCCGAACAGGAGCAGGCTAGAAACAGAGCCCTAGCCTAAGCAAGGCAACTCCCTCCTCTGCTTTTGCCATCTTGTGGGACCAGAACCACCCTTTGCTTGGACCCTTATATTATGAGCAGGCAGAGTGCCCCTTAGGTAATATGAAAATGAGAGCAGAGCGTCTGAGTGCCTTGCCTGTGTCCTCCTGGTAGGTGGTGTTAGATGTCCAGAATCATGGAATCATGGAATGCTGGGAGAGACCCTAGATAACTAGTTCAGTCCCCCTGACTATAAAGATGAGGAAACTGAGGCCCAGAGACAGCAAATGACTTGACCATTATCCAGGACCCAAATCAAACCAAAGAAACAGTATGGGGGACAACTAATGTGCTTGCCCACCATCAATCACAAAGCATTTATTAAGTGCTCACTGTGTGCCAGACACAGTGCTGAACTCTCAGGATACAAAGAAAAGAAAATTTTTTTTGCCCTTAAGGAACTTAAATTCCAATGAAGAAGAGAACACGTAAGTAGGTAGGTACATAAGAGACACATACAGAGTTCGATGGAAGATAATCTCTGAGGGAAGGGCACCAACGGCTGAAGGTGGGGGTGGGGGGGTGGCAGAAACAGGAAAAAGCCTCCCTCAGAAGGTAGAATTTGAGCCGCCTTGAGTCAATTCTTCCTTCTTGTTTAAAGCCCAATTCAAGTGCCACTTTCTCCATCAAGTATGCTCTGAGTCTCCAGCCTCCTCATCTCCTTACGTACCATATGTCAATGCTTTGTTTTATAACTCTCTGTTGCACTTAGGTGACTATTGTCTATCACTGTTTTGCATGTGGGTCTTATCCTCCTGCTAAATTGAGTTCCATGAAACCAAGAACTGTGTTTTATCTCCATTTTATATCCCACCCCTGGAGCCTAGCATAATATTTTGTATACAATGGGCAATTCATTTTGGTTGAATTACCTTCTTTCCCCTTTTCTTCTGTGTTTCTCCATCATAAGCACTGTGGTCTAGTGGAGATAATGTTAGATTGGTAGTTCCGGTACATGGGATTGAATCCTGAGTCTGCCCCTTGTTACTTCTGTAACCTCTCTGGGCCTCAGTTTCCTCATCTGTACAATGAGAAGATTGGAATAGACAACCTCTTAGGTCCCTTCCAACTCTGTGAGTTTACGCACAACCTGCTCACAGCTGGGCACACCATACCTTGACCCCAACATAGCAATGGCATTTTGGTCCTTTTTGAGGAGGAAGGACAACAACCGCCTCACTTCATGTGTCCCTCTACCACATCATGCAACTCATTATTTTCCTTCATCCCAGTCTTCTCTCCTCGCCCCTCCTTTCATATACTTTACGCCCCTTCTGCACTTTGCTCTTCCTATTTCTCTCTATATCAAGAGTTCTTCGCCATTTCTATGCCGTGCACTCCTCCCTGTTTGGCAATGCTTATGGATCCCTTCTTAAGATAATGTTTTTAAATGCATAAAATAAAAACATAGGATTACAAAGAAACCAATTGTATTGAAACAGCCATCCATAGGGGAAGCTAGGTGGCGCAGTGGCTAGAGCACGAGTCCTGAAGTCAGGAGGACCTGAGTTCAAATTCGACCTCAGACCAAACACTTGACACTTACTAGCTGTGTGACCCCAGGCAAGTCGCTTAACCCCAATTGCCTAAAAAAAAAGAAAAGAAATAGCCATCCATAGACAGAAAGACCTTGATCATGTGCATTCTTGACATGAGTCTAATAACTACAATGGGGAGGCAATCAGGGTTAAGTGACTTGCCCAGGGTCATACAGCTAATCAGTGTCTGAGGCCAGATTTGAACTCAGGTCCTCCTGACTCTAGGGCTAATGCTCTATCCACTGTGCAGACTACCTGCCCTAGTAATTTTGAAGTAGTGATGAACAGAAATAATATTCTGAGATAGCTGCAGCAACCATAATGTAGTGTGAAAATATCTGTGACTTCCATTGGTGACAAAGTCACAGGTATGGCTAACTGCTGAACTGTGAGCTCCCCCATTCAGTCATGAGCTCTGTAAGAACCGGGACCACAAGGCCTCGGACGTCATAAATGCCTGTTGATGGACTAATACACGTGGTTTGTTGCCTACATTCGTAATTAAAGGAAATATTACATTTCTTTTAGAGGTTACTGAAACTAAAGACTCAATGAAATTGAAGATGTAATTTTTTCCCCCATCCGAATTCCTGAATCTCTCCAAAACATATCCGGGGACTGCCAGATTAAAAATTTCTGCCCTATATCATCTTTAAACCAATGGTGGGTTTCCGCTGGGTCATGAAATCACTTCTAGGCCTCTGATGCCTGTCCCCTTCTAAAGGATCGCTCATTAGTCATTATGAGTATCAACAAAGAATAGGGAGAAAGTATACTATTTTAAATTTGAGGGGCAGGAATAGTAATCCTTTATTCTAATTAGCAATATTTTCTAACATGGTCCTGACCGAAATCCAAACGCACAGATGTGCTTGACCTGCAGATACATTTGGTCTTGGTAACTAATACCACTGCAGACAACTAAAAGAAAAGTCATAGGGAGGACTGGGGGAAGCTGGGAGAAAGACGAAGAAAAGGTAGAGATATGAAAGTGTAGGCATCAGACCCTGGGGGTTCCGGAGGTCAAAACTATTTTTGTAAAAACCCTAAAACATTGTTTGCCTATTAAGATGCCACTCTGTTGGGGGCAGCTAGGTGGCACAGTGGATAAAGCTCCAACCTTAGAGTCAGGACGACCTGAGTTCACATGCTGGCCTCAGACACTTGACACTTTTAGCTGTGTGACTGTGGGCAAGTCACTTAACCCCGATCGCCTTCCCAAAAAGCAACAACAACAACAACAATGAAAAATGCCACTCTTTTCCGATTACACATCTCTGTGAGACCAGATTTTCTTTATACATTTGAACAAAAAATAATGTGTTTTTGCTGTAGCTGGGAGCTAGCTATAGAATATTCAAGCCACTAGGGGGGAAAAAAACAGATAAAGATTATCCCTAAATCTTAGATGATCCTCAGAATATCCAAAGTAGGTAACTTTTCATAAAAACATGAATTAGATCTTTTAATTGTAGAAATCTGGATTTGGTTCCAGTGCAACAATTAGGAGAGTTCTCATAGTTCTGAATGTTCGCACAGAACTTTGAAATTTGTAAGCTACAATTCAGCAGTGCAAAGTGTGGTCAACATGTTCTTCCATTTATGGGAATCGGCTTTTTTGTGGTGGTGGTTTGGTTTTGTCTGTTTTAATCTTTGGCTCTTTTTCTTTTTTCACGATTTTTTAATTCCTTTTTATGGGTCCCAGAGGCTATTTGGGAAGTAGGTAGCTACATCTATGTTTTGTGGGATTGATACTAGGGAAATCACTCAAGATATCAGCTTTGGAATCTTTACTAGGAGGGCTAAAGAGTAAGGAAATCTATCCTGGTCTGGCAAGAGCAGGGAGAAAGTTGTTTCTTTATCAGTAAAGTCCCAATGTGTCCAAGGTACCTCTAAAAGAATAGCTTGAGGTTGTATTAGGGGAAAGTCATCACAGTGCCTTGCCTCTCTCCTTTTTTCATTTACCTGAAACCATACAAAGAAAAAGTAGATCTTAAGTAGTAGAAATTCTCTCAACCAAAGAGATTTTAATTCCTTGTTATGAATTTTAGAAAAGTGAGGAAGAGATAAGGGCAGCACACCAATTCCTAAATTTCTTAGTGTTAGAGCATCCTATTATTTATTTGGTTTCCCAGGGCCTAATCTAACCCTCCCTAAAAGAATGGTAGCTTTGATGTCCATCTAAAGATGCATCCTACTGAAAACCCTATTCTGATGCCTCATTATGATATGAAGATGACCCGGAATAGACCAGCTTATCATAAATGTTACCAAACTGAAAAGCCTTCCAGTACAAGCCCTGGGATTTCTGACCTTAGCAAAGCAAATCCTCAGACAATGTCTGAAATGCTCATCACCAGGCATGGTACAATACACTTATATCGTAGTCAGAGGAACTGGGTTCAAATTTTGCATCTACCACTTTTGAGCTGTGTGACCTTGTCACTTAACCTCTCTCTAGGCTTCTGCTTCCTCATCTGGAAAGTGAGGGCTTGAACTAGATGGCCTTCTAAAGTTTATTTCATTTCTAAATCTACGATCCCATAACCACAGGGCAATAATTGCTTTTTAATAACAATAACTCTTTAAAATTATCAACCAAGTTATGGAACAGCTCTCATCTGCATCATTGGAGGAAGTCACGGGCCATCTCTTTGCTTCACCCTAATTGATTCTCTATTGCATCCCATGGAACGGCTCTTCCAAACCTTCTCTTCCCAATTCCTCCTGGCGCACTCCCAACCCTGACACCAGATCTTAGAGCCTCATATTCTACTGAAAAAACAGGCCGTTTGCTTTGAGCTCCCTCTTTTCTTGTACCCTGCATCTCAAAACCATTTCACATTATCCCCCATTCCCTTCTTTCCTCTGCTCTGCTGAAGAGGTGATCCTTCTCTTGAGCAAAAAGCCAGTTGTTCTATTTGTGTCCTTGGCCCCATCTTCTTTAAACAAATTGCCTCCTACCTTCCCCCCACCACAAATCATGTTCTCTGTCTGATCTGCAGTTTCTCCCGGTCTGCTGGCTCATTCCCTACTGCCTACAAACATGCCCAGGGTCTTCCTCTTCAAAAAACAACAGCAACCCTCCCTTTACTCTACCATCCCCTCGGGGTAGCATCCTATGGCACTTCTTCCTTTCACAGTCAAACTCAGGGAGAAAGTTGTCTACACTCGTTGTATCTCCTTTGTCTAGTCCTCACTAACTTCCCAGCTCCTTGGAGTCTAACTTTTAGTCTCATCATGCAACTGAAAAACTGCTGTCTCCAAAGTTACCAAGGATCTCCTAATTGCCAAACCCAGTGACTTTTTCTCTATTCTCACCCTTCTGGACCTGTCCAGCATTTCACACTCTCTTCCTAGATATATTCTCTTCTCTGGATTTTCATACTTCTTCCTCTTAGTTCTTTTCCTTAGTCTCCTTTGCTTTATTTTCATTTATTTACGACCATTTAACTGTGAATGTACCCCAAGGCTCTGCCCCAGGCTTCTTCTTTTCATGTACTCTTTTATTAGTTCCCCTAGGTCTAATGATCATGATTCTCAACACTCTATAGTCATCCCTTTAAGCTTTAATCCCTCATCATTAAGTGCCTATTGGGCATTTTGAACCAGATGCCCCATAAACATTTAAGATTTAACATGGCCAAATTGTTAAATCTCCCCCCACCCCCAACCTCCCCTTTTCCCAAGCTTCCCTATTTTGTCAAGGGTACCACAACCCTTCAGTCACCCAGGTTATCTTGTTTTTATAATTAGATGTTTTGTCTTCCAACTGGACTATGAACTTTTTGAGGACAGGAACCATATCTTATACTTAACTTGTATCTTCCACAATAGTTAGCACAGGGCATTGCACACAGCACTTAGGAGATGATCGAAAATTTATATAAAGGAATGGCCTCGAGGAAAGACCACCTAGGTAGATGCTGTGTTAAGCTACAATATAAAGCAAAACTAACTTGGACCATGATGGAGGTTGTGAGAATGGAGTCATATTGAAGTTAAATATGGGATAGAATAAGACAGAGTAGAGGCTACTATTTATGTTTGCTTTGCTTTATTCAATAACAATAAAAATACAGCAAATGTTATTAAACATTAAGTACATGAACTGAATGATGTAAAACTATAATAACTAAGCTTGGCCCCAAAAAGGAGACATGAGAAAATACCTCTCCCTGTGTAAATATAGAGGTGGGGGTCCATGGATGTGGAATAGTGCATATAACAGTATGTGTGTGTGTGTGTGTGTGTTATGTGTGTGTGTATATATGTGCATATGTGTATGTGTGTGTGTGTATCTCTCTCTCTCTCTCTCTCTCTCTCTCTATATATATATATATATATATATATATATATATATATATCTCTAGGGTGTATTCAGGGTATGTATAGTGTAGGGTGTGTTCAAGGAAGAATAGCACCTCTGGTGTGAGGGCTGCTGAGCCCTTTTCGGGGATGCTTTTGACCTTTGGGGTCCACCTGATCACCCAACTCTCATCTATAGTACCAAAAAGTTGTAGCATATGCAGCAGCCACACCCTGCTAAACCTTAAACTAAGCTGAGGCCTCAAACCCTTTGGCAAGTTAGGGAGAGTATCTCCCCCAAGCGTGTGAAGGCTTCCCCCACGGAATGGGGGATGGGGGATGGGAACAGTTTGTTCCAATGGCCACGAAGGCAGCCGAAGCAGGCGCTGCAGAGCACTTAGAGCTTGGTTAGACATCACAGATGCCAAGGTCATCCACTGCATCCCGAGCCATAGCCAGCTGTCTTGACTTTGTCTTGTCACTGCACTCCAGTAATTCTGGAAGACAAAGTGAGGCTGATGACTTTGTGCAACTCTGCCTCATTTAAATCCAATTTATGCACTAATTAAAAGACATCACCCATACCATTTTACCATTTTTACCTACTTCAAAGTCCTGTGGCAACAGGCAAGTGATGAAGCAGCAGGTGTGGGTACACTGGCATCTGTAGTCATAACCCTGCACACAGGCAGCCCAGGCTTAGGGTCACCTTCTCAGTGGACTGAAGCAGCCATAGGATGCAGCAGCCCTCTGGGTGTCTGAGCAACCTTTTTAAAGGCCTGCATCACTTACTTCCTGGTGTGAGGAAGGGGCTAGAAAAGGTGCCCTAAAAAACTGTCTGCTTCACCCATCCCTGGCCTGCTCACCAAAGCAGATGGGGATCCCACCCTGTGGTTGAAACATAAAAAACACACACAAAATATTTTGTGAAATTAATACCACTCACCATCAGTGCGTGGAGTGTGTACACACTCATGGACATGGGAGACACTGGCAAAGCCCAGCATGGTGTGCCCGCATCAAAGAAGACACTGTGCTCTATGAGCAAAGCAGAATTGCAGTAGCTCAAAAAACACATGAGATACATAAATTTAGAGACATCTACCTCCCAAATGTTCATGTGGACTATCTGTGCCTGACCTGTGGTAGAGCCTTCCAAGCTTGGATGGGTCTGATCAGCCTCAGTTGGACACAGTGATGTCATTTTGATTCTCTTTGAGAACGAAGGACAACAACCAGCCAACTCTGTGTGTGTGTGTGTGTGTGTGTGTGTCTGTCTGTAACAGGCTCTCTTTGGCTTTTAAAGCCTTCGTAACTTGGCCCTGACCTATCTTTCCAGGCTCATGTAAATCATTCCTCCTCCAAACTGTCCTTTCCGTTCCATATGACATCCCATCTCCCATCTCCACACCATGGCACTGTGTGTCCCTTGTGGCTGGAATGCCCTTTCTCCTCATCCCCCAACCCTCCCATCAGGATGCAGCTCAAGTGCCACCATTTCACCCGAAGCCTTTCCTGATGCCCCCACTGACCTTCTCTCTCTAGAATTGCCTTGTATTTAATCATCTTGTATTTATTTGTATTAAATCTCTTCACATTTATTCTGGAGATATCTGTAGAGATATAGATATATTTGTCACTACCGTTGCCCCCTCCCCCTCCTCCTTTTGACTATAAGATCATCAAAAGTAGCGATTGTTTCATTTTTTCTGTTTGTTCTGCCAGCACCTGTCACAGCGCCTGGCATATGGTAGGAACTCAATGAATGATTTTTGATTGATTTTATTAACTTCTTCCTTTTGTCCCTCCAGGTTTATATCATCAAAGTTACTTGGTCCAGCGGTTCCACTGAAGCCATCTATCGACGGTACAGCAAATTCTTTGACCTACAGGTAAAGATCCTGGCACCTCAGCGGTTGGCCTCTAGCCAGCACTAATTCCAGAGGAGGGGTTGCTGGGAGGGAATCTGTCTAAGCGGGTTTCTTTTCCGCATGCTACATGTTGCTCTCCCCTTTGGAATCTGGGCGCTCTAACCGAAGGATCAGAGGGGTTTCATTTTCTTGGGCTTTTTAAAATGGCACCTTTATTTCTAAAGTTTCCTTGATAGAAGAGAACATTTAAAACGCTGCTTTGGCAACATTAAACATTTTAATTATCCAAATACAAAACACACAGGCCAAGTAGCTGCCTGTGTCAACGTGAAGATACAAAATTGTGGATCATTCATAAAGCCTCAGCATGGCTTGCAGAGCGCTAGAGCGTCCCCACAGGCATCCAGCCTGACTCTTCACTTTACAGATAAGCAGTCTAAGGCCCAGAAAGGTCAGGAGGCTTCCCAAAGACCACACCAGTAATAAGCAGCAGAGCCAGTATTGCAGCCCGGGCCATCTGATCCCAACCCAATATGAGGCTTTGAATTTCTGTTCGAATAGGGATCGTTGTGGGTTGTTAGCTCAGGTGGTCTCATAATTCATTAGCCAGTATTAACTGAGCACCAATTACGGACCAGGCAAAGACAAAGAATGCCTTCAAGATGCTGACATTCTGTACGCACATGAGCACGTAGAAAATGATTTGGAAATGGGGAGCCACTGGCGACGGGGGGGATCCAAGAGGGCCTGATGTGGGAGCAGAGTTTGAAGGATACTGAGAATTCCAAGAGGTGAAGTTAAGGAGGGACTGTGCTCTCGGCACGCGTGACAGCCTACACAGAAGCATCAGAGGAGGATGGTGGCGTATCATGGGTGAGGAGAACAAGATGTCCACCTGGGCTGGTCCAAGAACGAGTGAAGAATACCGGTGAAACCAGGGCCGCTGATTTAGTTCCCCATAGAGGCCATTTAGCTCTGAAGGGAAGTAAACTCCACGCTCCATGGTCACAGATTGAATCCCTGAAACCAGAGAGCTGTTTTGCAGTGCACACCCTCTGACACAAGACAAGGAGAGAGAATGTGTCTGAAGTCGGTGCAAACCCAACCCTGAGTACTAGAAAAAATAACTTGAGGCGCGTGTCTTTCTGAGGGTTGGTTGTTAGCATCATTTACCTATAATGAAAACACAACATAAGTGAAAATGGGTGTGACTGACATTCTGGGAATTCATAATGCTTTTTAAAACAAAATAATGAAGTCATTTGCTGACTCAGGACAAGTTGAAGAGCTGTTTAGAGTTTTTCTGTGTTCAGTAAACACAGTCCAGGGTGAAGACAAACAGCATCGGCTTTCCTTTCCTCTAACCTTACTGGTTTTCTGGCACACACTTTTCCATGTTGAGGAATGTAACTGAGTACTCTGGTTTTAAAAGGCCTGCTTTTTGCTAGACCAGCATTTTCCTGAGGAAGGAGAAAAAAAGAGAGCACTTTTAACTCAAGGTTCTATCACCTACTTATTTAATTCTATCAATTAGGAGAAAAAAGCCAGATTTCCCCCAAATACAATCCACAGTAATAAGGAGTTTACTCTACCATAAATAGCCTCAGACTTCCCTATCTTAAAAAAACTTTTTAAAAGGTATGGCTTGCAACATGTTCTAAAGATTAACAGATGGGCTGTTGGACCTAAGAAGGCATGGAATTCCAAAGGCGTCGACTCATCATGGAAAATGCATTTGTCTCCAGCTCCCCAAAGTGTAAATCTGGAAATGGTTAGTGGAAATGCACCAGCTGATCTCAGCTGCTGCAAAGGAGCAGATAGAGAGAGCTGATCCCTAAGGTAATGATTCCCAACCCATTTGTAGGTGTGATATCCAAATGTGAATGGATTTCATAAGATTCCCTCCCTTCCTACTCTCTCTTCTTAACAGAGATGTTTAACATATATATTTTTTAAATTAAATTAGAATAAGTTTAGTTTGAAGAATTTGGTAATTTTCTAGGAACAGTTCATGGAGGGCATATGATTTTCTTTAGCCTTTTTCCCTTGCTAGAATGCTGTCTTCATTGCCCACTGCCCCTGTGTAAGCTTCCTCTCTTCTGAACTCCAGTAGTATTATAATCTATACCACACAGTTTGATAATATCCCTTGTTAGGATGTTCTCTATATCACATGTTATTCTTTTCTGTATTATGCTGTTTTATAAGTACAGTAAGTGTTTGCAGGCTGCATACCTTCTGTACCATGCTGTATTATAATCCTTACTACAGTCCTTTTCTTGCCTCTCAGAATCCGTAGCTTCAAGCAAAACTTAGCCCTGATGGCATCCCCTCTTTGAAGCTTTTCCCAGTTGCCTCTCACTTTTATGCTCCTTCCCCCTCAAATTATCCTGTACAGGGCATTCCACAAATCTTGCAGCTTTTATAGGGTATTCCAAAAGCTAAAGACTTTTGGAACACCTTGCATTTCTTTTTTTGACCACATAGTGTGGCACCCAGTAGAATATAAGTTCTTTGAGGGAGACACTAGTGTTCTTTTTTTTTTTTTGGCTTCATATCTCCAGGGCCTTACCTATAGTAGATGCTTAATAAACGTTTGCTGAACTGAATTGAATAATTATGTCGCCTTCACAGTTCTGTGAGCTCATCGTAGGTATTCGGTAAATACGTGTAAGGTTGGTTTGAAGTAGTTTCTTCACCTTTGCTTTAAAATTCACCTCCTCAATAAATCTTGCCCAGATAAACTTGCCTTCCCTTTGGGGAGGCTGCAAGGTTAAGGGGTCCTCGTTCTGACACTAACTCAGCACAGTATCCTCAGTAAGTCACTTTACCCCCAGACCTCAGTTTTCACCTCTCTAAAATGAGAAGGTTGGACAAGATGACCTATGAGGTCAGCAGCCATCTTTGACATACTCTGAGTTCTCTGGAGGATCACTCCAGCCATTCTGTGATCTACACTGCATTTTTGTATGTAATGATACAAGCCATGACCACTTGTCACAACCATGTTGCTTGACCAGTGCTTAGGTGACTTACACTTCAGTGAGTCTGTGGTATCATTGATGTGACATCTCATTCAGTGAGGCAGATTGTAACCCATCCACGCCTGCCCAATCCCTGTGTTTCTTGTCCCTATCGCCCTGTAAGTTTACCATGAGAGAATGAGGAGGGGTTACCCAATGTGTTAGGGCCTTTCCTCATTTTCTTCTGATGTTATGGGGATGCTAGTGATGTGCACGCACTGACCACTGCTTACACTTGGTTCCCACCTTGGGACCAGCTCACTCTTTTTTTTTTTTTTTGGCAATACTTTCTTTGCTCTGTGTTGCAGCTTACACACCCTGTACACCTCCCCAATGCCCGTTGCGTGGTACACATTTTTAATTCTTTGCAGACTAGAATCTCCTCTGACTCACAGCTATACAACTGATAAATCGTTGGCACTAAGAAGATTGGCCTTTGTTTCTGAGAGAAGTTTGGGGTCATTTTCAAAAGGCAATCCAGCACACTCTCCTCTTCCTGTTTAAGTCTGGGCCCAGTGCATGGTCCCTGTATAGTATCTGTCCAAGACATGAATTCAGATGGACAAGCACTAGAGGTTGTCCGTCCAACTATGCATTATAATCTAGATAATAGGCATCCTTTTGGTTCTTCCTGTGTAGATGTGTAGGGCAAACTCTCTTAAGCGGCTATTGGTGGCACTCTAGGGCTTAGTGCAGCCCACATAATTCAAGAGGAGTATTTGGAGGACTTTATCACTTATAGGAAATTCCTCTTCAGCTTTCCTCCCTACTAAATCTGCATGACAGTGGTGAACACCTTTGATGACCTTATATCTCTCTGTTTTATGCTTCACCTGATATATCAATAATCAGCAGATTATAGGTCACTTCTGTTGTCATCTTTCATAGAATGTTTTTTTGTTTGGGGATTTTATTGGAAGGCAGTCAGGATTAAGTGACTTGTCCAGGGTCATACACTTAGAAAGTGTCTGGGGCCTGATTTGAACTCAGGTCCTCCTGACTCTAGGGCTGGTGCTCTATCCACTGCACCACCTGGCAGCCCCACCTTTCATATTATGTTGAATAACTTTGATGTATGCATGTAAGACATTTTGTTGGAATGAAAGAAAGATCCCTAACATGAGGGATTCAGTGGACCTCTGAGATAGCCCAAGAAGAAACTGCAGTACATCAGGTTCAGGGTCTCCAGCCTATGGCTTAATTGAAATAAATACCTAAACATCTCAGATTCCTACAGCAGCTTCAAGAATCTGTGTCAAAGAATCCAAATGTCTTTAACGCAGTATTTTGCTCTAGTGAATCAAAAGTTTGTTGTTGTTTTAAAGAAATCAACAAACAATAAGTACAGTGAGATCTTGTATTCTCTAACTTTTCAGTTATTTGTGCGATAGTAAAGATACCATACGGGACAGCTAGGTGGCACAGTGGATAGAGCTACGGCCTTGGAGTCAGGAGGACCTGAGTTCAAATTCGGCCTCAAACACCTGCCACTTACTAGCTGTGTGACCCTGGGCAAGTCACTTAACCCCGATTGCCTCGCCAAAAAACAAACAAAAAAAAGAGACACCATGAAATGGTGCTTGCAGATCTGACTCTTCCTTCGTTGTGAATGCTGTCAGTTCGTGTGGCTGAATTTAATAAGCTTTTTTGTAGATGGGAAAGTAGATATAGAGGTTGGTGGTGGTTGATATTCCCTGTCTGAGTTTGTTTTTCATGCCTTTGGCCTCCCCTCTCTTTCAAATATCTCAGTCAACATCTTCAAAATTGTATCTCCTAGCACACATAGATTCTACATATTTTGGCTTAATCCAGCTGCTTCTCTTATCTCGCTTCTCTTCAGAGAACCATTTCTACATCCTCTGAAAGCACACTTGGCACTGAAAGACTGGAGTCTGAATGTAGTTGTTCTGCTGTCCTTGATGGTTAAAAAAATGGCTACTGGAAAATCTTTGCAGTTCTTTCCCATTTTTCTTCCATTTGTTGTCCTTCCATTTTTATCCTCAAATGCCCTTTGGAGAACTTTTCTTAGGTTGTTTTCTTGCCAGACTTTAATTCATTTTACCTTAGACTGCTTCTGTTTTGCAAGGTGATCCTGCTAAAAAATTATATCGTCCTTCTCTAGACTTCATAACCAAGTTCATGTTTTGAGCTGTCTCTCCACTTACTGAATAACGTAGTTGTTTGACTACGAAGGTGCTTTTTCGACTGTTTGGTCTCTTTGTTTTTGCAGCTGATCTGTACTTGTTAAATATGTAGAAATGGTTTTGTTTGCATCTGTCTTTTCTTCCATCCGTAGACCAATTTTCATTGTAAATAACTTAAGTTTGTCAGGGTACAGTTATTTTCATTGGACCGTGTTTTTTTCCTCACTTTTGTTCTTCTAGCTTTGTACAAACTTCCTTTTGCTCTAACAATTTGGTGATCTCACCAAAGCCACCATACTTGGGCTGAGATTCTAAGTGGACCTTGCAGGGGAAAGGTCAAAACAGATGGCCACGTCAGGGTATTGGCAACGCTATTCCCATGTCAGGGATGAGTTGAGTCGTGTCTATAAAAGGGCGTTTCATTTTTTATGTTGTTCTTTGGTGCTTATTGTTTCTAGCACCTACTCACTCTTTTCTCAAAGAAAGTGTTCATGATGTACAAGCCTCAAGCTTCTGTGTAGTCTAGAAGTCATTGACCTTTCTCGTTATTTATTCCCGATCTCCATTTCCCAACCTTTTCCTCACCATCCTCTCCTCTTCTCACTTTTTGCACTGAAATCACCAAGTAGGAAAATATATGCCAATTGAGTTGGAAAGGTCTTACCAAGTTCTCCGTAGAATTTCTCTACCTGTTCACCCTCAGCAATAAATACCGATGTATAAACTGCAGTTATTTTTATGGTGGGCATTTTACAAACACCTGATAAGAGCTAGGCAATGCAAGATGAACAAGTGTCCCATGAGATGATGTGTTTCGTTGCCTCTTGGGGGCATGATAAGCCCAACTCCACGTGCAGCTTTTGAAATGTTTCTCTTCAGAGAGAACCTATGCACCATCACCTTTCCATTGAACTGAAAGGTCCTTCTTATCTGGATGCCATTTATGTAGCAAGGATGTCCAAATCAATACAACTCAGGTCCTCCAGTAAGTTATTGGTCATTGGGCAAAGGTTTCACATTTAGAGTACCAACAATCAAGCTGAAGGTTATGGGTGGTCTACAAACTCCGATTATTATCCTCTGCCCCCTTCTCCAGTGTTCTGTCATAATCACTGCAAAGGCCGTAGGGAGCCACAGAGGACTGAGGTTTTCTTTTGCTTCATGGATTGCAGTGAAAGTGACCAAATCACTAAACTACTGGTAATGAGCTTCTCTGTCTTTAAATAGGCTGGTCCTCTGAGAATAGATCTATACTCAAAGCCTTTCCAGCATGGTACCTCTCCCCTCTCCCTTTCCCCTCCCCCCTACCCCACCCCGGCCGTAGGTTATACTCTGATGACGTGACTTTCAAGAGGCCAAGGTGACCTCCATGTCACAGTACAGCATCAAAGAAGAGCTTTATGAGGACCCAGGGAGCACCTGGAATTCTCACTCCTGAAACCCTTCACCTACTTGTTCTTGACCATAACATTAAACCCGTTTGAACAAATGAACAAAGTTGAGGATATTCAGTCCACTTCACAGAATCCAATTTATGTGGTGGTTTCTGTATCAAGTGGAGGATCCCTGTAGAGTCATTACTGCTCCATTTCGTTTGCACTTGTACATAAATTTTGTCCTAGGCATCCTCATGTCTGCCTCTTGTGTGCTTTCTCAGGAAGTGTAAGTTTTTCCAAGGCAGAGGCCATATGTACTTTATTTTATATACGGTGCCTCATTCATGCAGGTTGTGTATACAGCAGGTGCTCACTTACCATTTTTTTTGGACACAGATTCCTGCATCTGCTGGAGGAATTTGAGAAGGTTAGGTATTTGAATTAAGCCATGGGCTGGGGACCCTCAGCCTGATACGCTTGCATTTTCTTCTTGGGTTATTTCAGCGGTCCACTGAGTTCCCTTCTTAGGCATTCTTCTTTTATTCTGAGCTGGAAGCATTTAACCACTGACCCACATGGAGCCCTTTCAGTACAGAAAAGAAACATTGCTGCCAGCCAGTCCTCGGAGATGCCAAGAGCTTGAAGTTCTGCCCATGGTTATAAAATGGTAGGCCAATGGCAGACAGCCTAGAAGTGGGCCCTCAGGACTTCTTTCTGTAGAGCTGGGAGGTTAGTAGTCATGAGGGAGCGCTGAGCTGCCAAGGAAACACATTAGGGAAGGGAAAAGTGTTCTGGCCTAAAACTTCAGTCTTCTTAGCCAGACTTGATTGTTGCCAACCTTCAGCATGCCTTGTAAGGTACGGAGCTATTCTAAGTGCTTGGGGTCCCTCTATCTGGAAGGACCGCCTTGGAGATGAGTATAGTCATCAATTGTAGCATTATAAAGGACCATCAGAGTCTGAATGCAGACTGAAGCATGCCTTTTTTGACTTTCTTCATTATTCTTGGATTTTTTGGTCTGTGTTTTCTTTTGCAACATGGCTGATATGGAAATGTTTTGCATGACTGCACATGTATAATCTATATCAGATTGTTTGCCTTCTCAAGGAGGGGGGAGGGGAGAAAGGGAGAAAAAGAATATGGAACTCAAAATTTAAAAAAGAATGTTAAAAATATTCGTTTACATGTGATTGAGAAAAAAGTAAAAATTAAATGTAAAAAAAAATTAATTGCCTGGAAATTTTTTAAAAGGGACCGTCAATCTAGCCCCCTATTTTACAGATGAGAAAACTGAGGCCCAAAGAGATAGTTACTTCAGGATGATGAAAGGATTTAAGCAGATTATTTGAAGGAACTAGGGGTGTGCAGCCTGGAGTAGTCTTTCAGAAAGAATAAACGAGCTGTCTTCAAGAATTTGAAGGGCTGTCACGTGGGAGAAGGATTGGAATCATTCTGCCTGGCTTTGGAAAGCAGAATTAGGATCAAGGGGTAGAAGTTGTAAAGGCAGAGGTTGGCTCAATGCAAGGAAAAACTTCCTAACAATTAGGGCAGTCTGAAAAATGGAAGGGATTGCCTGGGGAAATGGAATGGACCATTTTGGGAAGTAGTGAGTTCCCCTTCTTTGGTAGTTTTTAAGTGAAGGCCTGATGACCGCTTACCAGAAATTCCTGGTTAAATATAATTTGGAATAGATATCCTATAAGTTTCTTCCAACTCTGAGCTTCTATGACTTGCCCAAGGGGGTATAACAGTGAGTCGGCTGCTGATCTGGGTCAGGACACAGAACTCTTGACTATTAGCCTTTTTCATTAGACCATGCCATAGGGGAGCTTTAGTCCAAATAGTATCCGTTGTTTTTCTTCTGCTGCTATCCTGCCTTTTTTGTGGCCTTTTGCTGTACTCCAGGTCATGATTCATCCAGGCACATGCAGAATTCAGGAGTGGGAGGAAAGCTGAGCCTGACCATATCATTCCACCTGGCAGAATCATTTCAGAAAAGTCAGAAACATCTGCCGTGTAAATGGGAATGTTCCCATGGACAGTTCCATGATTTTAATGGGAAAGTGGGATACTGTGCCAGTGCTGAGGCTGGGCAGGTCTTTTGTGCCCAGAGCATTGTATTAATGTGGTGGTTATGCCACGACTCCCAATGTAGAAGTGAATGCTTTTGGCCTGATATAGAAAATCATAGCTCTGGAAAGATCCTTAGAAATCATTTAATCCAACACTGTTGTTTGTCTTTTGTCCTTGAAGAAGACGGATTACATCAGGAGGGTGATGTCTTGACTTGCAAGTGAATGGGATTTAAGTGAGCCTGGGCAAAGTCATCAGCCTCACTCTTTCCTTCAGAGTCATCAGAGTCCAAGACATAGTTCAGGATGACTAGAGATGGCCCCCGATGCAGTGAGAGACCTTGGCCTTTTTAAGCTGAAGTCTTTCCCAGGTCACAGTTTGTCTGAGGCAACACCCATTCATTAGTTAAAAGCTAGGTAAGAATGGAAGCAAAAGATGGCCTAGTTTGCCTTCATGAAAGAATCAATCTGGGAGGGAAAGAACCTCAGACTTTCTGGCCAGAACAAAACATATCCATTTTACAGATGAGGAAAATTAGACCAGAAGAGGTAAAAAATCATGTCCACAGTCACACTATTAGGAGCTGATTCCTAATACAGAGCTCTTTCCACTCTACCATACTGCTTTGATCAACCGTCTCTTTCCTCCTGGCCTTCAACTTCTCAGCTTTGGAACTCCATCCTGGGGCTGAGCCGTCCCGATTGGTGGCTGAGTAAGTCACCTAACCTTCTACGGAGCTCACCAGCATCATGTCCTACTTCCTAAAATAAAGGCTCCACTGCTGGGTCTCCAGGCACACCGTCTCTCACTGAGGAGCCCTGCTTCTAGGCTTCTTGTGACTGCCGGGCTTGGCCAGCAACGTCTCAGAGGGTGCTGTCTTATTGCATGAATTGGATTTAAGTGAGGCAGAGCTTTGCAAAGTCATGGACTTTGAGGCAGGTAAGTGGCACAGTGGATAGAGCACTGGCCCTGGAGTCAGGAGGACCTGAGTTCAAATCTAGCCTCAGACACTTGACACTTACTATCTGTGTGACCCTGCACAAGTCACTGAACCCCATTGCCTAGCCAAAAAGAGAAAGAGAGAGAGAGAACAAAGTCATAGACCTCACTGTATCCTCCAAAATCATCAAAGTTAGTGGCAAAACAAAAGTCAACACAAGTAGAGGTGGTCCAAGATGCAGTGGATGACCTTGGCCTTTCTAATATGGACCCTGGGAGAACCTCTCCTCCAAAGAGGGGTTGGGTTTTCTTTTGCTCTCTGGCTTCTACCACGGAGACCTCAGGAAAATCACCAAAAGCTTGGGGTGGCCTTGAATCTAGGCTTTCCCTCAATGAGACTGGAAAGATGAACTATGTACAATATAGAGCGGGCATAGGGCAGCTGTATCATATATTCAGTCTCCCATATTCTCTTTACTAACAGTGATGGCATCATGCTCAGAAAGTTGTCCATTTACCATTTTTCCTTTGAGTTGAATTCCTTTAAGGTGATCTAAGGTATTTCCTCCACATAAAGAAGTTCTTAGACTTAAAACATGAAACCATAACCCCTAACTTCTATTATACTCCCCTGGGAGATACTTCAAACATGAGACATTTGGGGGGACTATTAACTAGGCATTTCTTCTTCACCTCAGCTTTGTACTTTTTGAGCAAGTCTCTCAAATTCCAAAAGTTTTCACATACTAGTGCTTGGCTTGTACTCACTCTCCTGATGAGAGCCATCTTTTCTAAAAAAAAAAATGAAGTTGCAAAAAAATTCCTCCTGCTGCCAGTCAGCTCTAACTGAGAAACTCAGGAGTTCCCAAACTCTCCAAGTCAAAAGCTTGCCTCCAGTGCCGAACACATTCATCACGGGTTCACTGCTTGGTCACCCATGTTCAGGGAAATACAAAGCAGAAGGGGCAGCCAAGGACCTGAGGTCCAAGCTCACGTTTGCCTAGAACCAGGGGTGGGGAACCTGGGGCCTCGAGGCCACGTGTGGCCCTCTAGGTCCTCAAGTGCAGCCCTTTGAGTGAATCCAAACTTCACAGAACAAATCCCCTTAATAAAAGGATTTGTTCCATAAAACTTGGACTGTAAAAAGGCCACACCCAAGGACCTAGAAGGCCACATGTGGCCTCGAGGCTCCAAGTTCCCCACCCTGGACAGCACATATATCCATTGCTATGTGTGAGTAGCTGCTATAGCTACTGGGGGACAGGGGCAAGAGGAGCCAGAGAGAGTGTACAAAAGAGAACCTTCAGAGCTGCTCACACATTTGGCAGAGAGAGAGAGAATAAGCCAGGCAGTAGAGTTACTTCTTTTAAGATCTACCAAGTGGGTCAGTCTTCCTAACTTAATGGCCACCATACTGTGATATGACCAACCCCCTTCTCATCACAGGGAACAGGAGACAAATGAGTTGCTCTGTCATTAAAAAGTCCTTCATCCCTGCTCACATGTGTGCCTGGAACCTTGCGCAGATCTATCCCCGTGTATACTCCATAGTGAGGGGAGTGGTGAAAGGCTGTGCTCCAGTCCAAGCCCTGCTACATCTACATCCCATCTAGACATCTATCAGAACATCAAGGCCTGCCCAGCACAGGCATCTGGTCATCTGCCTGTTGCCCTGCACAGACCCTCCCCTCCTTTCCACTTCTTGCTTTTACTCTCAGAACAATAATTAAGTCCGTCCTACCATTTTCTAGGAAGGACATGACTATTGTCTGTTCCTCTAAGAGTCCACTCACAATCCAGGTGACTGCCTGGACCCCAAACTCCCTTCCCTAGACATCATTCCCCTGAATGTGATCTGTCTCCTTATTAGAATATCGGCTCCCTGAGGGGCAGAGACTGTCTCACTTTTCTCTTTGTAATATATTGCCAATGCCAAGTACTGTAGTACTTGGGAAGAGTACATGTTGTTTGTTGATTGATTGACTAATTGCTCACCTCTTAGATTTTGCTGTGATCTGAGGGCTCTCCTGGATTTGCCCTTGCTCCTGGGTCCTGGCTGGGGAGCTACTGTTTTAAATCTAGGTCAAGGCATGGGTCAAACATGTTCCCTTCCCCTATGTACCTCACTAGCTCATCTCCCTACCCTTTCTTTCCATAATGGAGTCGAATGGGCCCATAGGATAAATCTGCTCAAAAGCTGTAGACCTCAAACTGAAAACTCTGCGGTACTGGAGGGAAAGAATATTTTATTCTTTAGATTCAAGAGGGTAGGCATAAGGATCTCCCAGCCTCTTACAAGAGCCCAGGAGTCAGAAACAACCCCCGCCCAAGTCAAACCCAATATACCAGTACTCATAGAGCATTTTCCCAGGCTCCTGCCTTTGAAAGGTTAAGTCTAGTTAACACTTAGCCTGGGAAGTGTGCTTACCACATTTATTCAAATAGTTCCCTACTTAACACCCTCTCCCCTCTCCTCTCCCCACCCCACCCCCATATGCCCTGAGGTTTTGGCAGATATTTTTCTGCTAAAGTAAGGAGTGGGAATAAGGAGCAGGATTACATTAGCAAGTTACTACAAGACTACAAGACAAGACTACAGGACTGGAGGAACCTGGCTTTCCACGTGTCTGAAGGCACAATCTGAGCAGTTAATCAATGATAACTCCTTTTAATACACTGTCCTAGAGTTTCCTTTTGTAAGGTCATTCTGACCTCAGCAATAGTTTTGAGCCCTTGATATATCAATAAATAACTCCTGAGGAGAGAAATTAAGGGAAGAAAAAAAAATCACCCATTTCAAAATCACTTTTAGGAGATTGAAACATTCAGGGGGCACTTGGGTGTGTGTGTAAATATGGACACACAGGATCTGCAAGTTCACTGGAGCTGCAGCTGTGTGGCTGTGCTTTCTCCAGGCTCCCCACCCCCTATCCCTGCCTCAGTTTCTGAATCTTCTTCCTGAGCTTTGGACTCCCAAACATTTGGATTCTGATATTAAAGAAAGAGAACCAGAGACCTTCAGCCTGAGAACTCCTCGGAGCTTGCTTCTCAGATCTGCCACTAACACAAACCACCTGCAGGAGTAAGAGCCAGCTTTCAACATTGTTTTCTTTGGACAAAGTGTTTCACTTTTCCTTCATCTGCAAGCTTATGTCTTGTAAACTGCTGAACTGGTATTCTTCTGTTCCCTTTTAAGCCTTGTGATGTGGCAACTTTTACGTGACACCCTCCCCAGCCCCGACGCCCATCTTCCTCTCCCAGACTGATTCACTTACCTCCTCTATAACCAGTCCTCTCCCTACCACGACCACTTCCTTTTATTATTTGGGGGAAATTGGGGAATTTTTCTGGTTTCCAGGGGTAATTTCTGTGGTTAGACTTTAGGGGCCTCTGGCCCTGCACTTCCAGACATAAGGCATCTGGGTGTGAGTCTTAGCCAGCATGGAATTCCCTCAATGTCCCGTGTCTTGTGTGACTGCAAAAGGAATAAATATTCTTTAAGTTGAAACGTCTCGTGGTCCAAGGATCTGGTGCCACTTACCACTGAAATCTGTGGCGATTGATTTCTTGACTTCTTTCACTAACCCGTCATGGACAATATTGTTACAGATGATTATGTTAGTGATATGAAGAACAAATCTCAGTAGCATCAGAGAGGTCTTAAAGTGAAAACATCAGGAGGCAAACCACATCTTCAGTCACTGGCTGGACACGGATAGCTTGAGGCGTTTGGCCAGCCCTAAAGCATAGCTTTATAAACTACTGAAAACAACCGGCCAAGAAGCCGAGTGATGACAGAGGTCGATATGAGCAGCTACGTATTCAGTCACAAGCATATGTGTCCTATATAAACTGGTAGAGATGTTACCAGGCCCCTGGGTCACCAGGCACTTCAACTCAGAGGAAAAATGGTGAAACGACAACTTTCTGAGCTTAGTGGGATCAGTAAAGAGAATATGGGAGATGGAAGATATGACATTATTTTAAAAACTTAATAAATCATCATGTCTTGTAGCTGAGAGATTAATCAAGGAACTTTAAGAAAATGTAAAGCATTGAATTCACATGCAAATAAACTGTTGAAGGGTATCTCAATGAATTTTACTATGGTCATTTGTTATGTTAAAATGTTTCCATATGAACCTGAGAGCCATTGGTCAGAATACCAGATTACAAATGTCACCATTTAATTTTCAGTGTCAGTAATAACTCCGTTTCCCGGTTTAGAAAACTGAGAATTTCCATCCTTGACAAGCCTAATTGCCACATGCCGGTAAGGCTGGCCTCTGTGTAACACAGTTCAAACTGACAATGGCTATGAATAGGATTCAACAGGAAGCTTGTACACAGACCAGATTCAGATGTGGAAACATAACTGGGACATATATCTTCCTCAGCACAATCAATATTAAGGACATCATGTCTTGTTGACAGGTCATTTGATGCAATTAACAAGTTTGTGGTGACTGTTCAAGAGAGAGTAGTGGCCCGAGTGAGTGGCCAGAGAGTGAGAGCCCTTCCCAACCTGACTCCAGCATCCTTTCCAGGCTCTTGCACATGACTCCCCTATTCCAAATGCAGACCAGAAGTAGAACAGATGGACTACTTGCTGTTTCTTATATGTGATAATCCATTTTCTATCTTTGGGCCTTTGGACTGATTGCTCCTCCATGCCTGGAGTTTAATAGGGGAGGAGAGGGAAGGGAAGCTGGTCAGACATTTGCTTTGGGAAAATACTTTGGTAGGTAGATGGGAGGTAAAAACTTGAAGCAGGGAGACCATTGAAGAGGCCATTGCAATAATCCATTTGAGAGGTGATGAGGACCTGCAATGGCATGGTTGTTGTGTGAAAAGAGACAAGGAGATAGATGCAAAAGAAGCTGCAAAGATTAAAAAAAATGGCAAGATTTGACAACTGCCTGGATATGTGGGTTGAGTGAAAGTAAGGCATTAGATATAATAAGATTGAAAACTTGGGTTACTAGAAAGATGGCAATAACCTTCACAGAAATTTGCAAGTTCAGAAGGGTGGGTTTGGGATAGAGGATAATGTAATGATATATGTGACCACCCTATGAATGCTGCATATAAATTTAGGTGATCACAAATATTCCTACCAACAAGATGTATACAAAGTAAATACAAGGTGAATTTTTTTGTGGAGGTAGTGTTAGCAGGTGGGGATATTTGGAAAGATTTCATGTAGAAGGTGTCACTTGAGTAGATTTTTGTGGAAAACATGGGAACCAGGTGAAGAAATAGAGCCCCAGAGAGAAGAAGATTTGCCCAAGACTGCGCAGGTAGTAAGTGGTAGAACTGAAATCTGGACCCAAGCCAGACTTAAAATCTGGGTTCTTTCTAGTTGTGAGAAACCCAAATATTGAATTCTTATGTTAGCTTTAGGTAATTCTTTCTCACCTATATGATTTGGAAAATAGCTATATTTATAAAGTTCCGAACAAAGTCATAATTGGGAAATTTTAAGCTTGCACAAGTAACACAGACCACACCTGGGACAAGGGGCACGCTCTCATTTGAGGAGTGGGGCAGGGAACCAAGGGCGTCAGCAAGGCCTCTGTAAACAGTGGTGTGCACTTGTTTCTGTACAACTGAAGGGCCATAGATGGTGTTAGCATCTTTTAATTTGGTGCCATCTTAAAGACGGCAATGTGGGGAAAATACACTGCAGTTGCCTGATTCCAATTATGACTCTGGCTCAGACTATTCAAAATCTCTTCACTTTTCTCGTAAAATCTTATTTGGGAGAGGCAGAGAAAGAGTTCTGGGTCTTGAATGAATGAACATTCATTAATCACCTACTGTATACCAGGCATTGTATTGGGATCTAGAGGAAAAATACAGAAGTGAGACAATTCCTGTCCTCTAGGAGCTTACATTATTTCTTTTTAAAGCTTATATTCCACTAGAGAAATGCAACATACAGAGGAAAGGAGTTTTGTTAGAGTAAGTCGCAGGAAGTTGTCCTAAATATCAGAACGAGAACCAGTAAGTGCAAATTGCAAAGATGTAAATTTTACTTGATGTAAGGAAAAACTCCCTAACAATTAGAATTAGTCCTGCCTCTTAAAGGTAGTGGATTCCTCCTAATTGGAAGTCCCCTAGAGGATGCTGAATGACCACTTCTCTGGAGTTTTGTACTGGGGATTTTCCTTTGGGTATGGGTTGAACCAGATATCCATAGAGGTTCTTTGGTTCTGGTTTCAAGGTAAAATGGTGAAAAATATGGGAAACAATTTTGACTCTGAGTTTCTCCAAACTCCTTCTGAATTCTGGGAAACTGGCTTAACACTCTTCCAATGGTAAGAAAAAGGCAATACAACAGAGTTCTCTTACAATCACATACTTTTGCTTCACTTTAGAGATTCCTTAGCTCATAGGTGATCACTGATGTTGGCTTGTGGCCAGTCTTGTGACCAAAATAACAAGATAAACAGAAAGTCTAAACTTGAATTCCTGAGGTTGGGGCTTTAAAAGAGTGATTCTCCAAGGGTCTTTAATGGTTCGGTGAGATGAAATTTCCTCAGGTTCACAAGCTTTTCTAGAAAGTTGAATCACTGTAACTTGTTCCTAAATAGAATCTTGCTAGTCTCCTGAGACAAGTCACCCAGTTTGTGAAACTTTGCTATCTGTCGTTAGAGAGGTGTTAAGTGAGCTTCAAGCCTGAGAGTTAAAGACTTGTGTAGAGAATGAATTCATTCAGTATTGATTTAAGCTCCTACTATGTGCCAGGCATTATGCTAAGCCTTCAGGATACAAAGACAAAAATGAATAGGGCATGCCCTCAAGGAACTTACATTCTATGGGATAGACCACTGGCCTGACCTAGATTGGCATTTGCTATGACTGGTTTGCTTGCATAATAGGCATGGGTTAATAATTAGCGTTTTGGTGTGGGCTCCACAATGGCGTAGCTTAACTATCTCCGCTAGATAGGCTTCTTTGAGATTGTGCAGTGAACATTGTGCCGTATTACTTGCTCAGTAAGCACTTGCTGAGTGTTTCCTGTGTGCCCGGTCACAGGCCTACAAAGCCAAGAATGAAAGTCCACTCCTCAAAGGAGAGGAGACAACATGGCATGTATTTATATACAAAATGCACAGAGAGCAGTGCAGTGTATCTTTGGGGGTAGAAGGCACCAGCCCTTGGAAGGACCAGGAAAAGCCCTATCGTAGACAAAAAGGGATGGGGGCTTGCGCTAAGTCTTGAAAGAAATCCAGGATTCTGAAAGGCTGAGGTTTGGAGGGAATGCATGGAATGGGAGTCAGACAGTGCAAAGACAACCTTAGAATGCTGGAATAAGGTTCAAAGGGTAGGTTGGGGGCTGGATCATAAAGACCTTTAAATGCCAAATGGAAGCTATGTTTCTCAGTGGAAGTAATTGGGGGTAGCAGATCTCTGTCACTTTGCTAGAGATCTTGACGACTGCCTCAGCCATCTTCATTATTCTCAGAGCTTTTCTGAGGCCATAGCCAGGTGCTGGGTCTCCTTTAAAGGTTATGAATCTCAACATCTCCATTTTCTGAAATATCAAATCATATTTTCCGTATTGACTTCTACCACAATGCATTTCCACAGGAAAACAAAAATAGCCCTGAAAAAAAATTTTTTAAGAGATTGGTAAGATTATTTTTTTCAAGATTGTTTTCAAGACTGCTTTAGTTAACAGTTGACCTTTCTTGTTCCCTCTACCCTTGTGTCTGTCCTCTTAGATGCAAATGTTGGACAAATTTCCTATGGAAGGAGGTCAGAAGGACCCAAAGCAGAGGATTATTCCCTTTCTGCCAGGTGGGTATAATTAGGCCTTCTCAAGCTTATGACTTTTGTTTACTGTAATTGAATGGAATTTGTGAGTCCCAGGATACTTTACAAACTGTTCTTTGAAACCAGGCACACCAGGCAAGCAGTTTATAAAAGAGGCAGAGAATTCTCCTATCTTTATAAGTCTTTGTGTTCTTTTTTATAGTTATTTCTTTCTTACTTTCTTTCTTTTTTTGGTTAGGCAGTGAGGTTAAGTGACTTGCCTAGGGTCACACAGCTGGTAAGTGTCATGTGTCTGAGGCTGGATTTGATCTCAGGTCCTCCTAAATCCAGGGCTAGTGCTCTATCCACTGCGCCACCTAGCTGCCCCCTTATAGTTATTTCTTTAAAAAATGTATTTTCTTGATGCTTCAGCCAAGAAATCACCAGGGTTTCTGCCCAGACCCTTGGAAGTTTCTCTGTGCCCCTGCCTGGCTGTCCAGAATATTCATAACCACGTTAGTATCAGATTTAACATTCATGGTGTGTGCTAAGGGCCACAGGAAACCTGAGTGGGGTGTGGTGAAAAGATTACCTCTTTATCCAAGATGCTTGCAATGGAAGCGTAAAACAATGGTCAGGCACTGGACAAGGAGCAGAGAAACTAAAGTTTTGAGAGTGTGCAAAGAAATGCAGTCATGGTGGTTCAAGTAACTGAGGCTGTTTAGCCTGGAGAATTGGGTTAGAGGGCTTAGCACAGTGTCTGGCACATAGCAGTTGCTTCTTAGATGTTTGTTGAGTAGAGAACACTGGGAGGATGAAGGGGGGACATGATAACTGTCTCCAAGTACTTGAAAGGGTGTCATGTGGAAGATGGGTTAGATTTAGTCTGTTTGGCCCCAAAGAGCAGAACCCGGATTCTGGGCCAAACCTGGGCTTGAAGTAGGGGAAGACTCCCCAACTAAAGTAACACAGGCTGCCCTGAGAGATTGTGGGCTCCTCCTCTTCAAACAGTGGCTAGACAACTATTCATCATGAATATTATAGTGGGCATTGCTTCTGAGTATAGGTTAGTATTGGGGCAGCTAGGGAGCACAGCGGATAGAGTGCCAGGCCTGGAGTTAGGAAGACCTGACTGAGTTCAGATCCAGCCTCAGCTACTTGCTGGCTGTGTGACCCTGGGCAAGTCATTTAACCCTATTTGCCTCAGTTTCCTCATCTGTAAAATGAGTTGGAGAAGGGAGCCCCAAATGGGATCACAAAGAGTCAGACATCACTGAAGCAACCAAACAGCCTGGCTTAGATAAGACGGCTTTTGTGATAGTCCTGCCCCTTGCACAGGCCGTGCAAACCTCATGCAAGTCGCTGTCCCTTGCCTGCGTGTCACAGGATGACAGGATAATACATTCGGAACTGCAAGTGACTTCAGAAGTGATCTCGTCACCCTGGCATTTTACAGATAAAGAACTGAGATTCAGAGAGATTTAATGACTTTCCTCCAGAGTCACAAGCGTAGAATAAGAGTGTGATGTGGAAATTTTCCCCAGGTCTTTTTTACTCCAAATCCATCACTCTGTCTACCATACCAGCTCTTCATGTGCTGTAAAAGGAGGAAGTTTGATTAATGATCTTCTAAGCCCAAAATCCTACCATTCTGTTCATCTGAAGTAGGAGACCAGAAAAACAAATATCAATAGTGTAGATAGGAGGTCAGTGTTATTAGTCTGCTAAGTTATATACAAATTATGTGAGGGAGTTACACAGTTATCCATTGAGTAGCAGAAGATGTATACGACCTTTCCACATGAATTTTCATTGTTTTCTTTCTCTCACTTGGGTCTGGTGATAAATCTTTATTTGCTACTGACAGTGTTTGATGACCCCTAGCATCCTAGATTCTTTAGACGAGGGCTCCTTAAACTTTTTCCACTCATGACCCCTTCAGTACTTCTTAAACTGTGGTGCTCAACCCCATACAGAGTTGCAACCCACAGTTTGCTTTAGATCTCTGCTATCCTCCTTTTCTCACTGTAAACTTTTCCTATAAAACACCTGTACATTTTGCAAGTGTTTCTTTCCCATCTAATATGTGACAGGCATTGTGTTAAGCGTTTGGGATGGACCAAAAATGTCCCTGCTGTTAACAAATTGATATTCTATCAGACAGGTATCAGAAAAATAAGATTACAGGCCCTGAAAGCACAAATTGCACTCCTTCTGTTATTTGTTTTGATGATGATGACGATTCACATTTGCATAGCAGTTTCTGCTTACAGAGGTTTTATAATCATCAACTCCTTGTGTCCTTACAACACACCTAGAAGGCGGTTAGTCCAAGTATTTGTTATCCTCCTTTTAGATGAATAAAACCAGCTAGTCAGCAAGCATTTATTAAGTGCTTAGTATATGCCAGGCCCTGTGATTAGAAAGCAAGAACAGGCCCTCCCCTAAGGGAACTTGTATTCTAATGAAGGTACATGTTGGTACCTTTCTGATGGAGGTGACTCCATTTAGATACATATAGAGTAGATGAAAGGTAATTATTGAAAGGAAGGCACCAGCATGTTTGGGAACCAGGAAGGGCCTCCTTCAGAAGGAGCATCGAGGTGGTGCGATGGACAGAGCCTTGGGGGACACCTATGGTTAGTGAGTGGGACATGAATGAAGATCCAGTGATAAGACAGATAGGAGAACCAGAAGAAAGCAATGTCACAAAAACCTAGGGAGGAGAGATTATCAAAGAAGAGGTGATAAATGTCAAATACTACAGAGATTAAAAAAAAAACAGTGGATACTGAGAAAATTTTTGTTTGTCAATTAAGAGAGTATTACAACTCAGAAAGAGAAGTGGAATCAAAAGAAGTTAGTAAACAATTTGCCCATAATCCTACAGCTTGGCAGAGTTGGAGATATTGACCCAAAGTTATAAGATTATAGATTTTTAGCTGGAAGGGACCTGAAAAGCCACTAACTGCAACTCTCTCATTTTATAGATGTGAAAACTGAAGGACAGAAAGGTTAAGTAAATTGCCCAGGGTCACAAGGCTACTAAGTATATGAGGCAAGATTTGAACCCAGGACTTCCTGACTCCCATTCTAGTACCCAGACTGTTATACCATGCTGACTCTAAAGTTAGTTTACATCTAGCCCAAGATTCTTTCAGCTTTACTAGAATTGGTGGATTTCCTCCACATGATGAATATAACTTACTTAAGTGTAGTACCTGGAAGTCCAATAGAACTTTGTTTATCTGGTACCCAGTCGATCTGGACTAGAGCTAGGGTGGGAGCCCTCTAGGTCATCAAAAAGGATTTGTTCTGTAAAGTTTGGATTTAGTCAAAGGGCTGCCCTTGAGGACCACATGTGGCCTCGAGGCCACAGGTTTCCCCATCCCTAATCCAGACTGTTTGAGGGGAAGCTGACTTAAACCATAAGATTTAGGACGAGAAGGGACCTTGGAAATAAGCTAATCAAATTCCCATGTTTCTTTTCTTTTCTCTTGATTTCTCTTTTCTTTTCCTGTCTTCTTTTTTTTCTTTTACTTTCTTTTCTCTTCTCTTTTATTTGTTTCTTTTCTTTTCTTTCCTTGCTTTTACAAATGGATATTTGCTTCACATATATAGCAAGAACAAACACATTTTCTCCCAATGCTTTACGGGCATAATCCTTGTTATACCATCTCCTTAAGGACGAGGGGGAGGGAAGATTGGGATTAGACTTCTAAGCTCAATTTCTGTGCTGTAGTGGGCCCACCCAGTTTGTGTCCAAAGGCTGCTCCCAGATGAGTCCTCCTGCTAGGCTGGGGTCCCAAAGATCATACCTGGAGGTTGTCAGCCACTATTTGCTCTTTGAATGTGGATTCTACATTCAGAGCAAAGCCCGGTCTGGATTCCAACTCTTGTATTCTGTGGCTCTCTCTTTGAGATATGAGCTCAGAGACTCTACTCCCAGCCCCTAGAATGGGAAACAAACAAAAAGAATGAAAAGGCCAAGTAGACGCCATTTCTCAGGAGCCTCAGAGAGAGGAAGAGTCCCTAAGGCCTTCCCCCTTACCCCATGGTCTCACCGGACACCATGAGAAAGAAGCACCAGGTTCCTCTTGAAACAAAGACATAAAGAAACTAAAGAAATGGGACAGAAAGAGTACCTCATTTTTCAGATGAAGAAACTGAGGCTTAGGGAAGGTTAGCAAGTAAGTAAACAAATCAGGATTCAAACCTCAATCTTCTGACCTCAGCCTCTCTATTAGATCAGTTTTTGCCTTGGAACTATGACCCAGCAGAATTGTTACTTCTCTTTTCTTCTCTAACTGCTAGGGCAGACTTAGAGACATCCCTTTCCCAATTTTTATTCAGACATGATTTCGTCAGTATGGCCATCTCCAGTTGTAGGTACCTCCCCCAAGACCAGCTGCCACCTATGTATGATTTAAGGCAGGGAGTAACAAACTACTGACTGCCTGTTTGCAAGCTAAGAATGATTTTTACATTTTAAAATACAATAAAACTGTATTTAAAAATGTAAAAACCATTCTTATCTCATGGCTGCAAAAAGAGGCCCCAAGATGGCCATGCAGACTGTGGGACCCCCATTTAAGAGATTAGCCCTAGGGAGCCATCAGAGGCATTGGAAGTTAAGTGATTTGCCCAGGCTCACACAGCTTGTAAATTCATTACTTAGGATTATGAATTTAGAGCTGGCAGAGGTCTGAGGAATCTTTTAGTTCACCAGTCCCCGCCCCCCTTAAGTTACAGATGGGGAAACTAAAACCCGAGGTCGGGGTTGAACCCTGGTTTTCCCGACGCCAAGCCCAGCATTCTATCTGTTATGCCACGTTTCTTCTATTTCCCTAACAGCAGCAATAATGATCATAATAATAGCTGGCATTTACATATTGCTTTAAGGTTCGAAAGCACCTTTACCAACATTATTTCATTTTCTGCACATACAACAACCCTGAGGGGTATACTAGAATATGTACTGGAATTATGTTGAGTTTCAGTTGACCTGAAAAAGAATCACTGGATCCCAGGCATACACCACGTATTGTTACAATGTAGTACAACAGCTAACTGTAACTTTACTGGATCAAATGAACAGTCACAATGGTCTTTGGGAAATCTCTCCCAGATAGAGTTAAGAGCACCTTCTTTGACCTCCTGAAGCTTTATTGATCATGGGCTCCCTACCCCCACCCAAGAATTAACGTGAACACTGTTTTCCCAAAACCGGACTTCTTTGTAACAAGCTGCAGTGACCACTTGTTGCGTTCATGGAATCCCTTTGGCCCTCCGAACTTCCACATGTAGTGTGACCCTCTGGAATGTCTCCTCTCAACCTCGCCAATGGCATTTCCTGCAGCCCAAGAGAAGGGGAGGGGAGCTCTCTAGAAATGTTCTGTTTCCCAGGGATGCAGTGGTCTAACTTCACCCTCCAAGCTCTAAGACTCTAGCATCAGCAAAACAAGAGCGAGTCTGATAGTAGCACCAAAAAGGGGCGGGTAGGGAGAAAGGGGGGATGGGAAGCAGCCCTGTGCAATTTTCCATCCTGACCAGAGCTGGAAAAGCTAACTTGGCTGAGAGCATGGCTTGAATAATAAGAATTACAGTTTGGCCTTCTTCCACCATAGAAAACAAAACCCACTAGTTCCCAGCAGAACGCTTCTCTTTTTGCAAAGCGACAATTCTGCTCCAAAGAGCCTAACTGATCTAGCCATACTGTTGTGCTCTCCTTGCCTGGGGCTCAAATGAGAAGGTTCCAAAATGGGGGTGGGGGGGGCATCCAGTCAGTCCTTCACAAATGAGTCTGTGACTGAAGCACTGTAGACTAGGAGTAATGTGGTTCCGCCTCATTGCAAATAAAATGAAGGCCTGAACATCTCAGGTAGGCCCCTCTGGTGAGAAATGCTTTAAATCAGAGAAACATGGAATGGATTGGATTTGATCTGAGGGGTTTAGGGGAGAGGAGCTTTCAAGCCGCATTAGAAGGGAGATGACATTAGTATGGCAGCATGGAAAGATCCTGAAGTCAAAATTGTTGTTCGGTCATGTCTAATTCTCGGTGACCCAGTGGACCGTACTGTCCATGGGCTTTTCTTGGCAAAGATACTGGAGTGGTTTGCCATTTCCTCCTCTAGTGGATTCCTTGCCCAGGGTCACACATAGGAAGTGTCTGAGGCTGGATTTGAACTTCAGTCTTCGTCACTCCAGATCTAGTGCTCTATCCACTGAGCCATCGAGCTGCTTCTGAAATCAAAACACTTGTGTTCACATCCTGGTTCCATCACTTATTAGCAGTGCAATCTTGGGAGAGTCATTTAAATTTATTTTCCTCATCTGTAAAAGTGGAGATGATATTTATACTACTTTACCATTCAAGGTGGTTATGAGGAAAGCACTTTGTAAATTGCCAGTAGTTTTAAAAAATGTAAGTTATTTTCATGTTAATGACTCCCCAGAGCTGCTTACACTGAAGAATACTGGGTACTCACTTTTCTCCATCCTTTTTTTCATAAGGATTCCAATGGTTCCATTTGCTAAGAAATTCAGGTTCTCCATTTTATGGGAGAAAGTGATTTATTCCAAGGTTGTAAAGCCACATTAAAGAGGTGGTGAGTTAGAACTTTAGCTCATAGAGTGAACTTCATAGAGCTAAACTATCTTTAGAGCTACATCCCTAATTTTTTAGTGTAAATTAATGAAAAGGTAGGATTCAATTTACAGAATTTCACATCGTAAACACTTTTTTCCAGGAATGCATCTGTTCTGTATTTTAAAAGATGGATAATTATGCAACTGTTTAACTTACTAAGGTAATTGAGGGAGATGCCTAAGCCACTCATGGTAAAACTTCATTTAAAAAAATGTTTCTACTAACGTTATTTAATTTTTTTTTTGTCCTCAGTGGGGGAGGGAGGGCAAGGAGTTATTGAACAAAAGTCACTGGTAAGAGGACTTGTGTTTTCCTGAACATTTTAATTACTATTTCTATACTTCTTTTCATTCTGTCCCTTCGCCTCTCTCTCTTTTTTTAAAGGCAGTTGGGATTAAGTGACTTGCCCAAGGTCACACAGCTAGTAAGTGTCAAGTGTTTGGTCTGAGGCCGGATTTGAACTCAGGTCCTCCTGACTTCAGGACCGGTGCTCTATCCACTGTGCAATCTAGCTGCCCCTCCCCCTCGCCTCTCTTTCAAGGCATGTACGGTTGGTTGTGTGCCTCTACTTTTCTTCCATACTCTTTGGAGAAGGAATTTTAGTGCTGTATGATCTTTGCAACTAAGAGGGATATTTGGCCCAGCATAAGGTTAGTAGAATAAAGACTTGGTGACATGAGAGGTGGAAAGGTAAAGAAGAATGTCTTCTGCAGACTTTTTTCAGACTTTTCCCAGTATCTTCTTCCACATCAAACTAATTACATCCCATTGCTCTAAGGCACACTCCCTTCCCACCCCATCCCCATTGCCAGAGCACAGAATTATTGGAGGGTACACAGAGACGATCTGCAAGCATAAAACACTTACAGATTTCCATTTTAAATATTAACTAATGACAACAGTGTCCTGGTCTCATCCACTCTAGGCAAAATTCTCTTCAGACGAAGCCACATCAGGGATGTAGCTGTCAAACGCCTGATTCCCATTGATGAATACTGTAAGGTACGTTGAAAGCTATCTCACAATTGGCAATCCAATCTTCCCTGTCTTTAAAGCTGTCATTCTCCCTTGTACTATCTACTGCTCCGTTAGATAGTAAGCTGTTTGAGGGCAGGAACTTCTTTTGCTTCTTTCTGTGTCCCCGGGGCTTAGCACAGTACCTGGCACATAGACAGCCTTTAATAAATGTTTAATGATTGGTTGATTGCTCCCTCAGTGGAATTGACTTTATACAGCATCTATATACATATATATTATTGTCCCTCGATAGGAACAAGGCAGTATCTTTTTGTTTTGTGCGTACACATGCATATATCTGTCTGCTTCGCTCATATCAGACATCAAAACAGAAGCCACTCTCGTAAAGCACAGGGTATTTTAGGTATCATTTCTCCCGTCAGAGACATGGGTTCAAAGAGGGTCCCAGTTAAAAATAACTCAGTAGAGGTTTTAGTGGACTGCAAGCTCAGTCTGAGCAAACAGTGTTTTCTGTGACTATAAGACAAAAATCTGTGTTTGAGTGTCAGGACCAATGATGCTCTGGCTTGCATAGTCTTCATCAAGAGGATTCTGTCCAGTTTGGGGCTCTATATTTTAGGAAGAACATTGATAAGCTGTAACATTTTCAGAGAGTGACAAAGATGGTGAGGGAACCAGAGACCTTTCCAATGCAAAGAGTATGATAAGTGTCATTTAAGAATTTGAAAGTCAAAAAAAAAATAATGGTTTGAAAGACCAGCATGCAAAAGAGGAATTGAACTTGTTTTGTTTTGTCCAAGAGAACAGAGCTAGAAGCGAGATTGGTGGAACATGCAGAGGAAAAGATTTCTTTCTGATATACGTGTATACACATAAACACATACCTATTTCTTACATATACTTATATATGCTATATACTATATTACTGACACTATATACATATGTTATGTATTATATTGTACATAATATAAATGTATAACATTTTATACTATGTATTATATTGTACATTATATACATAAAATATTTCTTATATATACTCTAAAGATAAATTCCATAGCAGCTAGAGCTATTTAAAAGTGAAATCAGTTGCCTTAGGAGGTAGTGAGTTCCCCATCACTGGAGATCTTCAAGCAAGGGCAGGGATGATCAGAAATGTTCTGTGATTCTGTGACATTCCCCAGGAAATAATTAGTGACCCATTTCTTTGTTTTGCTTTGGCAGGGGGCAGAGAAAGAGTAGGATTTTTTTTGGTCCTGTTTGTTGCATGCAGCATGGTGTTCAGGAATCAACTCTATGAGGTATCATAGAATGACATAAACATGGGTAGAGGTAGTGTATTGCACAGACAGCTTTGGCACCTGGGCTTGGGTATCTCTAGGGCTATAGTTCTGGAGTGAGAAGCCTCAGTCCTATTGGGAAACGTCCTGAGTCAGTGGGATTTCTGAGCCAAAGGATCCCGTGCAAGAACACAAAACTTCTGCAGTTCCTTAAATCTTGATCCTTGGGGCAGCTAGGTGGCACAGTGGATAGAGCACTGGCCCTGGAGTCAGGAGGACCTGAGTTCAAATCTGGCCTCAGACCAAACACTTGACACTTACTAGCTGTGTGACCCTGGGCAAGTCACTTAACCCCAATTGCCTAAAACAAACAAACAAAAAATAAATAAAATAAATCTTGATCCTTTAAAGGCACAGATCCACTCCAACCTAAACCACTGTGTGGGAAGAACAAAACCTTGTAGGTTTACACTGGGGATAAAAAGCAGGTTTAATGGGTATTGAGATGTAAATGAAATGACAAGATACTTAGTTGGAGGAGGAAAATAATCATCTCTTTGTAGGAAGGGAAATTGTTAGTGGCTCACAGATGGACAGTAAAGGAGATCAGTGGAGCATAAGAAAAGGAGGCATGAGACAAAAGTAAGAGACAGCAGCATCTAGTGAAGAAAGTGCTGTACTTCATGCTAGAAAGACCTGGATTCGAATTGTGCTGCAGACAGCTACCACCTTTGTGGCCCTAACCTCTCAGTTTCCTTATCTGTAAAATGGGCATAATAAAATGAAACAATCTGTAAAGTGCTTTGCAAACCTTAAAGCCCTATCTAAATGCTATTTATCACTATTACTAACATGTTCAAAAGGTTATTTCTCAGAAAACTCAGGCAAATTCAAACTCCCCTTTTATAGGAAGTCTCATAAAACCACCATCTTTTCTTAGACAACTCCAGGCATGGGACAAAGGAGATGTCAAAGCCTAGTGAAGCTGAGTGATGTGAAGGAAACAGCACTGACCTTGGAAACAGGAGGCATGGGCTTGGATCCCAGCTATAACCTTTCCTAGTATGTGACTCACAAACAAGTCACTTGGTCTCTTCCTTCCTCATCTGTAAAATGGGGGCGATGATTTATACTTCTAGGGTTGTGAATCAGATTAAAAAGATTTATACTAGACTAGGATTGTGAAGAAATTGCTTTTAAATCATAAAATTATGGAAATGGGAAAAGTTTTTAGTGTTGTCCCCTTCCCTTTATGTGCCATTAAGAGACAATCTCCCTTTATGTAATTCCATGCCCCGCCATGAATACCATGCTCTTAGACCTCTTAGGGTCATTCTGCCAAGCTGAGGAATGTTGTTCCAACATTTCCCCCCATGCCTTCCTAATGGGCTATTTGCCTGCTTAACTTCTCTTTTCTTCCTCCTCCTCCTCCCTACTTATGAGCCAGTTTCCTCTACCTTTATAAGTCTAACTTCCCAAATCTGAACAGCAATCCACACATACCTCCCCACAGGTAGCACTTATATAATCCTCCATTCCTACCACCATCACCAAATTCAATTTTGGGAGGAAAAGTCCTTAAGTGATAAGAAACTACTGCCTTCTGCTTCTGGCTGTCGTGTTTGATGGTATAAGATATAAGGAATCCATTTGGCTTAACAACTGGAACATAATGCCTGATGTTCTATGACCCACTTAGAAGCTTTTTCTCCCTCTGGTTAATGCATTTCATTCTGCACTAATGTGTAATAAAGTGGATGTTCAGCTTAGCCTGAATTTCCACATTCATACTTCATCCAAAGGAAGAGGCCAGTCTCTGGAATAAGCTAAAATTGTTGGGGAGTATCATATGGGCAGAGAGTTAAGCAGGACTTTCTCTGCACTGTTATACTATGTACTCGTGTATCTTACCCAAACGGGTCCAGGTTTCTCTTGAAGTACTATGACAGACATTGTTATGGTCTGTCTGTTCCTGCCTTGAGAGATGGAACCCCAAAACAGGACAACTTGGTGTTTTCTAGGAACTGAATGGCATCTCTTCCCTTTATATTTTGTTAATAATAAGCATTTGCTGAATTTCAAAGTCAAAATTCATTGTTCAGATTCCCAGCATGGGTATAAGGAGATGAAATTAAACCTGTCTGTGCAGCCACTTGTGACCAGATTAGTTTTGTATTCACTGGAGAAGGAGAAGATTGGCACTAAAATTAGGTCTTGCATTGTCTGGGGACATCACTTTTCCAGTTTTGTCCCTTGTTATCTGGATTGGCTGTGACTGCTATGGCCTCTGAGTAAAGAAGTTTCCTCTAAGTGCCAATTTGTGCTGGGTGCCCTGGGCTCATTTACAGATTGGTTCTTTTCTAATGTGTTCCCTCTCCTGCTCTTTTTCTCTTTACCTTTTTATTGGGAGCCTGAGCTCCCAGACAAAAGTAAGCTAAATAAGATGAGTAAAGGCTGTCACAAGTCTGAGAGATGACAGTATTCAGGTGACTTCTTTGTGCGGGGCATACAGCTACAGTCATCACCACCGATTTCCTGATGCCCTTTGCCTCTCAAACTTGGTGGAGTTGCCAGGCTATCGTTAGCAAGCATTTTGTGCATCTTCTAGAGGTGCAGCCTTGGGTCAAATGCCATGGAAAGCACATAGTCTGGCTCAGGAGACAATGCTAAACATTCACACGTTCTTAGATTTAGAGCTAGAAGGGACCTTAGAAGCCCTCCAATTCAGATGGGGAAACTAAGGTACAGAAAGGTTAAGTGATTTGCCCAAGGTCATACAGTTCATAAGTACCAAGGCTTTAGTTTTCTGTTTTAATCCAATTCTTCTGACTCCAAATCCCAGCATGCATGAAACAATTAGAAGAATTATAAATGACTACAGCGTCCCAAAAGTTTTAGTGCAGAGTGTACCATCGAGGCTTAAATCTGCACCAATATTTTTGGAATACCCTGTATGTAATGTCTGGTTTAGTCTATAAATTCAGAGAAAGTGGAATAACTTAGTGTGCTATGCTGCTTAACTCAGGATGTAAGAATGAGTTCCAAACTAGTGAGTGTAGTTTAGGAATGGAAAAAAAAAAAAGCATACTGAAATCCCTTTTGAATTCTTTGATCTACACATGGATTCCCTCTGGATTAGTGCTGAAGAAACTGACATGGTTAAAAAAAAAAAGGCAATAAAAATCAGTGAGCCATAAATACCAAATGTTTTAAGTAAATAACACTTTTTCAAGAAAATGTCATTACATTTGACGGTTTCTAAAGTTTTTACCATGGAGTGCTAATGAATATATCTACCATTCCAGAATTCAAGGGGAACTCAGTGGTGTGAGTAGGGGGCCACGTGATGGGGGACAAGAAGGGGGGCAAGACCCCTGTACTGGAATGTACTGGTCCCTCCTCTGCCCCCCAGCTAACTTGTCAGCTCCTTGAGGGGTGAGGGTGAACAATGTTTCTCTCAGTCTTCACAATGCTTAGCATAGGATTGCGTACTGTGGTATAGTCCGTTACCTACTCAATCAATACTTGTTTGTTAGTTAATTGGCCAATCAGCACAGAAATATCTAAGCACTCAGCCCTTGATCCATTCATTCTTAGCCCATGTGTTTGGTCAGGAATTCATCCCCATAAGCAGATGCTAGACTTTTTTCCTTTGGTTATCTGTTGCCAGATGGGTAAAAACTGAAAATAAAAACAGCATCTGGTGGGTGAGAAATAATTTGATGTTTCCACAAAGGCAGCATCTTTAACCAATATATCTCATTGTTAGAGCCCAACATCTTCAGACAGTCTCTCTTGAGTCCTCTGGGAGAAGGGAGACTTCTTAGGGAGAAGGGGACTTCTTGATATCACTGAGGGTAATGATGCCATTTGGAGATTCCTCTCTCTAACCTCCAGCCAAACTTCACCTGCTTGGGAAAAGAGAAGCCAGTCACATCAAAGAGCTCTTTCCACCTTTGTTGAACTCTCAAGGCCCTGAACTATAGACCTCAAATACAAAATCTCCCAAGCCTTCTGTAAGTCCAGCAAATTGAACCATATCTCAGTCCGCAGAAGAAACAGTATGGGGAGGATACTGATCAGAATATAAAGTACAGGTCCAGATAGAGGTCTGAAGAACTCAGTGGGAGGATGAGTGTGGGGAGACTGTGAGGAACTCTCAACCAGTTAGCGCTGTGAATTTCTTTTCCTTCCTTTCCCGACAGTCAGATTTCCTACAGGGACCACATTTCCACATTTCTCTTTGTTTCCTCAGGCCCTGATCCGATTGCCACCCTACATTTCTCAGTGTGATGAAGTACTTCAGTTCTTTGAGACCAGACCTGAAGATCTGAATCCCCCCAAAGAGTAAGTTGGTTTCTTGATGGCCAGTTGGCTTTTCTTTCAGGAATTTCAAGCTTCTCCCTATACTCCAACCACAAATGCCATGGTATCCCAAGATAGTGGGAAACTGATGCCACTCGAGGAAGTATACAACATTTGAATTAAAATAACACACCAGAAGCTTATACCTCAAAACTGCAGATAAAACAAATTTAGTACAAGAATGACGAACTAAACCCTTTTTTTAAAAGCCTTTAACGAAAAAAAGAAAGAAAGAAAAGATGGGATCAGGTGTTGGTCCAATCTATGTTGATTGAAGAATAAGATGGTTGGGAGAGCTGAGGGATGAAATGACAACCTAGAGTGGAGTAGGGAGTTTCTAGGCATGGAAAAATAGGAGAGAAAAACAGGGAGAAACTTCTCTTCCCGGCTAGGTTTAGATGACCCTTCTATGCACCAACAGAAATGCCTAAAAGCTTAACTTAGCTTGAACTCAATAAAAAGGTTGAGAAAGTGGAATGGGCTGTTGGCGGACCCTTCTGTGTTGAAAGAGTTCTGGGCTGAAGTCGTCCTTGCTACTGAAAGTCTATTTCCTGCTCAGGGAGAAAGCAGTCTTCTGTCTCGTTTGTTGGAATGGGAAGCGAGTGGAGAGGATCTGAAAACCATTTAAAGAGAAGAAGACTAAATGCCATGCTTATGCCTATCTGTTCCCGGATTCTCAAAGTCTTAAGTCCTTAAGGTCACTTAAGAACCCTGAGATGAGCAAGGAAGAAATTCACTTTTGCAAAGAGAATATTTATTATGGGCCCAATCTTTCATCATTAACAGTTTTATTAGTCTCCAGAATTACTCAGTTCCTACCTTTTACCGGACTGTCATCCTTTCCATTTTGCCTTCAACATATAGTGATTTAAAATAGCAAAGGGTAGCTCACAGACTTGAGAGAGATATTTGCAAAAGGCTCAGAGTACTGTCAAAGTGCTCCATCTCCTCCCCGAGCCCAGCCTCCTCTTCCTCCTAATGTCACTTCTGCTCTTCATTTTCCTCATTTATAGGAGAGATGATAAGGGGGATAAAGGAGGGGTACACTAGGAAATCTGAGTGATATACAAAAACAAAAAAATCAAAAATTTTTATTTTTAAAAAAATTAAATAAATGTGGTATAGGTGGATAGAGAGCTGGCCATGGATTCAGGAAGACCTGGATTCAAGTCCTGCCTCAGAAACATACTGGCTGTGTGACCCTGGTCAAATCATTTACTTTTGCAGTGTCCTAGGCAGTTCTCTAAGACTGTAGGTTATAGAATAGTTACAGCTCTGCTTAGGAAAAGGGAGTTATCTACACCAATGTAATTGCAGGTCCAGGCCAAAAAAAAATTTTAAATAGGGATAATAATACCCATGCTGTCTACCTCATGTGATGGTTATAAGGATCAAATAAGATATTTGATATGAAAGTATTATGAAAAGTGTCCATTGCTATAGTAATTATTTCCTGTTATCTGAGGAAGCTAGAACCCTCAGATAAGAACACCATAGCTGACCTCCCCTTCCAGCTTTCACTCTTTTTCATAGGTACCTCCTGGAAACCCAAAACATGAACAAGATGAGCCGCTGGAAGCACCTGGTTCAGAGAACTGTAGGATTTGTAGGTGTAAGAGACCATCTAGTTAACCAATAAACATTATTAAGTACCTGCTGTGTTCCAGGCACTGTGCCTCCTTTTACACCTGAATAAATAGAGGTTTAGAAAGGTAGAAGAGGCAGAACTTGGATTCAAACCCAGGTTTTCTTGTCCCAAACCCATTGCTCTTTCCAGAATGTGGAAGGGAAGGATGATTTTAAAAAAAGAAAGAAAAAGAAGATATTTTCTGAGTTTGTAGCACCTAGGATATTCATTTATAAGCTGTCTATTCCTATGTCCCAGCCAAATGCCCTGGTGCTTGTCTAAGCTCAGATCCAAAATACTAATTATCCAGAGACTATGACATCCCAGGTGACAGTGGTTTTAAGCTGGTCCCCAAGTTCCAGGGTGGACCTTGTAACTCATGATGAATAGTGATCAAAAACGGCCTGACTCAGCCATCTGTGGTCCAGCGTTTCTGAGATTTGTATAGATGTCATCATTCATAAATAAGATAAACTCTTTCTCCAGGAAATTGAATGGAAGCCAACACTTGAAAGGAATCAGAAGATCAAGAATGCTTTTTTTTCATTCATTATTTCTTCCTTTATTCGGAAGTGCTGGCGGAGAAGAGACAAGGTCAGCACATTCCATGCTCAGCTGCATTTCTGGCTTTGCTTGGGATTTCTCCCCTAAGATGATGGAGGACTTCTCGTGTCCATCCAGAAGAGTGGAAAATACTTGTGTTGAGAAGGGCTTTGGCCTGCCAGGGGAGGAGGGCACAGTGAGCACAAACTAATTCAGCTATGTGAAAGTAAATACAGCCATGGCACACATGAAGGGGGAGAGAAAAGTGTGTAGGACGTATCTACAAAGGCTTTTGGGAAGAGCAATGGAGTTGGAGTCCAAGGACCTGGGTTCAAATCCCAGTTCTGCTACTTGCCCTTAAGGAAAATTGCTTCAACACTCTAGGCTTCGGGTTCCTCGTGTGTAAAATTAAAGCACTGGATGATCACCAGAGGTTATTTCCAAAACTTAAATCCCATGAGGGGATTTTGTAGTAGGGTTTTGGCAGGGGAAAGACAGGGGTAGACAGGTTGGGGAAGGTTTAGGGAAAAAAGGTTTAAATTGAGACTGAAGCTAAAGCTGGTAATTGGAATAATTTGGCTAGAAAATAGATGTTGAGCCTGAATTTCCCAACCTGTTTGAGAAGTAGGGAGGATAAGGAGAACAGTGGCAATGGACCTCTGCTGTGAGAAATAGTAAGGAAGGAGGGTAGTATATAGAGCTCAAAGAGTTGATGGAGGACCTTAGTGCTTGTGTGTTAAGTAGGAGGTAATTGGAGCTCCTTATAGGTTTCTGAGCAGAGGAATCTGTTCTCCACGCTGCTTCTTCAAATATGATATTGCATATGATAGGAAAAACTTGAGAAATCGGCCCACACATGCACTTTACATGTAGGAGAATAGATCATGAGCCCACTCAATGCCAGAGAACTACAACTAAGGAAACCTGTCCAAGCTTAGGAGCCCTTTCCTTCAGTTGTTTTCATGTGTCTATACCATACAGGTCAATGGGTAGGAAGTATCCCATGAGCCCTATACCCCCTATCGTACATTGGCATTTGTCCAGCATGACTACCTCCTTTAAAGACAAGTGTTTTGGTTACTTAGATCCTGAATTTAGCCTTTGAGTATGTTTTCCACCACCACAGCAGCTTTCTCAGTATGCCTGAAGCTTGGAGGGACATCCGTTTAGGATTCGTTCTTAGATTTCTTACTGATGTGCTGGCTGAAGGTTCTGCATCGGCTCTCTGCTCCTCAGCCTGAGGCCTGCTCAAGGCTTTGTCCTGGTGGTTTCCCCTTTTCAGAGAACCAAAATGCCTCCTTGTCCTTTAAGAAATTCAGCTTTACAAGGTGGAACTCCAAGATGTAGGGATATAGAAACATCAAGGGAATTTTCTGAGATCTTTTCTATTCAATACAGCCTGCGAATTCCAAGATGTCTTGGAAACTTCTGCTGTTATTTCTCTCGAATGCAGAGACTGTTACTAAATGAAATAATTCATCACTGATATACAATATGTGCTGACTCACTTCTCTTTTCCCTCCCTCCCCTGCTTCTCTCCTCTACAGGGAACATATTGGGAAGAAGAAATCGGGTAAGAATGCAATTCTTTTCCCTCTCTATGCCACTGAATTATCTCTGCAGATTCTTCCATCTGCTCCTAGCCTGGGAAACTGAGGACCTGAGTGTGAGTCTTAGTTCTAATCCTTGTTAACTGTGCAACCCAGGACAAGTCACTTAACCTCTCTGACCTTCAGTCTCCTCTTCTGTAAAGTGAAGATAGTAATACTTGCACTACCCACCTCCTCCATCAAATCCTGTATCAGTACTTCCTCTTGTCATGGAAGTGAGTTATCCAGGGTCCTTGATTGCAATGAAAGCCAAATGTAAGTTTAGATAGGTCTTAAGAAGCTGGAGGGATTTGAGTTTGGGCATAGCAGTAGACCTGGATGCCTGCCATCTGAGGACCAGCCCAAGTACAGAAAGGTTCATTATTAGACTAACTGCAAGGTGATGAATTTTCTTGCACATGGTAAACTTCAAAGATCCTTTAGGAAGGCCTAAAGGGGTATGACCTGTAGCAGTAGAAGGTTCACTCACACCAATGGAATCAAAGTGCCCAAAATGCCTCAAATCTCACAGGTTTGCTGTGAAGAAAGTCATTTGTCATGTCTTTAAAGCCCTCTAGAGGTATTATCATCATCCTCATCAACAGAGTTGCATAGGGTCTCATCAATCTGTTCAGGCCTATTCCAAAGGGGAATGGCCTGCCTTGGGAGATATTAGGATCCCCAGCCCCAAAGATCTTCCAGCAGGGGCAGCTCTTTTTCTCTTCAAAACCAGTCTTTTTTTTTTAATAGCTTTCTTCACTCTTTTCCCAATGAGGGAAACAACAGAGAAAGGAAAAGAATAGACTACATAGAGAAAATGTTCTGCTCTCAGTCTCGGGAGCCATAACAGTCTCAGGATTCCTAGTAATGATTTCCATTCTTATAGCGGATAGAGTACTGGAATTGGAATTGGAAAGACCTGAGTTCAAATCCTACCTCAAACATTTACTAGTGAGCAACCACTTAGCCTTCCCAGACCTCAGTTTTCTCACCTGTAAAATGATGAGTTAGAGTCACTGGTCTCTAAGGTCTCTTCTCTATCTGTGGTCCATCTCCTCCCAAGGGTGTCCCAACATCATTGCCTTGTACTGTTGGTTCTGTGTGTGTGTGTGTGTGTGTGTGTGTGTGTGTGTGTGCGCGCGCGCACGCACGCTGGCGTGTACCTTACAGAAAACACCTAATAGTTGTTCCCAACTTTGTTCCTCTAGGCTCTTTATGACCTCACAGTAGATTCTAAGGTTTAACAGTTTGGGGACAATCCAGACAAAAATGATAGAATCTTTCCACAGTCACCAAAGCTCTCTTTTATCAGGTTTCATCCCGTGATTTCTGAGTGCAGTTGAATTTGTAGGAATTCATAGAAGTGTTATATTGGTAGTGGTGGTGGTGGTAGTCAGTATATTTTCATTTCCTACATTTTTGGAGCTAGCTTCTGGGTCAAGTAGGGAATGTCCTAAGGGTACAGTGTCAGATACCACCACTCCTGAAAAGTAATCGGATTCAAATCCTGACTGGCCCACTTGCTGCCTGCGTGCCAAGTTATTTCACCTCTCTGGGCCTCAGTTTCCTCTTCTCTAAACTGAAGGAATTGGACTAAATGATCCCCAGGCCCACTTCCGATTCCAAATCTGGTGGTTCCATATAGTGAAGGAGCCTAGTCTCCTCCACAGCTTGCAATTATACATGTCCACCACGCAACAGTTGTTCTGAATTCAGCGTCTCTGGTCTCTTGAGCCACTCCTGAGTGGAAAGACTGTGGTCAACAGTGCTTTTAAAAAAGATTTAAGGTTGTCCCTGGAAAGAAGACATTCTATAAACTAGATCTAGCCTTTTAAGGGTTGGAAGGAACTGCCCAAAGGCCCAAAGCCTAGAATTACCTCCTACCTCTTCTTACCAAACTCTGTTTACAGCTCTCATTTTCTGGTTTAATAGGTGCTTGGGGTAGCCTTGGCATCCTGCTCAAGCTACAAATAGCCACTAGACCCATGGATAATTATATGGCCCCCAGAAGGGAGCAGAAAATAGGAGGGCATTTTGCTCTTCTTGAGACTGTCAAAAGGTCTATGTTTTCGACTATAGCTAGGATCTTATCCCTGGAAGGAACCAGTGGGAGGGATGAAAAGGAAGGAGAATCAACTTTGGTAAATAAAGCTGAAGTGTCTTCATGGAACAGAAATACTTTTTTCAGAGACATTGATGAAGGCCCTCATCTAGAAGGGAGAGAGAAGCCTCTAATTAGCGATAACTCTGACTGTTTCACCCACCTGCAATGCTGGGAAAGCTTATTTATATGATCTTGACCATAACTTTCAAAATCAGAGCTGATTCTAGGCTCAGACTTCTTACTGATCATGCCTTTAAATTTGTCCCTCCTTTAGGACCACCTGAGGAGATGTGTGCAGATGTTGCAGAGAGGTTTAAAGTTCATAGCAACTTATTGCTTTAAGGAACTAAAGATGATTGCATTAGGGAAAAATATCCTATGTCTATGCTAGGTTGTTCCTTTCTGTCAATTTCCCTCTCCCAAGGCTTTGGCTAGACCAGTCCTAAAGATTGTTAAGCTATTAGAATTACACTGATTCTACTAGAAAAAAGGATCCCACAGTCTCATAATGGTCCGGATAATTTCATTTAGTAATTATTTTCCATATCTTCTTTGGACCACCCAAAACCAACATTTCTCTGAGGGTTTTTATACCATTCTAATACCCTGAATATTGTTCTTTACTCAAATATTGCTTACTTTCCAGAATTGATATGCTCCAGTAAATGTCAATGAAGTAAATTTCTGCAAAGTGAATTATATTTTTGCCACTGACCTGTGTTATAAAATTTGTGATGCTTTAGAACAGAGGTGTCAAACACCCTGTGTGGCCTATAGTAGTTCTCAGTGAGGTCAAACCAGATTAAAATGTAATTGGGAAATGTTTAACAAAATAAATAAAACCGCAATAGAACATAGATATCATTAATATGTGGTCTTCTAGGTCAATACACAGCCCACAGGGATCCTTATGTATGGTTTCTATTTGAGTTAGACACCATTGCTTTAGAAAATCTTGTGTTTTCACTGGTACTAGAGCTTTAGCTATACTGGTACTCCCTGTACTAATTCAAATCACAGCATCATCACACCTGCTCCCTCTTCCCCAGATTATCACCCTCTGGTTCTAAGTCCCTCTCCTCGCTTGGCTAGGGAGGTGCTTGAAGGACAGGCACTGCCATACTCAAAGCCCTTCCAGCTTGTCAGGACCCTTCTAGAGCTTAGATCCAGCCGACCTATCCTGTGGGGGAGTCAGGGACATTTCCACATCATAATGAAACTTTGAAGGATGTTGGTGGAAGGGAGCTGCATTACCATATTAAAAAAACCCTAAGAAAATGGTGACCAAGTAGAACCAAGAGGACTTTGTACACAGTAACAGCCACGTTATACAACTAAGATTGTTAAACTGAACCCTTCTCAGCATTACGAGGATCTAAGACACTTCCAGAGGCCTCGGGATGGAAAATGCTGTCCACATCCAAAGAAAGGACTATGGAAGTCGAGTTGTTATCACTTATTTTTACCTTCTGTTGAGTTTTGTTTCATCTTTCTGATGGTTCCTTCTATTGGTTTTAATTTTTACTTACAACTTCACTAATGTGAAAATATGTTTAATGGGTATGTAAAGGTAAAGCCTATATCAGATTGCGCACTGTCTTGGGGAGAGTGGGGGGGAGGAAGGGGGGGGAATTTTCAACTCAAAAGCATATGGAAGTGATCGTTAATAAATCAAAATAAAAATAAAATTTTAAAAAATACAGAAAAAAGAAAGAGAGAGAAAAGAAAGAAAGAAAGAGAGAGAGGAAAGAAAGAAAGAAAGAAAGAAAGAAAGAAAGAAAGAAAGAAAGAAAGAAAGAAAAGAAAGAAAGAAAGAAAGAAAGAAAGAAAGAAAGAAAGAAGAAAGAAATGGTGACCAAGGACCATTATGACCAGTTCCAGGAATGCTCAGCAGTATTATGCTTGCAGGGGCGGTGCTTTGCAACACTTTCTTAGCTCTAGACTCTCCTCTCTGCTGTTATATCTTGTCCTTTTCCTTTCCCTCCCTGCCTTATACTCTCATCTCCACCTTCCAGCTATACCATAGGAATATACCCCCATGCCACATTTCCCCTGAATAATATATATGTATATACATATTTATGGATTTGTATATTCAATTTTCATAGTTTCTTCTTTATACAAAAAAACCTTTTATCCAAAAGGCTACAATGAAATATATTTGAGAGCTTGCTGGCAATCTTAGATAATACAAGTAGGTTTTATTGTTGTTCAATTGTATCTAACTCTTTGTGACCCCGTTTGGGGTTTTCTTTGCAAAGATACTGCAGTAGTTCGCCTTTTCCTTTTTGCCTGGAATCTCACAGCTATTAAGTGTCTAAGGTCGAATTTGAATTCAGGTCTTCTTGACTCCAAGCCCAGCACTCTATCTTAGCTGCCCTTGTCTAGATCTAGGCACTCAGAGTCTAAGGCTTGGACAGAGACTCATGCCGAGTTTTGGAAGGAACAGAAACACTAAATTCTATGGATAAGGAGAAGGCATTGTCTTAGAAAAGTCATCTCTAAACCTTGACCCACTCTCCTTTTTTTCCATCTTCCTTCTCCCTGTTCTCAGTGTCCCTTCTTCAGTTACTGATATGCTGTTAGCTCTTCAATTAGCTCTATGAGTCATGCATTCTTTTGCTACAAGGTGTGTTAGGTCACATTTTCAGACTTTTTAAAAACATGCAAGAGTCAGCGTAGTGTAGCAGTGTCAAATTCAAATAGAAATGGGGATCCGTTTCTATTTCTAAACTTTCCATAAAGATCCCTGTGAGCTGCAGGTCGACTTAGAAAACCACTTATTTACATTATATGTGTTCTATTGTATTTTTATTTATTTTGTCAAATATTTCCCAATTACATGTTAATCTGGCTCCTGCTACACTGGGGAGAGTTGCCTGCCACTACATGTTTTATATCTCTGGTGTAGTGGACAGCTTGTTAGGCTTAGAGTCAGGAAGACCTAGAGTCAAATCCTACCTCAGATACTTAGTTGGTGTGTGACCCTGGTCGAGTCATTTAACCTCTATTAGATTTCCTCTATCTAACCCCAGAGAGCAAGATTCAAAAGCAGTGGGTGAACGTTGCAAAGAAACACGTTTAGACTTAATGTAAAGAAAAAACTTCTTATCTATTAGCGCTGTCCCAAAGTGGAGCAGATGGTGTTAGGGAATCCTTGAGTAGAGATCTTCAAACAGAGGCTGGAAAACCACTTGGCAGGTATGTTGTAGTGGGAATTCTTTCCAGATGTGGACTGGATTAGATGGCTAAGTTAAAGGCAGCTGATTGTCTTTGTTGGTGGAAGGAGTTGTCACAGAGCTGCTCAAATCACAGATTCTTCATATGTTTGCATGGAAGCATTCACATGGAGTTGGAAACTCAAGTGTTACCTCACCACTATCCATTGATCCAGATCTTGTCAGGTCCAATTCTGGGCAGTCATGCCAATACAAAATCTTTCCTTCTGGTAAATGTGATGTTAGTCCAGGATGGAGAGTTCTAACTGTTTGCACAATGCTATGTTTTTTCTTGAATAGATTTTTGCTTCCTTTGTTTTTGCCCATTAGAAACCCCTCCCTCCAAAGAAACATGACTGTAGGGATCCCTGGGAACTTTTTTTCCCAAGATGAGTAATAGCCTGCTAGTAACATTAACCTGGGAGGACTGTTTTCTCCAGTGTTTGACCTGTGTTTCAGAAAAAGTTTTTAGGGACCTTGGTAAGCCTTCTGACCCTTTCTGAGTTCCTAAATGTGACTGTTCTTAAGGAAATTTCTAGCACAAAGAAATAGGGTTACTGCTAGTGAGACAAAGAAAAAAATCAATGATTGTCTTAAGAGTGGTTATAATGAATTTTAAACTTCCATAGACCAAGCATAGTCTGAGTGTTCAACTCAGCTATATTCAAGAGGTATATAAAGATACTGGCAGCCCTGCTCTCATGTGCATTCACCTGTTGCCTTGGAGGGAAATCCTAGTGGGGACCTATATGTTACAAATAGCCCCTCAACCATGATTTCTAATATGTTCATGTTAGAGACGTGGGTACCAGAAGAATATAAAAATCATAACCCATAACCAAAAAAACCCACAAACTTGCTACCTTTGTATGCATATTTAGGGTTCACTCAGGAACAGATGTCACTGGTTCAAATCTGATTACTTTGCTGAGTTGTTTTTATCTCCTTTTGGTCTTTCATGAGCATGCCCATGTGCACAGAAGTGCAGAGACAGCGGGATTCCTAGGGTTTTGAGTCCCATGAATGGGCTAACAACCTTTGGAAGAAGTGTGTACTCAGAGGTCTGGCTCCACCTGTTAGAATTATTATAGGAAGTGATACCCTGGCCCGTGGTAGCCTAAGGCTGACAGCTGGATTCTTGGCACAACCTAACTTTAGGATAAGATAAATTAGGTTTATTTATAATTTAGGTTTATTTTAACCTTAACCCTCTCTCCCCTCTCCCCTTCCCCCCGCCCCCGCCAAATTCCTACATTGGCCCTAAGTCACCTTAGGGCCCTTCCTGGACATTTCTATCCCCATTGCTTCCCTGTTATGGGTGGGTAGTAGTGGCTTGGGCCCTCTCGGGTGAGCTGAGTTCTAGCCCTTTGTAGGGGAGGCTCTGAGGAATTCAGTCTCTGTGGGCTCCAAAGAAAACCGAATTCAACCTGCTTATGGCTTCATCTTTGGCCCCAAAGTAGTAATATAATTCTCATTGATACAGTGTATTAAGATTTATGAAGCATTTTGTTCACAGCAACCCTGTGGAGTAGGTGGTTCAAGTATTATCCCCATTCTGTAGGTGAGCAAACTGAGACTGAAAGGTTGAGTGACTTGCCTGGTACCACACGGCCAGTAAGTATTGGAGGTAGGATCAAAACCCAGGTCTCTTGATCTAAGCCCAGCATTCCCTTCACTACCCTACACTGCCTCTCTGGGAAAGGTAAAAGGAAGGGATCATAAGAAAGAGGTGAGAGAGAGAGAGTCAGCTTCTAGTCTTTCTTTCCTTGCCCATCTCCTTTCTTTTATTCCTCCTTTTTCTTCATTTCTTCTCCTTTACTTCTCTTTACTCTCTTTCATTCCTCCCTTCCACTATTTTTCATTTCTTTTTTTCCTCCATCTTTTCTTCAGGTACATTAGCTCCCATGGGGTAAGTGGGACACACATACACACACACACACACACACACACACACTCTGGGTCATATGCTGTAACCTTCAATAAGACTCCACTTGGCTACCTTTTCTCTATTCAGAATGCCATGTCACCCCAGCCTTCCCTCCCGGGCTATGGTACCTTTCCCCAGTGACTCAATTAACCAGATGTGGAGATTTCTTCTGTTCCCGATTTCAGGGGGAGACTTGGCCTCAGTAGATCCAATGGTCCTGGAGCAATATGTGGTGGTGGCAGATTACCAGAAGCAGGAAAGTTCAGAGATCAGCTTGTGTGTGGGCCAGGTAGTGGACATCATTGAGAAGAATGAATCAGGTAAGACAGCTATTCCTTACCAATACTATCTCGAGCAGACACTTTGGGATGGCAGTGAGCGGGAAGGAGAATTGAGGCCCAGGATCCTAGACCATGAGTGCCACAAGGTCATTTTGTCACCGTCACATGAACATGGTAAAATGAAGCCATCTGGCCATTCCAAAGAAAATCTGCTGTTGTTAATTGGCTTAGGTCATCCTGAACATTTGTAATCACAAAATCGTCATGGGTTTCAGGTTTTCATGGAGTTGATGATTTCAGCCCATTCCTTAGCTGGTCCATATTCACAGTGCAGAAACCACATCAGCTAGAGTTAACTGTTCTTTTTAGCCTTAGCATCAGAATGATTGATGATCAGTACTCGTCAAACGTCATATCAGATGTTAGGACAGGACAAAGTAGAGGAGAAGGAACTAGAGGAGGTGAAACAAATCTTTTAATGGAAGAATAAAATATACAAAAGATTCAACATGTTTATCTTGGCTAAAGTCTGTAGCTGGCCAATCTAGATAATAACCCAAATGACTGGCTAAGAGCCATAACAATACATTGCTTTGAGTCCAAATGTTCTCTAATGATAATTATAATAGCTAACATTTGTGTAGTGCTTGCCATGTGCCAGGCACTATGCTAAGCTCTTTATACTTATTAGCTCATTAGGGGCTCACAACAACACAGGGAGCTAGGTGCTGTTATTTTCCCCATTTGATAGATGAGGAAACTGAGGCAAGCAGCAGTTTAGTGACTTGCCCATGGTCACACAGCTCTTAAGTGTCTGAAGCCAGATTTAGACTCAGGTTCATGGGAAGAAAAATCTATTTCTGACATTTTCTGGGTAACGTAAACATTGGCTAGGTTACTAATTAGCACCGCCAACCAAGTAAATTAGAATTGCATACATCCTGAATCTGTGATGAATGTTAGCTCCTAAATATGACTGTCATTAATATGAAGTACAACTTCTGCAAATTAAACTACAATTTCTCTAGCCTGCCTGTATATACCATCCCAGATGCATCCTCATAATTGTCCAAAAATAATCCTGTCTTTAACCTCAGCAGTAAAAATTGTGCTGCTCCCCAGGTGTAGACGCCTCCCAAAAAGAGGATTGCTTTGGGTCTTATTTCCATGGCTGAAACTGATGAGCAGCAAGTCTGAGTAGCTCAGTAAATCTGATACAGAACCAGAATTTGATCCATATCCCAGCTTCCTTGTGACTTTGTACATGGCACATTCCTGCCTCTGTCATCAGCATCAAACCCTCTTTACCAATGGCAGTTTCCAACATAGTCTTCAAATTTGAGCATAGTCTGAATACTGAAGGCGGTGGGTTGTGTTTCACCCAAGCGTTTCTATGCACAGAAAGGATGAGCAGGAAAGGCATGGTTAAAACAGGTCCACAAACATATCAAATGACAAAACGCTTCTTCTGCCTGCAAAGAGTTTCTCGTGTACATGGGAGCACAAAATTTACACACACATACACACAACACACACACAATAATACAACTGTATAACAACCAAGTTCTAGATAATGTAATAGGCAATAAGTGCTGTAAGAATTCAAAGAAAAGAGAGATAGCCTAATCACTTCTCAATCTGCTACCAGACTTACCTTCTTTATGCATAGATCTGGACATGTCACTTCTCTGCTCCAAAACTCATTATTGGGTTTTTGTCTACAAAGTGAAGTCAGAGGCAATATGGTGGAGTGGCTAGAGAACTGGCCTTAGATCCAGGAAGACCTGAGTTCCAGTCTCGCCTCTGATACAGTTCCTGGGCAGGTGCCTGGACTTCTTACTACTCTAGGCAACTCTCTGAGGCTACAAGTTGCAAGGAACGTGCTGGTCTGCATTAGAAAGGACTTTCCTCATCTAGGAATTTCCTATATCAATGAAAGCATAGGTCTAGTCTTTATCCTGACCTCTACTTGTATGTTGCAGCGTACACCTACTGACTGTGTCACCCTGGGCAAGTCCTCTCAGTCAACAAGTCAACGAGCATTTATTATGCACCTATTATTTGCCAGATGGCAGCTAGGTGATGCAGTGGATACAGCACTGGACCTGAAGTCAAGAAAACTTATCTTCATGGGTTCAAATCCGGCCTCAGACACTTATTAGCTATGTGACCTTGGGCAAGTCACTTAACCCTGTTTGTTTCAGTTTCCTCAGCTGGAAAACGAGCTGGAGAAGGAAATGGCAAACCACTCCAGTGTCTTGGCCAAGAAAACCCCAAATGGGGTCATGAAGAATCAGACACAATTGAAAAACAACGAAACTGAACAACAACAAAAATTTACCAGATGTTATGCTAAGTTCAGTGATCTAGGCAACTCAGTCTCTAAGTTGTAAAGAAGGTCTGCATTGATTGATAGAGGCAATTTTATTATCTGGGAGTTTCCTGTACCAATAAAATCACATGTCTGGTCCTTATTCCTGTCCCTGAGTAAAGTTCAAATACCTTGCCAGGAATTCAAGGCTTTCCACAGCAAATACCACCCCACCTTTTCAGCCTAAACTGGACCACTCACTACCCCCGTCCAAGCACTATACCTTGCTACCTTTGCGCCCATGTTCATGCTGTTCCCTGTATCTAAAATGCCCTCCTCCCTATCCACATTCCACAGTTATACTCCAATGACAACCTCCCCAGATGTCCCCTCTGGTCTACCCCACCTCCCTTGACTTCTTTCTTGCACGCTTATTATGTACTGTTTTGTATAATAGTTACTTGATTCACACCTCACCCCATTAGTCTGTAAGCTGCCCTGTGAGGGCAGGAATACTGTCTTTGTATAAACTCTACAACCTCACCCAGGATCTGGCATAGAATTCTGTACACCATTGGCACTCAGTTATGTTCGTTGAATTGAATTAAAATTAATCCCCATGCACAGGGATTATCAGGGAGAAGTGATATGGGACTTGGACATTGAAGGATGTATATGATACGGATTGGTGGAGAGAAGTAGGACAAGTATTCTAGGTGGGGAACATTGTAGAAGCACAGGCATGAAGGTGGGAATGAGCATGGTGCATAGGAGAGATGACGAGGAGCGCAATACAACTACACCGAATTATCCAGCTACATTACCCACTAGCCTTTTTTTTCCCTTCCAGGTTGGTGGTTTGTAAGCACTGCTGATGAGCAGGGCTGGGTCCCTGCAACTTGTCTGGAAGGTCAGGACGGTGGCCAGGATGAATTTTCTCTGCAACCTGAAGAAGGTAGGAAAAAATGTATTTCTAAGTATATATAAATATTTCCAAAGACTGGTAAAAAGGGATCCCTGTACTGAGTGAAGGGTTGGACTCAATGATTCCTATAATCCCTTTTAACTCTAAGACACTAGAATACACATGATGTTATATACTCTATCTGTCTACGTTTGTATCTTCTTCTCCTTCTCGACTGTCAGTGCCATAAAGACTGGACATGTCTTATTTGAACTTTGCATTTTCCTCAGCATCTAGCAAAGTTTCCTACACACATTGAATAAAGGCATGAGTGAGTGGTTAAATGTGATCCTATGAAACTGCCACAAAATGGTAGCTAAAGCCTTTTTGGTGGTGTGGGACTCTCTAAGCCCTCTCCCTTATCTTCATTCAGTCTTTGCTGGGAATTGAAAATCTCCTAGGAGACAAATAGTCTCTGGCCCAGGAACTTAGTAAAAGCAAACTTGGCATTTCAATTGGGAATGAAGGGAATCACTGCCTCCATCCCTAGAGACCAGTTTGGAGAAACAGCCAGAAGGATCTGGCTTCAGACATCCTTTGTATATGGTTGTTAACTGCATTTTACTAACGTCAAAGTCTAATGGAAGCCTGTCTCTCTGTTTTCCATCCAGGAATCATTCTTTGTCAGCCCATTATAGGCATTCATAGGTCATTATCAAAGAATTTGAACTTATTTATTAAGTGCCTTGCAAACCTTAAAGCACTATATAAATATCATCGATTGTTCTTGTTAGAGATTCTCCTAGTAAAGACAGAAAGGAGCTGATCACTTGAAATTTACACTCAACCTCGTCTATTAGAACTGACAGCCCAGGGGGAATCTTTAATAACAACCCATATGCCTGGTTTGCTTTTACTAAGCCATCAAGTCAGAGATTACTTGTGATGCTTTTCTGACTTAAATGCTAATCGGTAAGATCCACCTTCGTGCTAAACTTGACTACTGCCACCATTAATATAATCCAGGTCGAATGATCAAGAGAGCCTTCCATATTTGGGTTCTAGTATTTCAGGATTCTCCTTGAGTTACCAAACCAGAAAACTACGTGTGCTATCGCAACTGCCAGTCTCCAGCAAATGCACCATTTTGCTTTAGAAGTCATGAATGCTGAAGAGATATGAGAGGACACGCCCACCCCCTCCCACCCCTTCATGGAGGTGGGAAGGCCACTGGTCTTACCACACTGCACATGTTTTCTGACTTTTTACACTTTGACAGGTTGTGCTGATTTTTTCCCAGTTTTTTCCTTTCTTTGTTTTTCGTCTTTGTTATATGGGGTGGCTCTCTGAGCAGGGAAAGGAAGGAGAAAGAGTAGAGGGTGAAAAGGTATGATGATGATGATGTAAAAAACAGAAGACATCAATAAAAACTTATTTTTTAAAAAAATTATGAATGAAAATGCTCCCAGGACCTTACCTGGACTTGAAACTAGTTAAATATTCCTAACATGGGGTACCTAGGCTGATTATGGAGAAAGCAGGTCAGAAGCAACTCCTGTTGCTCCAACCAGCCCGAGTACTTTTATGAATATTCATGGTCTAATGGTAAAGTTTCTAACAAGCCACTATAGCTTATAGCGTTAAATATAGCAGCTAGGTGGCACATTAGATAGGGCACCAGCCCTGGAGTCAGGAGGACCTGAGTTCAAATCCTGCCTCAGACACTTGACACTTACTAGCTGTGTGACATTGGGCAAGTCACTAAACCCCATTGCCTAGCCAATAAAATTAATTAAATAAGTAAATAAATATAAGGAGCTCAGTTACTTTAAGTTTTTATAAATCATAAGCAGCTTCAAATGTATTTGTAATGTGTGGTTTTTTTTTTAAACTATACCCTCTTATCCAAAGTATCAAAGAGGCCATGTGGTGTAGTGGATAGAGAGCTAGTTCTAGAGTCAGAAAGAGTTGTATTCAAGCCTGGCCTCTGACTTGCATTAGCTGGGTGATTATAGGCAATTCTAAAACTGAGTTGCAGAGGGAGAGAGAGAGCAAAGAATTTGGAATTCAAAATCTTATGAAAGTGAATGTTGAAAACTAAAATAAATAAATTGGTGAATTAAAAAAAATAAAATTGAGTTGCAGAACAGTTGCCAATCTACATGGGAGTAGGGAATTTCCTAATCAGGACCTCCCTATACAGATCAAGCCACGCCCCCCAAAAAAATCCAAGCCATTAACCTTTTTGACACACTTCAGTAAGTATCCCCGATCTTCCCTCTGAATTATTCAAAAAGCAAGCTTTGTTACTGTCGTGTTTTTTGCACTATTTATTTTATAATCATCTCTCTAGATACTGTCCCCATTCCACTGAATCCTCCTTTGTTACAAAGTGGGATAGTTAAGCAGAACCCAGTTAACAAAACAACTACTCATGACAGTGAGTGCAATGTTCTACATCCATGGCCCCCCTCCCCCCAGCTCTTTACCAAGAAAGGAAAATATTTCTTCATCTTTTCTCTGAAACAAAGATTGGGCAATGCAATTTCATCCCCTTTTTAAAAGCTTGTCATCAGTGGGTTTTCCCCTAAATAATCCAACCCCTAGAGTAGAGATTCTTCATCTTTTTTGTGTCGTGGATCCCTTTGGCAATCCAGTGAAGATGATGGACTCATTCTCATAATGGCGTTTTAAATGTATAAAGTAAAATACTAAAACTGCAAATTAAACCAATTATAGTGAAATACAGTTATCAAAATATTTTAAAAAGCAAGTTCATGGACTCTAGCTTAAGAACCCCTACTTTCAAGCCTCTTAGCAATCAGATGTTAGACACAAAATTAGGTCAGTTTAGCTACCACTCCCTTGGCTAGAGCTTGGGGTCCTTACGTGAGGACTTTCTGCTTCTGAAAGATCAGATGTGACATCGGATGAGATAAATAAGTAAATGGATGTAAATAAGAAACAATGGTAGGTTGTAGGTGCTGTCTCTGTCTTGTTGGTGCTGCCTTCTCATCTCCTGTTTTATCCATTTCCTGGTTTCTACTACTCAACATGCTTCCTTCCCAGTCTCTTGGAGATACTGGTCTTTGCCCCGGCACGTGGGTCGCCGTCGGACACTTGGGGACTTGTACACCACTGGATGGGGTCAAGGTGGATTCTGTGGAGGCTTGTTTTACTGTTTTGTGTTTGGAGCCTGGTCCGCTGTTTCTGCCTCGTGCATGAAGTCCTCTCCCCCTGTGACCGTGTGTGTGTGTGTGTGTGTGTGTGTGTGTGTGTGTGTGTGTGTGTGTGTGTGTGTATGTGTGTGTGTGTCCATCCGTGTATTGCATGTTGATAAACAGTGACCTTGCTTGTGTCACTTGTACTAGATATATTTGGGGGGGGGGGCTGGAAAGAGGACTCATCATCAGATTCTCTCACAGCTACTGTACTGTAAAGGATGCCCCTTTTCTGAGTTTCCTCTTCTGGTGTGCTGGTTAGCTCCCCCAAGAACAAACCAATGCCTTCGGAAGCTCAAGCTTTTCTCTTTGCTGAGTCATCAGTTGTCAAGCCTGCTTCCCTCAGCTTTGATTTGTGTCACTGATTGGGGTTAGAGACACACTCCCCATCCACCCCCACCCCACATGTTGAGCCATCCCCAGGATGATGCCCTTTAAGAATCAGAAAAGGAAAAGGACTGCCCTTACTTGGCGACAAGGCGTCCCATCTGAGCTACGTCCATTCTTCACGATCCCCTCACTTGATGGAACCTCTCATGCACACACAGGCTTTGGCGTCTTTCCATACATGGTCTGCAGTTTTCATGAATCAGTGGAACAGCCGACTCAGCCACCCCACAGGATACACTATTATTTGAGTCAACTTATTTCCCTACTTGGGTGGATCAGGGAGATTAAATAAATAAATAAATGAGCATAGTGTAAGTCAGCCCTCAGTGCCATACAGGCAGGCCACAAAAAGAAGCCTGTTAGGAGTTATTGGAGGGAGGGAGGAAGGGAGGGAAGGGGAGAGGAAGAGGGAGAGGGAGAGAGAGAAGGGAGAGAAAGGGGGGAGGGAGAGATGGCAGACAGACAGGAGAGGAGAGGAGAGGAAGAACTGACATGCTAAGTTAGCCGTCCTTAGCCTTCACTGAGAAAGAAAGGAAATTCTCTTGGGGACAGAAAGGTTGCCAGTGCAGGAAGGCACTCCCTCCTTCCCTCTTAGCTTGTCTGTTGCTTCTTTAGGAATTGGGTGTTGAGCATGGGGGAACACCCCAAGGCCTTTTCCTATGGTGCTCTCTTTCTTACCCCCTCACCCCAGGCATGAGCACTTTTGAACAGCTGAAGGCCAAGCCCGTTCCCTTGCTTTCTGAGGTCAATGTCCTGAATCTGGATGATTCGGAAGGAACAGAGCCCCTCTGCTCGATGGCCAGAGACCTCAGGGTTTTACTGTGGGAGGGAAACATCTGGATTTAACTTTTCTGAGAGGAATGAAGTAGAAGGTCTGAAAGCAACTTTGGGGAAAGGAAGGAGCTACCTATTTACATTTGTTTTCTTCTCCCGACTATTTTAATGAAACTTCTAGCTGTCTTTGGCTGGTAATGATCTCATCCTCAGACCATCTGCTGCCAAATGGATCTAATCCCTCAACACTCCAGGCGGCCAGGTTGCCAAATCCAAACGAGAGATTGTCATAGCCATGTGAAGCATTAACCCTTCCTATCCTGGATTGGCTCCAACTGCTTGGAGACTGCCCCACCTTCAGTTAAGGCCTGGTAGTAGACCTAAAAGGATGATTCATGGGATTCTAACTGGCCAGGATGTTAGCAATCCTCATAGGGCCCCCAACACTTGAGGACTAGAGTACAGAACTAGAGGGGCTTCAGATAAATTTGGGGCATCTGCCTCTTGTTCTCTCCAATGCTGGGTGGAAAAACAAGGGACATATTAAAAGTTTAAAATAAGCTATTCAGTTTTAGTTGGGGCTTGAACAGTTTCTGAAGGAAGGTTTTCTGATCTTATGGGGAAGAAAGTGGACTTTTTTAAGAAACTTGCTATATGACAATTGACTTTCCTCCATGACTCTTTGGGCTGACCCAATTCTAATGTCATACTTTGTTCCTAACAGAGGAGAAATACACCGTCATTTACCCATATACTGCTCGAGACCAGGATGAAATTAACTTGGAGAGAGGGGTGGTGGAAGTTATCCAGAAAAACCTAGAGGGCTGGTGGAAGATCAGGTATTCTTCCCTATCTCCCCTATGGCCTTAGAGAGGGGATGAGTTGGATTTCTTATACTGAATGACACTACATGGGACTCTGTATGTGATGACCTTTGGGGGTAAAACTTTCATGATGATGTCACCGACATCTTTGAGACCTGATTCCTGAAAGGAAGTATCTTTTATATGCTTCTCTCCTTAACCATATTCTTTCTTATAAGCCTGTAATAGACAATCTTGTCTTCAAGCATACACAACCACAGCTTAAGAGGAACTAGAAGAAATCCTGGACTCGAACTATAGATATTTCCAACAAATGGCAATTCCGTTGGAAACTGCCATTTATTTTCTTTTGTTTGTTTAGTATTTTATTTTCCCCAATTACATGTAAAAACAACTTTTAACATTTGTTTTTAAAATTTTGATGTTCCAAATTCTCTCTCTTCCTCCCTTCCCACCCACCCCTCATTGAGAAGACGAGCAATTTGATGTTATACATGTGTCATCATGCAAAACATATTTCCGTATTAGTCATATTGTAAAAGAGAATATACACCAAAAAAAAAAACTAAAGAAAAATAAAGTATAAAAAGTATGCTTTGATCTGTATGCAGACACCATCAGTTCTTTCTCTGGGGATGGATAACATTTTTCATTATAAGTCCTTCAGAATTGTCTTGGATCATTGTATTGCTGAGAGCAGCAAAGTCGTTCACAGCTGATCATCTTACAATATTGCTGTTACTGTGTAGTGTTCTTCTACTTCTACTCATTTCACTTTGTATCAGCTCATGTCTTTCCAGGTTTTTCTGAGATCCTGCTCATCCTTTCTTATGGCACAATGGTATTCCATGCCATTGATTTTCAACCCCACTGCAAGTAGGGGACACTGCATAAGCATAGCCACAAATCCCTTGTTCATGTGAATATGCAAATATGCAAAAGGCTTATGATTTTATCAGTGTGCAGGCATCCCAGTGTGCAAATTCCCTCTACTGATTCAGATTGCAAATCACATATGACTTAGTAGATATTTCAAAGAGAGTTACCTAGACCCATTGAGGTTAAGTGACTTGACCAGGGACACACAGCTAGTAAGTATATAAGAGGAGGTCTCTCTGGCTCCACCATTATTCTGCGCTACCACCATTCACATGGAAGAAGGGTTTATTTCTCTGTTAATCCACTACCACAACCCCTGTAGTTTTCCTTCCAGTGAGTTGCTTTGGTTGATGCTAGGCTCTCCCTTCAGACTGTAAGCATCTCAAGGGCAGGTGCCTATTGCCTTGGTCTCTGTCTCTCAGAGCCTAAGAATAATGTTGTGAGTACTGCTGTTGCTGAATTCATGTAGTACTCTGCTTTACAGAATATCTTCATGTACATTAGCTCATTCTCTCATAACAACAACAATGTGAGGTAGATGGGACAGTTATTATCATCCCCATTTTACAGATGGGGAAACTAAGACACTTAAAGTCAAATGACTGTCGCAAAGTTACAAAGCAAGATAGCTGCAGCATCAGGATCTCCTGACTCCTAGACCAGGCCTGACTCTGGCTCTCAACTTCAGCAGTATTGCTGTGCATCAGCATGCTAGGAGGAGACGTGTTATCATCCCAAAAGTAAAAGCCCTTCCTTACCCAGAGCTCTGACTCGGCGTAGGAGAGAAAAAGGTGGAGACTAAGCAAGGGAAGATGTTTTTCTCAGAAGGGATAAGTTCTGTAAATAATTCTGCCCCGCAGTACAAAACCACTGGCTTTGAGGGCCCCGCCTAGAGCCGGCACAAAGTAGGTTGTCTTTCCCCGATCTCAGGCCAACCCAGCATCCATTAGGTATTAGAGGTGGTATCAAGTGGCACCACCCTCCCCCTTCCCCAGCCCAGGTCACTTAGACTCCTCCCCAACCTTCCTGACAAGGCTCCTTCCCCTTTTCCTCTCCTGCAGTATACTAACCCTACCCCCTCTGCAGGGGTCTCAGAATTCCTGCTCCACTTTGACCTCTAGGCCTGCTCCCTGTTTGCCAGTGAGGCCCAGACCAGAGTGGGATGGGGAGGGGACAGGGAGGAAACATGTAAAATCCCTTAAGACTTCCTACCCTGAGAGACCCATACTCCAGTACACTCAGAGGACTCCAAGGTGATCTCCAGGCTTTTCCATTCCCCCTCATGTGTTGTCTTGATCTAATTGGAGTGCAAACTCATTGAGAGCAAGAATTATGATCCTTTTCTTTTTGTATCCCTAGCATTTAGCATAATATGTGACACATAGTAAGCATTCATTACCAGAAAAACTAGTGGTATCCAGTCAGCCCACCCCCAACCCCCTTTTTGACCTGAATTTTATTTAAAATTCTTCATTATTGTCCATTAATAGTACTAATCTATACTTTTCTTTCTTTTTATTTTTTACAGTGGTTCAAGTTTTAGGGCTACATTCGTCTCATAAAAAGAGTTTGGTAAAGTGTTTTCTTTTTCAGTTTTTAAGAATAATTTTAAGAATAAATTCTTTTCCAAGTTTACTGGAATTCACCTGTAAATCCTTCTGAACCAGGGCTATTTTCCCCTCTTTGGCCATTAGCCCTTTTACCATTAAGACCATTTCAATCCTCTGATTCTCGGGCCACTGGCTAATCATCTGTGTTATGCAGACTGCCCCCTTTTTTCACATGGCTTCCTGAGGTGCAGCAGCTAATCTATGCTGCCTGGCTATTTGTTGGTTCCCTGACAGAGAAGATCATTAGCAGAGTGACTGATGTGACAAGTGGTTTTACCCACAAAGCTTGGAAGTTCTTCTGTTGTTTGACTTCCTTTCATGTTTTCCTACTGCTTGGCTTCTCTATAGAGATTGTGCCCAGTGCCTAAGTAGGTGTTTGACAGCAACAGACACTTACCACGGAGTAGTACCACATTCTTATACCTAAGTTGATACTCAGGAATGGAGGCACCCATGTAGCTTTAAGGCATATTTGGGCATGAAGGAGAGGAGGCCTTGATTTACTTTAACCTGACCTGACCCCCATAGTCCAGGCTAGACAGGAAAAATGCAGCGTCTCTACAGCTGGGACTGGGTCAGGAGAGCCAACCTATGACACCAGAGCCCTGGAATATCAGTAGCAGTTAGTATACTGTGGTATCTTGCACCATACTGAACACATGGGCACTCAAACACTTGTTGGCTGACATATTAATACTTCTTTCTCTTCTCCCTGCTCCCCCCTTTTTCTTACTTTAATCTTTCTTGCTCCCTCTTCTGCAAATCTGTTACTCCATTTCTTCTTCCTCTCCCTTGTTTCCTTTCTTCCTTGCTTGTGCCTAGCAATGGCTCACAAGGGCATTGATTGGCACCCTTGTCAAGGCTAAAGACGTCTGCCCTTGCACAAAAGAATGTTAGAAGACATCTCTTTCTATATGAGACCTTTCCAGATCCCCAGCTCCTAGTGACCATCTGACCCCACCCCAAAATCATCTTCTATCTAGTTTATATATGCATATTATATAGTGTTGTACAGATTACCTGGTACAAAGTAAAATAATTAAATTTGTTGACTTCCACAAGAAGCCTTAAAACTTTTAACATCCCTAAAAAATGAAGGCTGACTGGAAAAAAATTACAATTGGGTGTAGGCACCCAGAAGGCATAGTAAAAAAAAAAAAGCTGTAACAAAAAGCTCTTACAGCTCAGCTATTAAAAAAAAAAAATGACGTCCCAGAACTTGCACTATGATGGTAGCTTTGGCTAGTGTTTTTGAGACAGGAAGAGCTCAGGATGGGCTCGGGTGATGCTGGTAAGCAAAATATAGTGTTGAGCAGTTGTTTGGTTTGTCCTCTTAATAAAGCTGCCTCAAGCCAAATCCTTTGGAATTAGTCAGCTGTGGCCTTGGGGGTCGGAATAGAGCTTGGGAAAGTCGAGAGAGGGAGGCTGTGAGTTTAGCTGTTCCTCCTGTAGGTCTAGGTGTACAGGCTGGTCCTTCAGAGACTTTATTTCTTCCAAGACATTCTGCCCACAGTTCAGGTAATTGGCCACTACGAGAACTTTAGTGCCTCTCTATCTATGTATAACTTCTCTTGAAAGGGTGTAACTTCGCATTTTATAACGTGAAATCCCATGGTAGCCTGTAATTCCTTTAGTCCAGAGCAAAACCAAAATTCTTTGACTGTATTTTTCTATTCAAAGGAATAGTGCTGGGCCCTTTTCCTCTATTCAACTATTTAAGATGAATAGATATTCTCAACACAATATGTTTTTATCTTTTTCTTGACCTACTTCCAGTTTTTTAAAGGCTCTTTTTTTTTCTTTTAAACATCTCAAAACATGTTTAAACAGAACACAACCAAGTTTTTAGTCTGAGATGTTGTCCACTGCTGAGTCCAAACAAATCATCTTTACTTGTAAAAGGACCTTGGGCAAATGGCGTCAATCCCACGTCTTCACCTCCAAATGTATTAGGTTGCCATTTGGAAGGCCTACAGTGGCTTTCTGTGTGCACCAGTTACAGGGGCTGGCTTGACCTCTCTAACAGAGTGAGTCAAACAGTTGTTCACTTTGTATTTGGCTTTGTTAAATCAGCAGGCTGATTTCTGAAGACCTCAAGCCCTTCGTACTGGGAGCCCTGTCACATGCCTTGCTTCAGGCCCTGTCTATCTGACAAGTACCTGTAATAGTGATAATAACTATAGCTTATGTTTTTAGAGCACTTTACAATTTCCAAAACATTACATATGTTACCTAATTTGATCCTTAAAACAGCACTTTGAATTGGAAAGTTGAGCATTTTTATATTCATTTTACAGGAGAGGAAATTCCATCACAGAGAAACTAAATTATTTATCTGATATCTTTCAGGACATGCAGGTCAAATGGTGGAAGGGTTGGAGCTTGAACCAATGTCTTTTGCCTCTAAGACCCATGTCCCTTTTTTATGCTATATTAGGCATCTTCTAAGCAGTAACAGTTTTTCTCCTGGTTCCTAATGACTATTGCCTCTTATTCTCTTATTATCATCTCATTATTTATTATTATAGTTATTGTGTTTAAATGATATATTTATTATTCTCTTGTTATCACCTCTTTACATTCACTGAGTTAATTTATCCTTTCAGGCTTCTAGCCATTAGGCTTTGAGGTGAATTTAGAAGGTTGGAGAAGCTTCCCCTTTAGCACAAGGAAAGTGTGATGTGAGCTCACTGAAGATATTTCTTTTCCTAGGTTTCAGGGTAAAGAGGGCTGGGCCCCTGCCTCCTACCTGAAGAAAGGCGGTGGAGAGCTGTTTGCTCAGAAGCTAAGCTCTGGGTCACCAGTACATTCATGCACTGTCGATGTGGATGGTATTTCCCGGCAGCAGAACTCAGCAGGCAGAGAGAAGGATGTACTCAACAACCAGAGAGATGGGAGGTTTGATAACCGCACGGGCCTAGATGGCGACATTAAGCAAAGTAAGTGGCTTGCCAGCAGGATAAAGAGAAAGCTTGTCGTGTGTTCAGTCCGTTCTAATGATAATAACGTACACTTTCATAACATTTAATGCTTTTCTGAGCAATTTCGTAGGCCTTATCTTATTTAAACCTCACGACCCTATCCATATTATTATCCCTATTTTTCAGATAAGAAAACTGAGATTTTTAGAGGTCACATGGTTAATATCAGAACCAGAACTTCAATCCTAGTTTCCTGTTTTCCGATAATTTCACTGTCTTTTCAGGGACCACATCTAAAAATTTCTCTATGCTTTATGAAGAGAGGATTTAGTTAGGGAAAGGACTTGCAACCATTTGAGAAGAAAGGTCCTTCTTTACCCTAGTTAGTTTCACTTAAGTATTGTTGGGTAAAAAAAAAAATCTCTTAGCTCAAACCAGGGCCATCACCTTACTAGGACATATACTGCCTCCATTTGGCAATACCTCAGTCCCACATAGATTATTTCCCTCTTCCCATTTACTTTTGTTTTTATGTTCTTGATCACCATTTCCTGGCCCTATTTATGCAAAATTCTTGTATCTGATTGAATATAAGCCCAGTGAGGGCAGGGAATGTTTAATTTTTATCTTTGCTTTCCCTACACCTAGCACAGTGTTTGGCATGTGTACTTGCTAACTAATTGACTTAACCTCTGACTTTTAACTACTGAGAATCCTCCTTTCCCCCCATAGCCATGACGAGTATTCCATTCCAGTTTGGCTGTACTAAGCAGAGAAAGCACTTTGTTGTCCTAGATCTTTGGCTGTGCTGATCAGGGTTAAGGATAAGGGAGGGGGGAGAAGGATGCAGGGAAAGTAATCTACCCCAGAATGCTGAGTTCAGAGCAGAGGATATATTAATGTTAAGACTGGGATGGTGGATCATAGACCTAGAGCTGAACAGAACTCAGAGGCCTTTTAGAAGAAGAAGAAGAAGAAGAAGAAGAAGAAGAAGAAGAAGAATAGGAGGAGGAAGAAGAAGAGGAGGAGGAGGAGGAAGAGGAAGAAGAGGAGGAGGAGGAAGAAGAGGAAGAAGAAGAGGAGGAGGAGGAAGAAGAGGAAGAAGAAGAAAGTGGAGGAGGAAGAAAAGGAAAAAAAGAAGAGGAGGTAGAGGAGGGAGAAGAAGGAAAAGGAGGAGGAAGATAAAGAAAAGAAAGGAAGAAGAGGTAGAAGGAGAGGAGAAAATAAAAGAAGAAGAAGAAGAGGAGGTAGAGGAGAAGAAAAGGAAGAAGATTACCAAGTATTTAACATGTATTATCTCATTGGATCCTCACAATAACTCTATAAAGTTGATGCTGTTATAGGAAACTGAACCAAAGAAAAAAAGGGACTTTCTCCAGGGTCGAACAGATTCGGCCTCAGTTCTTCCTAAGGATTTCTCTGCTATGGTGCCTGGCTCCCTCTAGCTTCCCCATGTGAGGAAACTGAGGCCCAGGCAGGGTAAGTGACTTGCCTAGAGGCAGGTATAGAAGCATGGTATTCTCTCCTCCCTTCCAATTAAAATTAAAATTTAATTCCCTGAAGTTTTACCTTATATACAGTAAAGCACCCATTCGGGACATTGCTAGGCAATGCTCTCTAGTCTCATGTCCTGAGAGAGGAGTCTTCAGTAAAAATCTGCTCCACACCACCAGTCTCTAATGGTCCCTGATGATGTGGGCTCTGAAGCTTGGTGTTCATAAGGAAAAGGTGAGGCCTTTCACCCCCTGAAACCAGTAGATTCTCCTTCTCAAACACAGTGGGAGTGCATCTTTTCCCTTTCCTTTCCACAGCTTTTCCCTTGCTGCTGGACTGGGAATTCCAGAAATCTCTTTCATTTCAGAATGGACAAAATCTTGTGACTGAATTCATTTTAGGGAAAAGCAGTGTTGGTAGAGCGGCTGAGCCTGAGCTGAGAAAGTTCAAGGGAGGGTACGGGTGGTCTTACAGGAGGTTGTGGATTCTTCCCCTAATTGGAGTCTTTAACCTAAAATTCTGAACAATTTAAGATATTTTCACACTCTAGTTGGCATCGTAATTGTGTGTGCATCTTATTTTGCCAGTGTCAGCAGCCTTGTTTTCTTTCTTTTTCTTTGTTTTTTTTTTAAACTTTATGCTTTCCCTCTGTGCGTTGTGCCTAGTTGGTATGTAATAAATGTGTGTTGAAATGTGGGTTACTGCCTTTTGAACTGGAGTACAATCAGACCATATTTCTCCACAGGATCTCCAAAGATGAGGCAGAGACCCCCTCCTCGACGAGACATGACCATCGTAAGTAAAACCCTCACCCTGGGGAACCAGGCCCTTATTTGAAAGGCTTGAGTTATAGGACAATCCTTTGTACTTAATGTATAGTTTTTGTATTCAACAAAGCATCTTCACAGGCATTATCTCACTTGGTTCTCAAAACAGTTCCAACAATACCCATACTAGGTGTGGTAGGTATTATTATTCTGCTTAACATATTAAGAAGCGGATTTAGAGACAATAAGTGTTTTTCCTAAGGTCACACAGGATATTAGTGACAAAGTCAGAACCGAGACAGAGACACACCTTTGACTTTTAGGTTAGGTCCCTTTCCAAAGATAAAATATGTAAAGTTGTGCCCCTCAAGATGAACAGAAACCAAACCTTGGGCAAAAAGATTCTCTAATACCATACTAGTTTCCTCTTTTCGTGTTCTGATTGTTGTCTCCAAGCTAATAGAAAATTTTCTAATTCCTTTTTCTCTTTAAATCAGTATAACTCTAGAGTTCCCTTACCTTTCCACATTTCCCCCACATAACCCTCAGCTGCAAAACTTCTGCTTCACTTATAAGATCAAAAATGCAACATGTCTCTTTGGAGCCAGGTCACATTTTAATTGAATCCCACAAAACTACCCATTGTGTTTAAACTTTTTAGTAATACACTAACAAAAGTTAGTTTTATGTTTAATTCTATCAGCCTCGAGGTTTGAACCTGCCAAAACCCCCTATCCCACCCCAAGTGGAAGAGGAATATTACACCATTGCTGAGTTTCAGACAACTATTCCTGATGGAATCAGTTTCCAGGCAGGACTGAAAGTTGAGGTGAGTGGACTTGACCTTCCCTTCCCACCTCTAGCCTGTCTTTTCCTCCTCTGACTTCTCCTTCCTTCCTGTGTCCTCCCCTCCCATCCTCTCACCTTCCTTCCCTCTTGCCTGAACAATTCCCTGAAATTTCTCTTTCCCCTGGATACTTTTTCTCATCTCTCTTGATGACTCTAGAAAGTTAAGGTTATTTACAGTTCTTTCAGAGATTTTATGTAGATACGTGTTTGGAAATCCCTTGATAGGTGTCATTAACAGCAAAGAGCCCGTGCTTGGCAGCATACGTTACAGATGCCAGAGATGACACTTGAGATGGGCCTGGCATCGTCATTATCTTCAGTAAGGATAGATTGACCCAGCTCTCCATTGTCACCCATTCACTACTTCCTCTTTTCCATTTCTCTCCATCATGTTCATTCTCCCCATCATCAGAAACTGAGAACAACAGGATATCAGGTGGACAACCTGGCATGCAGGTTCTAAAAAGTTCTCTCTCTCTCTCTCTCTCTCTCTCTCTCTCTCTCTCTCTCTCTCTCTCTCTCTCTCTCTCTCTCACGCACATGTGCACACACACACACACACCATCATCTATGAGAAGTAGGCAGAAAGAAATGGCACCATGACAACTACTGTTGTCAGTTCATCACTTCCCATCATCATCAACAATTGAACAAACATTTCTAAAGTAATAGGTGCAAGGCACTGTTGAAAAACAAATAAGAAAAACCTAATCCATGCCCTCAGGGTGCTCTTACTCTACAAAGAAGCAAGACCCACTTGTGTTAACTACTCTCACTCCCTGGTTCTGCAGAATCTTCAACAACCCATCCAGCTTCTGCTCCAGTGGGTACCATGGGCACCAGTCTTTCTCATTAAAAAGAAATCTTATCTGTTGCTACCACTGGTTATTTAGGAGAAGAAGTGTGAGGAGTAGGAAGAAATTTTACAATTTTTATATCTGTTATCAACTATTTTACATTTCCAAAGTATTTCTAAATGTTGTCTCATTTGACCCTCAAAAGAAAGTTACTATTATCCCCATTTGAGATATGAGGAAACTCGTATTGGTGACTAGAGCCAAGTTCTATAGCTAGTAAGTAGCAAAATGGAGACCAGAACCCTCGGGATCACTTCACAACATTACATGGCCTTCCTGTGTAAGTAACACCTCCTCTGTGTAGACTATTTTCTTTGACTGGTAGAAGCTAACATCCTCTAGGCAGCACTGTCTCTATCTGAAGAGAAATGTATTTGCAATTATAAATAATTATTATTATATTATAAAATTATAAATTATAAAATACGGCCTATGGGCAGCTGAACCGATACTTCAAAGTCTATTATCTGAGACCTGGAAGGTTCACAAGTGACACCAGATCTATGTTTATAGGCCTTAATGATCTCTCTACCAAGTTCCCGTCTTGTATTTCCAACTGCCTGCTGGTCATTTTCATCTGGATTTCTCAACATAACTCAAAATGAACATGTCTAAAATCAAACTCCTCTTTACCCCTTTACTAGATTTATGCTACTGACTTCCATATTTCTGTTAATGGAGTTGTCATTCAGTCACATATGCTTAAAACATCCCAGTGATTTTTGAGTCATACAGTAGTATTCATTTTCCTTCAGAATATTTATTGCATCCTTCTCTTCCTTTCTAATCCCACTGCTACCACCTCAGTTCAGTTCAATTCAGTTGCTAAACTGTAGCAAGGGCAGTGGCCACACCCTGGGTGAAACCATCTCAGGCAGATGGCCTAAACCAGGCTGAGGGTAATTGACAGGCCTCAAACCTGTTGGTGAGTTAGGAGGATGTCTACCCCATGCATGTGAAGACTTTCCCCAGCAGAACAGGTAGATCAGAACAATTTGTTCCAAAGGGCATGAAGGTGGATGAAACAGGCACTGTGGAGCACTTAGAGGTTGGTCATACATCCAAGATGTATCCCGCGCCATCACCAGTTGTCTTGCCTTTTATCCTGCCACAGGACTTTGATGACTCCTGAAAAGAAAGTGAATTTACACAACTCTGCCTCCCTTAAATCCATCGCACTCGCAAGTCAAGACATTGCCCTCATAACATCACTGGTCCTCTTCAAAAGTAAAGGATAAACAACACCTCTTCCTTTCTGATCCCACTGCTATCACCCCACTTCAGATTTCCATTTCCACCCCTCCCCAGATTATCACACAGGACCTTACACAAAATAGGACCTTAATAAAAGTTGAATTGATGTGAATTGAACTTGTGTCATGGATCTCTTTGGCAGTCATGGGTGAGACCCTGGACCCCTTCTCAGAATATTATTTTTAAAAGCATAAAATAAAATGTGTGGAATTATAAGGGAAAGCAATTATATTGAAACAGTTATTCAAATATTTTTAAAGCAAGTTCTTGGGTCCTATTTTAAGCACTCCTATCTGATGTCTCTGCCTCCAGAATCTCCTCTTTCTAGCTCACCTAGCATGCCCCCTCCAAAAGTACCACTTCATATTATTTCCTGATCAGAAGTCTTGGACTCTACCATAATTCATGGAATAAAATTTAAATATCTGAGCCCAAGCAGACATTGTCTCATACTTTCTAGTACAAATCCTATGCTGCGGCCAATGTAGAGTACTCACTGTTCCTCATTTGAACATTGGACTCTTTTTAACCTCCTTGTTTTGATCCATGCCATACCTTCAACCTAGAATTTGAATGCCCTTTCCCTCTTATTTACCTTTGGAGAGCCTACTCCTCCTTCAAGGCTCATCTCAAATGCCACCTTTTCCATGATGTCCCTAATCTATCCCCTCCCTCCAAGCCACTCTTCCCTTACATGGTTCTATAGCTATGTATCTCCATCTTATCTCTACTTTTATATTGTAAGGCTCTTGAGGACAGAGATGGTCTCTCATTCTTCTTGACACATAATAGACACAATAAACAACTGTCAAATCGATGAATGAATGCCAGTAGCCAGTTGTGACGTATTTCCTGGTGAATCTTTGATCTCTTTCCAAGCTTTGAAATGTCATGGCATCCCAGCAATTCTCCCTTTGGCCCATATCCAAGAGAATAGGAAATAGGACTTCCTGTATCTTTATCCTTCCTGGGGTTCCCCAGTGCTAACAAGATTTGAGGGACTGAATATATGACTGCTCATTTCTTCCAGCTGGTCAGCCACAAATATCTGATAAACAGTAGGCTAAGAGGAAGAGATCAGTAATACACTTCTCTGCTTTGAGGAATCTGTCATCAATGGGATGTAGTGATGCCAGTCACAACTTACCCCTGCCTTCTCATGTTGTGTGCATCTTTTTTTAATGTATTTATGTCATTTATTTTTTTATATCACTTATACTTCACAATATATCCTTTTCCTCTTCCCCCCATAGTTCTATCCCTTATAACAAAGAATAAGAAAAAAGTGGGTGAAAGCAGTTCATCAAAGCTAGCCAACATAGCAACAAATCTGGCATTGTTTGTGATGGTTCACATGTATACTCCACCTGTGCAAAGAGGGGATATATTCTCATCCCTCCGCTTTAGGACCAAAAATCTTGTAAGATTCTTGTCCCTGTTTTCCCACAGATCCTCCAAAGAAGGCCTGCCCAATGTTCTGAGGACCTTTCTCTAGTTCTGTGTTTTTGAAAAATTGTTTTAAATTAAGCAGATTATTTAAAGCTGAATGTTGAACATCAGTATGATGTTCAGTGATTAAGTTTGCTTAATAGCGATTTGCAGATGAATTCTTAAATTCAATTCAAACTATCAAGACAACTTTCCAGTGGCTCCCTTCAAGCCTCTGCCAAGATATTTTATCCATTCTAATCCGCTTGTCCAATGATATGGTCCTAGCTAACGGGTGTTCTGTTTTTTCATCTTGCATTATTCCATAAAGTTCTTTCGAGATGTTTTTGTCTTCGTAATTGCCAATCTGTATCTTTATAACCATTACCCATTGTTGGACACTTAAGCTGCTTCCAGGTTCGTTTTTTTTTAAGTACTGTGAAAATCTTAATAGCTCCCTTATTGCTTGTTTTTCATAACTTTCAGGATATAGTTCCAACAATGGGATTAATGGGTCAAATGACATGATTATTTTTGTTGACTTTTATTGCATAATGTAAGATTGTGTAAGTTGGAAGTTCCACCAGCAATGTATGAGTGTTTTGTTTTCGCTGTTCACTCATTCAGTCATGTCTGACTCTTTGTGACCCTGTGGACCAAACTATCCATGGGGTTTGCTTGGCAAAGATACTGAAATGGTTTGCCATTTCCTTCTGTTAAGGCAAACAGAGATTAAATGACTTGCCCAGGGTTACATAGCTAGTAAGTGTCTAATGCCAGATTTGAACTCAGGTCTTCCCAACTCCAGGACCAGAACTCTATCCACTGAGCTCATTAAACATGAATGTACCATACCTATTTTTCTATAATCGGACAGCACAGAGTTTCTTTTTCTTTTTCTTTTTTTTTTTTTGAGGCAGTCAGGGTTAAGTGACTTGCCCAGGATCCCACAGCTGGTGTCTGAGGTCAAATCTGAACTCAAGTCCTTCTGATTCCAGGGTCAGGACTCCATCTACGGCACTGCCTAGCTGTCCCAGAGTTTCATTTTTTAAAATTACACATGACAATTTGACGGCTGTGAGATAGCACTTCAAAGTCGTTTAAATTACATTTCTTTGATGGTTATTACTGAGGTTACAATTTGTGTTTCCTGCTTTGAAACTTGTTTGTTCACACATCTTTTGGCATCCCATAGGGTTCTGTCCTGGATCCTCTTCTCCCTGTACACTACTTCACTTGGTGAGCTCGTCAGCTGCCAGAGATTTAATTACCACCTCCATGTTGATGATTCTCAGATCTATCTATCTTGCCCCAGTCTTTCTGCTGACCTCCAGCCTCACGTCTCCAACTGCCTTTCAGACATCTCAAACTGGACGTCCAGTAGACATTTTAAACTTAACATGTCCATTACTGAGCTCATTATCTTTCCCCCAAACCCTCCTCACTTCCCCCGACTTCTTTATTACTGTGGAGGGCACTATTATCCTTCCAGTTCCTCAGGCTCACAACCTGGGTGTCATCTTCAACTGTATCATCCCCTGTCTCCAAGCTGTTTCCAAGGCTTGTCGATTTCACCTTTGTAACAACTCTGGACTATGTCCCCTTCTCTCCTGTTGACACTGCCACCATTCTGGTGCAGGCTCTCATCAGCTCACACCTGGACTATTGCACTAGCCTGCTGGTGAGTCTGCCTACCTCAAATCTCTCCCCACTCCAATTTGTTCTCCATTCAGTTACTTAAGTGAATTTCCTAAGGCACAGACCTAACCAGGTCACTCTTCTCTTCCACTCAATAAACTCCACTGGCTCCCTACCACCTCCAGTATCAAATATAAAATCTTTTGTTTGACTTTCAAAGTCCTTTATAAACTACCTCCCTCTTACCTCACACATCCTTCCAATCTTTTTACACCTTATATCTGCATACTCTTCCATCCAGTGATACCACATCAGCTTCCTTGCTGTTCCATGAGGACATTCTTTCTGGTCCGGGCATTTTCTCTATCTGTCCCATATACCTAGAATGCTCTCCCTTCCTATCTCTGTCTACTGTCTTCCCTAGTTTCCTTTAAGTCCCAACTAAAATCCCATCTTCTATAGAAAACTTTGCCCAACCTCACTTAATCCTAGTGCCCGCCCTCTTTTAATTATTTCCAATTTATCTTTCGTGTAGATTGTTTGTACATATTTGTTTACATGTTGTCTTCCCCATTAGATTGTGAGCTCCCAGAGGGCAGAAACTGTCTTTTGCCTCTTTTTGTATCCCTAGCACTTAGCAAAGTGCCTAACACACAGTAGGCACTTAATAAATGTTTATTGACTGGTCGACTGAATTTGTCCATCCTGGACTGGAAATTATCTTTGTAAATTTTTTTAAACCTTTCCCTGTATATTTTAGATAACAGATATTTAATCTGACATTTGTCACAAATTTTCTCCCCAATTTGTTGGTGTTCTTTAACTTTCAACTACATAGTTTAATTGTATATAAAATTTTTATTTTAATGTAAGTCAAACATTTCTACCTGGTCCCAAAAATTCCTTTTACTTATTGAATAGAAAAAAAAAAGTCTTACTCCTTGACAGCTGAGGCAAATACATTATTCCATTTCTTCATCTTTTATAGTTTGGGTTTTTTTGTGCTTAAAGTTTCTCCTCCAGATGGAATTCACTTACTTGTATGTGAGACGTAAGCATAAATCCATTTTGCTAAATTGCCAACTGACTTTCCCAAGTACATTTATTAAACAGTGAATCCTTCCCCTAGTTTTTATTTATATAGATTTGTCAAACACTAATCTTTGGCGTACCTGTAGTTGCTGTCTAGATTCCATTTCATTGATCTATTTCTGCATTTTCTTCTGGTACCAGATAGTTTTTATGACAGCCACTGTGTAATATATTTTAAGTCTGGACTTCCTCTAGTTCTCTTGACATTGAAAGAGTGCACCAGTGGAGTGTGTGGACTGTCCCTCAGCCGTCCCTTGCTTTTGCCACATGGCTGGCCCATCTCCTTGTCTGGTCATATGTATCTCTGTTGACATTGTCCCTGCCTACTACTCCCTTTTGTTGTGCAACTCTTCGTGTAGTATGTTATGTTCTACTCATATTCAACTCAGACCTAGCCATTGTCAGTAATATGTCTTTAAAAATTGGAATTGACTGTGTTGGGGTTTTTCTTTTGATTTGATACAATTTAGAGCATCTTTTCTCAACCCAAAATCTGCCTTGTCCTGCTAACATAAATATACTATTTACTTCTTTGTGTTCTGTCCTCAGCAAGTTTAGAATAGCAGCTCAGCCTAGCTCAAGAACAAGGAGCTAGGTTCCAAAATTGGGAGGGCATTTATGGAGGAAAGAAAGAGTGGATCCTTTGAAGTGTCTGAGTTTTAAAAAGTAGCATCATTTGGTAGACAAAGTTTTGCGTATGGTAAAAATTTACACCAGATTGGCAGCTAGGAAATACTGGAAATACTTAAAATGATGGAATGATGATAGAAGCTCATTGAAATTCATTGAATATGTATTTTGTTCATACTATTTCTAGACCTCTGTATATTCATTTTTAAGTTTAAAAACTTCATTTGTTCCTTCCCAATGAATAAATAATGGAAACTTCTCATAAGTTATGATGGGAAGAACATATTATTACTTGCATACAATGGGCACTTAATCATTAGTAGTATCAAATTAATAGGATGTAATCAAATTAAAAGAATATAAATGCCTTGAGGGCCAGAACTCATTTTCATTTTGTCTTTGAATCTCTGATGCCTGGTGCAGTACCTTACACATGATGTGCTTAATAAAATGTCCATTGAATTAAGAATATTTGTTGTCTCATTTTCATTTCTCTACTGCACTGGTCCTAAAGTTATTTATTCTTTAGTCTATCAGCTCCTAATTAATTGACATTGATAAGCATTCCATTTATTTCATTCAGTCAATAAGCATTTATTCATGTTACAGAGTGTATAACATAGCATACTGTGTGCCAGGCACTAGAGAAACTGATGTAGAACAGAGAAAGCACCTGTCCTCGACAAGCTTATATTCTACTGAGGTGTTGCAACGTATTCACAAATAAGTAAACACAGGATATGTAAAAATAAATAAAAACTAACACTAACATTCCAAAGAATCAGGAAAGACTTTTTGAAGGATATTTTGCTCTAACTAAGCCCCAGAGAGAGCTAAGCGATTCTTTTTTTTACCTACTTCTGTACTGTTGGGGCACCAGTCACTTTTCTACATAGCATACATGTACAGGGCTATCTTTTGTTAGACATTGTCCATTAATGTCAACTAAATTAATTTATGTAAAGTAAATCCTATTGCTTCACTGGTATCAATTATAAGATCTGAAGTGGGTTTAGGAATTGGGGGTGGAGAAAGACACTCCTTTTAGACTGAATTGAAAATATTGTCAAGGGAGGGATTGAAATAACAGGCAGCTCTGTTGCAAATAAGTTCTGTGCTGGCTGGAATCTACAGTGCTTTGTAACAGTTCTTATTCCTTTGAAGCAATTTTTAAAATTTCAGCATCTCCCCTCTCTAGTTAAGCACCAACACACACACACACATTCACATTCACGTGCATGCACACACACACATGTACACGCACAGAATCCTGGGCTTTAAGAATTTCCCCTGCCTGCACATGCCCTAACTCCAAAGACACAACTCCTAATATTCTCTTGGACCTGTTGGAATCTCCCTAAAGTCAAATGATTGTAAAGCCATTGTTACTAAGTTGATCTGTTCTTTTATCCTTTTCAGGTGATTGAGAAAAACTTAAGTGGCTGGTGGTACATCCAAATTGATGATAAGGAAGGCTGGGCCCCAGCAACATTCATTGACAAGTACAAGAAAACCAGCAATGCCTCAAGACCCAACTTCTTAGCTCCGCTGCCTAATGAAATGACACAGCTTCGCCTAGGGGAGGCTGTGGTGGAAAATCACAGCGGCCATGAAGCAACTGGTCCTTCTCGGCCTTTGCCTGAAGCACCACACAATGGCATAGACTGTAGCATACCTTGGTCCAAAGAATGGAAGGGTAAGGAGGGCCATCGAAATGTCTCTTTAGATATGGCTGCATCTGCTGGGTATGAGGAAATCTCTGACCCAGATATGGAGGAGAAGCCCAGCCTCCCACCACGGAAGGAGTCCATCATCAAATCAGAAGGGGAGCTGCAAGAGAGAGAGCGGCAAAGGATGGAGCAGCTCAGAGGGTCCCCCAAACCTCCCGGGATGATGTTGCCCATGATTCCACCGAAACACGTGCCCCAACTAAGGGACAGCAAGAAAGCAGAGCTGAGATCAGATAAGGGCAAGTTGTTCCAGCAGAAAAATGAGATGGGGCTGGAGTGTGGGCACAAAGTGCTGGCCAAGGAAGTAAAGAAGCCAAACCTCCGTCCTATCATCAAACCCAAAGCTGAGCAGCCTGAGGATAAACCTGAGTCTTTTACCCAGAACCCCTTCTTGAAATCTAAACCTCAGGTTAGACCAAAACCAGCTTCTTCCCACAGGACAGAGCCTCCTCAAGCTGAGGACAGACTGGACATCTGCAACCTCAGGAGCAAACTCCGACCTGCTAAGTCTCAGGAGAAGTCATCAGAAGAGGAGAGTCACCACCCAAGTGGAACCCATGATGTCTCCTTCAGCAACAGTTTGCTCTCAGGGGAGGCTTCCAGCAGGCCTCCAGAGCGAGCTATGGTAGACACCAAGCTCACACCTAAACAGGACAGTCTCATGGCAAAGGATATTTCCTCTAAAGTCCCCCCAAGGCCAGCAAAGACGACTGATCCTGTGCCTAAGAGTAGCCCCACCCCTCCCAAAGAGTCACCACAGCAGAGACCAGTAGTACCTCCTCGGAGGCCACCACCGCCCAAGAAAACCTCCTCCTCTTCCAGGCCCCTTCCTGAGACCAAAGTGCCGCATCGAGAGGCGAATGAAGTCAAGGCTGCTCCAGCTCTTGGCCGACCCATGCTTGTCCCTCCAAAGGCCAAACCTTTCCTGCCTGGTCCAGGCAGCCAAGAAGAGGTCAAAGTAAAAAGTGGGCTTGGGCCAAAAGCAGCAGCCAAGCTAGGAGAAGCAAGGGAGAAGCCAGCTGCTGTACCTTTCCCCACTGCGGAAGTCCCCAAAGATACATTATATGTGGCTCTGGCCAACTTTGAAGGGGATGAGGAGACCAGTGGCTTCCAGGAGGGGACTGTGTTTGAAGTACGTGAAAAGAATAGCAGTGGCTGGTGGTTCTGTCAGGTCCTAAGTGGAGCGCCTTCTTGGGAAGGCTGGATTCCTTCCAACTATCTAAGAAAGAAGCCATAGTTCCCACTGTCCTTGTAGGATCCATCCTGCCAAGATCTCCATTGGTTTCACCTGGGTATTTAATTAGCTTCTTAACTTATCATTTTCTACAAGGCTTTAAAAGGAAAGGATTCCATAGTGCATTGGACTTTCTCTTGACTCCTGAGCAGTAATGATCACGGAGAGTGCATCCCCCAGCCTCAATGCAATTCAATTCGGTTCCTTGGCAGTTGTCCCTCTTGTAGGAGATTCAGTCCATCCTCAGTGGTAGTCTCCAGGCCAAATGGCCAACTCTGATCCTATTCCTCAGTATTTTCATCTGTGATATGAGAGGGTTGGATGAGACCAAGGTCCCTTCTGTGTTTTCAATTAACCATAGAAATTACTGCTTGAAGTGGGGGCAATGGGTTCCCGTTGGATCACGAGCAGCCATTCATCCGCTTGCTCTCACATAGCATCCAAGAACCAGGAGCAACCCTTTCCGCAGATTATGCTGGTATCCAGAATGTAACTAGCAAAGGCACTGAGATACCAGATCCCACAGCAGACCTCTGAGCACCAAAAAGTTAATCAGCCTTGGTCAGACACGAAGCCAGGCCCAGTGTCTTGCTATATGATAGGATAGGCCTTGCTATATGATTCCCCTTTTGCATGACCCAAGTTCACCTTCTCCATTTAGCCTTTCCTAAAAGCCACTCGTTCCCATTTTTGTTGTTTGCAGAAATACCTGCTGCCACAAAGGGCCTGTGTGCTTTTTCTAATGTTAACAGGTCTTTCCTTCATTAAGGTTATGGTCATATTTGACTTGGTGAGGAACAATCTTTACTCACATGCCATGGAAGTAGAAGAGGACAAGGACAGAGGTCCGCTAAACCTGCCCTTTTTTTTGTTTGTTTTTGATTTTGCACTCTTAAGAAAGCTTTATGTCCTAGAAGGGTGATTCCTACCCTAAGGCAGCACAGCATTCAGTATATGCTTTGTTCATCACTTTATCCCAGGGTTACCTAGAGCTGGTATCAGCCACATTTTTCTCTCAGTATGGTGCTGTTCAGATATGGGAACCTGTCCTTCATGGGCAGCCCAACTCTAATTGGGGAATAGAGGAAGGAAGGCCCAAAATAGGAATTGACAGCTAGCTGATGCAAGCTAGGACAATGGAGCCATTTGGCTCCCAAAAGCTGTGAGAAAGGGGTTCTAAATGTTCCTGCTTCTACACTGATTACAAAGCCTTCCTCTCCCCCCAACCCCATCACTTTCTCTACTTACCACTCCTTTTTCCTGAATGCTTCTCTCAGTATCTCATCCTGATTATTCTTTAGGATTCCAGGAGGAATACTTGTGTGTTAAGTCTACAGCAACTCATTTTTTAGATAGGAAGAAATGACCATGGTTTAGTGACGTAGCTGCTAGAATCCCATGATGTTGGTGAGGTAAGAGGCAGGGCTCCAATGACTACTGCAGCAGTTGGTGGGAGTGGGGGTGGGGAGAAAAGAGAAAAGACCCCTGAATGACTAGCCTCTTGAATCCCCAGCTCAGAGCCCAGTCTTTAATCAATAAGATCTTATGAAGCGCCTACTTTGTGCCATGCATTATGTTAGGGGCCCTGCCCTCAAGAAGCTGACATACTGTTGGGAAGTCAACATGTACAAAGGAAAATATATACTAAATACAAGATAATTAGAGGGCTGTAGTGGTACTGCTAGTGGCTGAGGATATCAGAAAAGACTTCCTGTAAGAGGTGACAATGAGCTGAACTTTGAAGGCAAGGAGAAAGGATGCTAGGAGGTGGAGGTGGGTGAGAGTTGCCATTATTCAGCTCCAATTGGACTGATTCCCACTAACGCTCTGCTTCTCTCAGTACCCCACATCTGTAAAACATCTGCGTTTCCCAGTGTTTTTGCATCTGTTATCTCACTTGGCCCTCACAGCCTTGTGAGTCAAGTTGGGCAACACTTATTTACCCCACTTGACAGATGAATCACAGAGTCACATTTTGTTAATGTCACCCAGCCAATTTGTGAGATAACCAAGATGAGAACCCAGCCATCGTAAATGGTAGTCCAGAGACCAGACTGTCAGCCTAAAAGAAACCAGGACTAGGCAGCATGATTTTGGGGAAGAGCGGTAGGTTTGGAATCAGACAACCTGGGTCTGAATTCCAGCTCCACCAGTTAAAACCTGCGTGACCTTGGGAAGTCATTTAGCATCTATGAGCCTCAGTTTCCTCAACTGTAAAAATGAAGGGGTTGGACTAAATGAACTTTAAGGTACCTTCTGACTTTAAATTTGTGATCCCATGATCTCCTGTGGAAGAAACAAAGGGGGCTAGGGCTTCAGGTGACAGGTGATACATTTGAAAGCAGGAATGTACTTTTCTTCCTGTAGCTCGTTTCTAGGAACAAGCCAGCTCTAGACTACCCCTTCACTGCATTAATGTCCATTTTCTTGGGAAGACAACTCCCCATACACATCCTTAATACTTCTGGGATGTGTTGCTTTATTAAAGAAGTGGCCATTGAAAACCCTTGGATAGGAAAAAAGACTTGAATCCACATTTTCCCTGGATTCCACAGTGCATGTTAATGTCATGTCCTTCATTCATCCCTTCCTCTAAGGGAAGGGTAGCCCTGGGGAACCTACCACCTGGTGCCCCGGGACTGATAGACTTGAGTGTTTCTCCTGTTCCTGACTGGCCCCCTCTAGCACTGTCCTCAGAAACCACTTGGAAAGATGAGCCGAGGATAAAGAACTGCAGCGACTCTGAGAGTAACCTTTGCAAGTCTGAGCACTCAGATCCCCTCGGTCATTCCTAGACCCTAGTTATCAGAGAAAGCAGCTACCTTAAGTTTGATCGGTGTTGAGCTAATTTTTGACAAACGTTCCTTTTGCTAGCTTACCTGATGCTTTCCTGAATTTGGCTTCATTTTGGAAAGGAAAACCATATATTTTGTTACAGTCTTGCTTCCTAGTTTCATTCATCCATTCACCTAAAATTTACTGAGTGCTTATTATATGCAAGGCAGCATGCTAAGCACTATGGCAGAGGCATATGTGAATATAACCCAGATCCTTGGCCTTAAGGATCTTTGAGGTTTCTACCAACCTAAGGTGATCTGACTTCCTGTCAGAGTCATTCTGCAGCTGGTGTCTATCCAAAGGCAACGGCACCACCTCGCTCTTCACCTGTGTTCTAGGGATTTTATTGCAAATTAAAGTCATTGAATTATGTGGTGATCCTCTAACTGGTGTCAGCTACATCAGAAGCCACAGATCCTGACTTTCTGCAGCAGCCTTTCAGTTTGAAGCTATGGCCCAGGTCGTAATTTCTCTTTTCTCTTGTGTTTCACTAATGGATACTTGCCCAACCGCGTGGCGATGGAGTTGGTCAGTGTGATCTGATGGTCTTTTCCATTCTTGCTTGGTGACGTATTTACATAATCCACTGGGATTATCGCAATAATGTCAAGGATCTGTGATTTAGGTTGGCATGGATACCCTTGCACTAACACTGATTGTGACACCTCTCTGCCTTGGAAGATGTTCTTCATGAGCTGCCATGAAAAATCCACCATGCTTCAGTCTCCTGGGTGATGAGCCTCTTGTAACATAGCAAAACCAGTCTTTGGATCAAAGACATTCATTCGGTCGGCAAGCCTCTTTGTGACTAACACTGCAGAAAATGGTCAGCAGTTGACTCAAAAATGCAGCCTTCGGTCTATTGTGAAAGTAGATTCTGAAGGGCTATCAGCAATGTTTTTATGAAATCTTTTTTTAAAATCAAATGAACATTCATTTAATCATAAAGACTATACGTTCCCCACACCACCCCAAACAGGTCAAAGACAGGTTAGCTTCTTGCATAACCTGATATCCTGTTCTGCACCAAAATTCCATGCTAAATGCCAACTCAAGAGGCACAGGAATGTGATTGTTTACCACACTATGTCAAACGCTTAATCTCAAATCTGCTGTACTAAAACTGCTTGGGGTGAATCTGCATCATAGAACAACCAGTTTCTCTTTTAGCCTCAATCCTAATACCTCTTTGATAAGAATATTTGCTGCATTAAGTTGTATTCCCAAGCAATGTTGTACAGGGGAAAATGCACTGGACTTGCAATCCAATACCTGAATTCAAATTACAGCCTTCTCACTTACTACCTGTGTGACCTTGTGCAGCTCACTTAACTTCTCTGTAAAAAGAGGATATTGGAATAGATGTCCCCCCCAGGTTCCTTCCAGCTGCAAATCCATGATTCTGTCATCCTGTACCACCTGCTTTAAAGAAAGTCAGACCTCTGTCCTTGAATGAGGTATTTCTTTTCATGTTAGGGCACTGGGGAATACTAGAAGTCCATTGGGCTCCACATCCAGCAGTAAGAAATACTCAACTGGATCAGCCCCAGTAGAGACTCTGCCCATTTGCCTCATGTAATTTTCAAAGTGGAGCTCTTAGATTGAAAATATTCTTGGGTGTGCGGGGCACACACAGCCCACGTAGAATTCTCTTGCCAAGTAAAGCTCTGAAGAGCAAACTCTCCACCAAAAAACCAATGAAAGATGGAAAACCAATTGCCATGAAGTTTAGTTTGAAAAGGCCGTGCCACGGATCACATGGGCATGGTAGTGGCAGTCGTGGCTCCTAGCCAGTGTGCCGCTGTGTGGTGGTCAGTGAGTGTCCTGTTCCCCACAGAAGTAGAAGGCACAGTGCCTGCCTTTCAGTAGCTTACATCGAGATGTGGTCAGGACCACATAGGAAATATGCAATTCGTGGCATGGCTGCTATTCCCTCAGTCTAATTTTGCTTTGTTTTTCTTTCCTTACTACTGCTGCTATGACTAATTGATATTGAGGCCCACTGAATCACAGTAGGGTCTTTGTTCTTTTGACTGTTAAGTCGGATACCAAACAAGAGTTTTAACCTGCAGCCTTTCCCCTGGATTCCTTAGATCTAGTTTCCCAAGTCCACCTCTTCTAGACATACATGCTGCAATCAGTCAGTAATACCAGAGACCAAAGATTGCCTGTTACCAGACCCCCAAAGTCTGATTTGGTAAGAAAAGGATGAGTCATAGAAATTGCAATGGCCACATTGGCATCATTGATATAGTGTTGGTGCCATGACAGCTGCTCCATCCTTTGACTTGGCAGAGCTATTCTTAGACCTTCCCCTTACTCCCACCCCTAATTCTCCACCTCTGGCAGCCAGTATCAGGAGTACTGGTGTCTGAGGACACCCCCAGCAATACCTGCTACTCCCAGACCAGTCCTGTTGAATCTGTGGCCCAGACTGGGTGGATCCATGATCCGTACCTAAACCAGGAGCCATCAACTGCTACTTTGTGCCATCAGTATTTTTCAAATCTAACTAACTGCATAGGATTTCACTTTTTCAGCGGGGCAAGTTAATTTTAAATAGTTCTCTGCTGACTTCCTTTGCTCCAAGGCCCCTCATGTGGCCCTGTGTCTTGTTAAAACATTCCATGTGCCATCCTGTTTCTGACCCTTCAATTCCAAATTAAGCATCCTTAACCCCAAACAGGAGTAAGAGGCTAGATAGAACCTCTGTCATCCTAAGGAAGGTTTTTCAAAGGCCTTTCCTTAGTGACGCAAAAGAGCAATAGTTGTTACTTTCTTGGAGGAAAAAAAGGGGACGATTTATTATGTTGATTACCAGCAATAAGAACAGGGCCCCCTCCTATAACCTAGATCAGGAACATTAGTATATCCAATCTCATTTCTCATAACCCTTAGGGAATGAGTCCTGCATGGACCGAATCCAAACACTTTGTGTGTTCCATAGAATAAAGCTGAAGAATCTTGGCTATTTCAGTACTTCTCTTACTCGACAAACAAATTCTCTGACGGTTATTTTTGTTTGTTTCCTTATAACACATAAACTTATATAAGTATATATGTGAGGGGGAAAGGGGATCAGAACATTAACTGTAGCATGTGTAGGCTGTATACTTCACCGTTAGACTTTTTTTTTCTTTCTTTTTTTTTAAATAAAACAAAATGCTTGACTGGTTTCAAGCTTCATTGTGAATGCAGAGTCTGTGTATTTTATTTGGTTAAACTAAAAAAAGGCACAAAGGATAGGAGAGAAGGCACACACAGAACTAGCTTTGTGTCCTAGGATATGTGGGAAAGATGGTCAATCTGGTAAATTATACATGCTCCCCCTCATGGATGCTTTTCTGGGATTCCCAGAAATTTACACAAGTCGTTCACTGGGTACGTGATTAATTCTTGTGGCAGGAAAACACATTTGCCAGTTCCCTTTCGTCTTTTTTCCTGGCGGTCCCCTGATCATTGCAATGAAGGGAAAAAACCTATACCAGTTGAGGTTTATAATGGAGGAAAATCTAAGGGGGAAAAAAATTAACATGGTAGAGTGGAGAGAGAGCACTGATTATAGAATCAGAGAACCTGAATTCAAATCCTACCTTTAGTGCTATTTGTGTGACCTCTGGGCACATTATAACTTCCTAGGTGTCCATTTTCTCATTTATGAAAATGAAGGAGGAGGAGAGCGTATTGGGAAGAGTATATACAAGCTCTGGAATTCAAAACCCACTTCTGCTGATTACAACCTGTGTGACCTTGGCAAGTCATCTAACTCCCCTAGGCTTTACAATGTCTTTACAATGAAGGGGATGAACCTAGACAATAATAATAATAGCTAACATGTTAATTTCATATTTATTATTTTATTTTATATTTTAATAATTTAATATGAACATCAACTGTGTGTCAGGGATTATGCTGAGCACTTTACAACTATTATCTTACTTGATCCTCATAACCTAGGTAATAGGTGCTATTATTATCCCCATTTACAGGTGAGAAAATCGAAGCAAACAGAGGTTACATTACTTACCTAGGGCCACACAGCTAGTAAATATCTAAGGCCACTTTTGAATCCAAGTCCTCCTGACTCCAGGCCAGGTGCTGCATCCCCCGTGCCGCCTATCTGTGCCTGACCTCTGAGAGAGCTTCGAGCTCTAGATATATCATCTTAAGTAGGACTTTCAAGTCTTAAAGACAAACTAGATTCTAAGACTCTCCAAAAGCTGTGTGAGGGAGAAAAGAATTCTCCCATCTTTCATGCCCAAGGGAAGGCACTGGAGAACAAGAGTCAGAGATGAGCTGTGAAAAGAAGACCTCTGGCCCATCAGAATTATTTCCTGAGCCCCTTTGGAGGGCAAAACCCACATGATTAGTTGAATGCAAATCAACAAATATTTGTTAAGCACCTGCTATGTTCTGGACATAGTCTGGAGAAATAAAGACAAAAATAAAACTGGCCCTGCTTTCAACGAACTTAAATTCCACCGAGTTGGCGAATGCATGCCTCTAATGAGGCTTAAGTGTTAGGTTCAGCCCCTTTATGGTCCAGTAACTGTTGTACAGGGAAAATAGCCCCAGACTACAGTCCTGATCTCAGCCTGCTTTTTCACCCATGTATACCCTCGGTCCCAAAAGAACATGGATGTGTCAACATGAGTTGATCCCCACTAACAGAAAACACCTCTGACTGCTGATGAAGGGTGGATCATACAAAGGAGGGACTATGATTATGACTATAATGGGCTGAATTGTGAATTCCTAAAACAAAGTAATATCCTAGTAGGCTTATGTCCCCATTCCCCTGCTACTAACCTTATTGTCCCACTTGAAGGTAAAAGGAGGGAGTGGCAAGTGTATTATAAAAGAAAGGAGGGAGAGGGAGGAGTATTCCCAAAGCAGTTTGCCTCAGCTCAGGAATGGGGAAAATGAAGTTGGAAAAGGAAGAGCAGAAACCCAGCTTTATCTCCCCCCTTCAGCTCAGGCACTGTCTAACCCAACCCCTATAAACTCACTATAAACAGTGACCCCGACAACAACCCAAATTTTCAACAGGTGGGTGAATTGCATGTATACCATTAAATAATTTTTAAACTTTTTTTAATTTTACATTTAATTTATGGAATAAAACAAGCATTTCCATGACAGTACAATAAAAAAGCTGATTACAAATGAAGCTATGAGGCTATTATATACAACTTGCTATTCCTTTCAAATATACAACAAAATTGTCCTATAATTTTTTTTCTGCCATTTCCCCTAGAAATGGTACCATTAGACACAAATAGGTGTATATATGTGTGTATATATATATATATGTATATATATATATATATATATATATATGTATACACACACATACATATGTAAAATTATTCTATACATCTATTTATCAATTCTTTCTCTGGATGCAGATAGCACCTTTCTTCCTACATCCTTTACAATTAATTTGGGTGTTTATAATAGTCAAAATAACTAATTTACTCAAAGTTGTTCTTAAAACAATCCTGCTGTTACTGTATACAGTCTTCTCTTGGTTCTGCTCATTTTGCTCTTCGTTATTTCACTCATCTTTCCATGTTTTTCTAAAATCATTGAGCTCATCATTTCTTATAGCACATGATGCTATACTTGGAAAATCCCAAAGACTCAACTAAAAAGTTAGTTGAAACAATTTTAGCACAGTAGCAGGATGTAAAGTAAATCCACATAAATCATGAGCATTCCTATATGTCACAAGCAAAATTTTTCAGGAGATAGTAAAAAAAAATACCGCATTTAAAATAACTCTGGATGGTGTAAAGTACCCGGGAGTATACCACTAAATAAGAACAGTCCTCACAAACCTAGGTATCTACATTTAGTCTTTTACTCCAAAACCCTCTATGGACCATTGATTCAAATTAACTTAACAAACTTAGCTAGCACTATGGTGCTAGCTACTTAGATAAAAATGAAGTAGTCCTTGCTCTTAATTTTTGTTGGATAAAAACATCAGAAAATTACCCTGGGCCCTCTTTCCTAGGGTTGGGCTCCTTTTCCTTTCTCTGGCTCTTTATACCGCCATCTCAGAGCCCCAGGAAAAAATATTTAAAGCTTAGATATGGCTTATGTCTAGTATCTTCCCCAAAGAGGGAGGGTAGAAAGGTACTCGATGTACAATGTAAGTCAGGGTTTGATCAGCTAATTATTTCATCTACACAAAAGAAATATTGTATACACAAGACAAGCATACAGTGACAGAACTTAAAAGAAGGTGTGGAAATAACATGATTACTATAAAACTCTCCCAGGACGGTTAGATATAAAACCCTCAAAACACAAAGCAGTTTATTGGACTGCTAATTAAGCATTTCACATTTTACCTTAGCCCTGTGCTGTCCAAATGCTTCCTTCTAAGTCCATGCCTTCTGCCAAGTCAGATCAAGGATTGGGTTTACCCTCTTGCCAATGGCTGTCTCCTTTATATAGTGAATGTAGGGAGTGCACACCCACAGTGCAGCAGGCATCAGACAAGGACCCAAGATCTCCTGACCTCTCCAACTCACAAGGCTGTCTCCAAGCCTGGACACATCCATGTCAGGATTGCTGCTCAGTCACCTTTGGTCAGGCAAAGAAGCACGAAGTGGAAGGAGCTGAAGTCAGTACCTTTTAAAGATCAGCAGCGTTTCCTGCTCAATGGTCAATAAGGGTGCTTTCCTTTTTTCTTTTTTGGGGGGCAAGCAATCTGGGTTGAGTGACTTGCCCAGGGTCACACCACTAGTGGGCTGAGGCAGGATTCAAACTCAGTTCTTCCTGACTTCAGAGCTGGTGCTCTATCCCCTACACTACCTAACTGCCCCGGTAGGGTTATTTTCTTCATCATCTCAGAGTGCAAGCCCTTCGGCACTAAGCCCTGGATGTCACGGGAGTTGTCAGAGAAGTCCCGTGGACACTCCCTGGGAGAGCCCCTGCAGACCTCAATACTACACATTTCATAGGTACAATCACTCAACACGCATAGAAGTGCTTAATCCCAGTCTGATTAGAGTCTAACTCTAATCCTAGCAACCTAGCCAAAATAAAAACTATACAGATCACATCTCTGAAAATTAATCTAACAGGAACCCAAACCAAAATCCTTAGTCAAAACAGCATAGTACAATGGGGGAAAGTGTTGAGTTCATATGTCAGAGGATCTGAGTTTGAAATCTAGTCAGTCAGTCAACAAGTGTTTATTATGCACCTCTTATGTGTCAAGTGCAGGACCAAGTACTGGAAATACAAATACTAATGCAAAGAAAGACAATTCCTACCCTCAAGGAACTTACATTCTAATGGAAAGACAATACAAAAAAGAAAGCTAAAAAAGGGGGAAGGAAGTACCCAGAAAGCTGAAGGAATATGCAGCCTGGTGAAAAATTAAAAAATGATTGGCCTGGACACCTTCCTTAATATCTATATGATCTTGGGCAAGTCACTTAACTGCTCAAAGCCTTAGTTTCCTCATTTGTTCCTGGCACAGAGTATACTTAGTAAATTGTTGTTGTTGTTCAATTGTGTCCAACTCTCCCTGACCCCATTTGGGGTTTTCTTGGCAAAGATACTGGAGTGGGTTGCCATATCCTTCTCCAGCTCATTTTACAGATGAGGAAACTGAGGCAAATGGGGTTAAATGACTTGCCCAGGGTCACACAGCTACTAAGTGTCTAAGGCTAGATTTGAATTCAGGAAGATGAGTCTTCCCCAATGCTCTATCCATTGTGCCGCCTAACTGCCTAAAATTCTTGCTGACTGCCTATAAAATAAGGGATTTCCACCAGGCTGCACTGCTCTGGACATGAGTCTGCTGGGTACTTTCTCCCCGTTGCCTGTTTTAGTTTCCTTTCGTGCGCTGTCTTCCCCACTAGCATGTAGGCTCCTTGAGGACAGGGATGGTCCTACCTGATGGTCTTTAAGGTTCTTCCCATCCCTCCTTCTAGGATTTGCAACACCAGATTCTGACTGTGGTATCAATCATGGCAGGGGAGCAATGTCAGAACCCAATGCTGCTCCCTACCCCCAATCAGGACGCCAGCAGGAGTCCTCCCTGTCTCTGGATGCAACATAAGGTACCCCTGAAGACTGGCACAAATCTTTGTGGCGCTATGGTGGCAAGGACAGGGAACCTCTCTCAATTCTCTATGTGCTTTCTAAAGAGCCCTGTGTGGCAGATAATGCAAACATCATGGTCCCCATTTTACAGAAGAGGATTTATTTGGCCTAAAACTCTTGAACTACATGGTAGCTCTGAAAATGTTGGGTCAGATTTTAAGGGGATATCCATACAGATAGAACTATACTAGAAATTTGGTTTTGGTGATGGGCCTGAAGTCAGGAAGACTCCTCTTCATGATTTGAAATCTGGCCTCAGATACCTACTAGCTGTGAGACTCTGAGCAAGTCATTTAACCCTGTTTGCCTCAGTTTCCTCATCTGTAAAATGAGCTGGAGAAGGAAATGGCAAACCATTCCAGTGTCTTTGCCAAGAGAACCCCAAGCAGGGTCACAGACAGTCAGACGCGACTGAGACAACTCAACAACAGTTAGAAGTTAGGTAAGGTGGTAGGTGACCATGAAGGTCCTTTTTCCAACTCTGAATCTGTGATGCTATGATCCCACACTTCCAACTAACCAAAAATAAACATCCTAAATGGAAAAATTAGAATTTCTTATTATACAACAAGAAGAATAGCTTATATTTCCATAGCAATTTAAGGCTTACCCACCGAAACTTAGATGTTATCGTTTTAGATGTTTTCAGTCACGTCCAATTCTTTGTGACCCCATTTGGGGTTTTTTTGGGGGAAAGACCCTGGAGTAGTTTGCCGTTTCCTTCTCCAGCTCATTTTATAAATGAGGAAACTGAGGCAAACAGAATTAAATGACTTGCCCAGGGTCACAGAGCTACAGTAAGTGTCTGAGGCTGGATTTGAACTCAGGAAGATGTCTTTCTGACGTTAGGCCCCACATTGTGTCCACTGAGCCACCTAGTCACTGAGTCAAAAGTGATCCTTATCTTAAACCTAGGAATGACCTCCAACACAGCCTTACTGCCTGCCTTCATCCTGTACTCCATCTTATAAGGTAGTCAGCACAACATTACTGCCTGCTTTCAAACTGTAAAGTTAATTTTCTCCTGACCATGACCCCTAGCTAACCTTAACCCGATCCCTAACCTAATTCTCAATGTAACCTTACTCACCACTGTAACTTAATTTTTAATGCTAACATCAACAGACCTTACATAAACAAAATACTCCTTTGAATGGCAAGCTTTTCCTGAACTTTTGGGAAAGTTTCAAATTTCCAAAATGTGGGTCTTGGAACCCTCTGAATGGATATATATGTATATATGTATATATATATATATATGGTTAGCTGTACTTGGGAAGGCAGTCAGAAAACAAGAGGGTTTATTTTTCACTTCACAAAAATATTTTCCTTCAGAGATATATGAGTTCATGACAACTCCTAGAACATGCTTGTCAAGTTTATCAAATCAGACTTGCAGATTTGCATGTTCTTTATTCTTCCTTGGGCCTCAAAAGACATTTCTGAGAGATGATTAATTAGTTTTCTGTTTCCGTGACTCACTTTGAACGAAATGTATTTACTCTGTCACAGAGTTCAGAGAGAAATTCCATGTTACAGCCAGAGGTAAAAGCAAATAAATAAATAAATTTGTGATTTTCAGCTTTGTAATTTTACTGTGCACATTTATTCTGTAACCTGTCAAATTGGAGGGTGGCTGTATTTGGAGTCTGAGGACCAGGATTCTAATCCTAGCTAAGCCACTTTAATATCTCTGTGACCTTGGGTAGGTCACTCAACCTCTAGGATCTACAATTCCTCCTAAATGAATTAAGGATGTTGGACTAGATAAACCTCTAAAATCCTTTCCCTCCTTGGACCTGTGATCCAGTCAACCACTTTTCGGTAGAGCCTGTAACAAAATCTAATGATGATGATGATGATAATGACAGCAATAACAATAATAACTAGCTTTTATTTTGTTGTTCAGTCATGTTGACTCTTCATGATTCCATCTGGAGTGGTTTGCCATTTCCTTCTCCAGCTTATTTTACAGAAGAGGAAAGTGAGGCAAACGGGGTTAAATTACTTTCCCAGGATCACTCAGCTAGTAAGTGTCTGAAGCTGGATTTGAACTCAGATCTTCATGACTCCAGGCTCAGTGCTCTAGCCACTGCATCACCTAGCTGCCCTTAGCTTTTATTTTACACTTTGAAATTTGCAAAGGGCTTTACCGATATGATTTTATTTTACCCTCACAACTGCCCTGTAGGGTTTCATTGAACTGAATGGAATTTATGCCCCAGGTTGCAAAATTTCGGGAAACTAACTCTGGTGGTATGTATGGTTTGCCTCATCCAAAGGCAGTATAGTAGAAGGGCTAAGCTATAAAGCGGCTTCATATTTACCTATTGTCCTGGGTGTGTTCATCTCAGACTGTGTGAGTTTCCCCTTAGAATTATTCCTTGGAACGTTCCAAAGCTCAGGTGAAGCTTGAGCATTTGGTTGTAATTTTGTAACTGTTCTGGCAATTACCAGGTTACAGTAAGATCCAGTCTCTAAACTCACTATGGAGGCAAGTTTATCTGAATGTCACTCTCAAAATATGCCTGAACTCGGAGCTGGTTGCTTTAAACTGTGAATGTGGCTAATGGCTCACATAGCCTGTTGTTTCTTATACTATACCACTCAAAGAGAGGTCTGGTCTTCTCCACCTGCCCTCTGTCATGATCATGTGAATGAACCAAGGATGGATATGATTTGTTTTCCAAAGTTAACTAAGAGCCAGGGCAAAGATTCTTTGTGCTATTGCTTTTTATACTACTTATACAACTCTCATTCCCTCCGGCAGATCCCTAACAAACAAATTTCTGCATGCCTTGGAACAAAACTAGTTGAATCTGTAGCTCTGGGGCACCAAAGATGGCCTTCCTCAAACATCAGCTAAAATTTTCAATGACCAGGGAAGTATACCACACAATGTGGCACCCAGCAGATTAGTAGATGTTTTTACTTAATACAGTCTTTTTGTTTTGTGATGAATAAAAAGTCTGAAAGACAATTTCTAAGTAGTTAATAAATCCATTTTATTAATTATAGCTAGCTGGATAATTAATAAAATGATGGTCGTTTGTCTTTCTCTGGAAAACCAAAGTCACATGCTCAATGCTTATATGCCCTTGGAAGACAGGGATGTTCCTGACAGGTGAGTCAACTCTGATTGGTTAACAATTAATGAGAGAATGAATGAGAGGTGGGCCTTTGCTAATGAGAGGGTAGATACTTGACTCTGATCACGGCACTCTTGGACAAAGAAATTATCTCTACAGCCAGACCACCCCAACCTGGGGGATCTACAAAAAAGGGATCCACCTAGTCCTGCCTGAGTAGAACACAATGGGCCAGAATTCAGCTAGATGAGATTCTCTTTGTAAGGTCTTCTAGTTGGCTGGGGGTGGGGTGGTGGTGTTATTTGGGCAATGTCATCTATCAGCAATGTGCTTCACAAGGACTGGACTTTGAATGAGGAAATACAAAGGAAAAAACCCTGCATTTTCCCATATATAATTGTTTATTAATAATTATTTCTCTCTGTTTGTTTGATCAATGTAGTCTTCCTTTCACCCCAGCCTCTGCCCTTATACCTGGGTATTTAACCCTTTCTTTCCCAGTTCATCCACCTCTTCAGTGCCCGTGGACTGAACTTTCCCTCCATCTCAGTCGCACATAGGATCGTGCCCTTGATTTTATCATTACCCACAAGTACTCTGCCTCTACATTCCACAATTCCTGAATTCCTTTACTAAACCATAAGCTATTGTTCCATCTCCTCCCAAACCTGTTTTTGTCCCTCATACAACCTCCATTCACTCCACCAAACTGTGTTCTATGGGGATAATAATAGCATCTACCTCTCGGGGTTGTTGTGAGGATCAAAAGAGATCATACTTGTACAGTGCTTTGCAGGGGCAACCGAGTAGCACAGTGGATAGAGCACTGGAGTCAGAAGGACCTGAGTTCAAATCCAGTCTCAGACACTCGACACTAACTGTGTGACCCTAGACAAGTCACTTAACCCCAATTACCTCCCTCCCCAAAAAATAAAGTGCTTTGCAAACCTATAAAGGCTTTATAAATGCTAGCTATTGTTGTTATCATTATCATTACTATTTGCTATCATTGAGCATGTCTCTTCTAATAAGAGAATTTCTGGCCCAATTTTCTTAGTGCCATCTACTTTAGATGAGGACTTGCTAGAGTCTGCAAAACTCAACTTGAGATATTGACTACAGTTCTGGTGTTAAATGGCAGTTTCATGTTTTACCAAGATTTTCCTCTTCTGCCATCTATTCTTCGATCTGGAATCATCATCTTCTCTTTGAGATGCCATTGTCTCCATCCTGCTTATGCAACCAAAACCTACATACTGTAGCTTAAAACTGATGTTTAGACTCACTGACTTTTGCATACAGTGATGCCTGGGCTCCAAGCAAAAATAAACTGTGAAGATTTCCCCCCTCCCCCATCTCCGCATCATTGATTGTGTGATGGGCAGTAGTACCTCGTCAACCGGCCCTCAGCAATTTTGTCATACCCTCTTAGACTGTCAGTCTCATCAGTTTGTCTGACTCAAGTGGCTTCTGGCGCCTTAAGCCCACCTTTCCTTGTCCAGCTCAAGCCTCCTAGTATTGTTCTCTTGGGGATATTGTTTGTTTCTGGAGAAAAGTGCCAATTTTGGGTCTTGGATACCTACCTTCCATAAGGAGCATTCCTCAGAATTATTCAAAGATGAAGTAGTATCTCCAGATTTAATTGTGATATTTAGTTTCTCTCTAGGAATGTTTCATTTGATTAGAAGTGTTTTTGTCTTTTAAAATAAATCGTTAGCATACAATTCCCAGGAATAGCTAACCTCTGTCAGTTGCTCAGGTATATCTCCATGGTCAAAATTCTCAGGTAGGACTTGAGAAACTTTCCTAGTTATCTCTCTTGCCCTAATGTTAGAGGTTTTATTTGTACACTCATCCAATCTTCTCAGTTTCCTGTCCAAAATCTTCCCAATGTGCCCACTACATTTAGCGTGTAAACAAGTCCCCCGAGGATGAAGCAGAAGAAAATTACAAAAAAGCAGGCAGCCGGTACCCACAGGCCTTTTTGAATGCTTCCACAGCTGATCAGAGTCCCCTTTTAGATACTAAGCTAATCAATACAAGCAACACAATGTCCATGTGTTCCTCAGTTTCTCCAAGGTACTTCCATTCCACATCACAGACTGTCCTGGAAGCAAGCTCCTTAACCTCTTCCATGTGAGGAAGTTGCATCAGATGAACAAGTTGATACACTTTTATTAAAAATTATTTAAATTAAATTTTATTTGATTTTCCAACACAGATCAATATTTTCTCCCTCCTACTTCCCTCTTCCTACCCTCCCACTACTGAGAGAGCAGAGAAATAGAACTCCTATTACAAGCATGTATGCATGCTTTTGTCACAAGCAAAACAAAATTTTTCGCTGGCTATGTCTAAAAAAGAGTCTCAATCTGTGTATGTCACCTCTCTGTCTGAGCAGCTTATTTCATCAGGAATCATCAGGAATCTTAGTTGGCCAAGATTTGCTTCTCACCCTCCCCCCCAAACCCCTTCAAGCATTGAGAATCAAGAAAAACAAAACCCATTACATACATGTATAGTTCAATCTAATCCAATAAACATTAATTAGGCACCTATTATATGCCAAGCACTGTGCTAAGTTCATATAGTCAATCAAAACAAATTTCCACTTGGCCATATCCTAAAAAATATTTCTCTCATTCTGCATTCTGAGTCCTTCATCTCTCTATGAGGGGTGTGTTGCATGTTTTGTGATTAATCTTTTGTGATTTTGGTTGATAAGAGTTCAGCACAATCATATTCCATTACATTTATATGTTATAACTCATTTGCCCATTTCTCATTTTATGGACATCCCTCCATATTTTAATTCTTCGTTACTTCAAAAACAGCTGCAAATATTTTTGCACATCCTTTGAATTTGTTTTGCATAGGAATACTTTCTCCCTTTATCCTCTATTTCTCTTTCCCCTTTTCCCCTCCTTTTCCTCTGTTGAATGACATGTATTTCTGTGACCAATTGTATGTGTAAATTCTTCCTTTTTCAGATATTGCATCTTTTTTTTTTTACTTATTTAAGGTTCATGGCAACCCTGTGTCAAGCAAGTCTACAGGCACCATTTTTCCTACAGCATGTGCTCACATTGTGTCTCCATGTCCCATTTTGGTAATTCCCATAATTATTTCAAACCTTTTCATTATTATCATATCTTTTATGGTGATCTGTGATCTGTGATCAGTGATCTTTGATGTGACTGTTGTAATTGGTTTGGGGCACCATGAACTATGCCCATGTAAGACGGGTGAACTTAATCAACAAATGTGCGTCTTCTGAGTGCTCCACCAACAAAATGTTCCCCCCTCTCTCTCCCCCTCCTTGGGCCTCCTATTCCCTGAGACACAACAATATTGAAGAATATTATATAAACTGAGTTGATAAAGAAGTGGTGGGTTTGGCAGACAGTTAGGTGGCTGCAGTAGATAGAGCACTGGCCCTGGAGTCAGGAGGACCTCAGTTCAAATCTGGCCTCAGACACATAATACTCACCAGCTGTATGACTCTGGGCAAATCACTTAACCCCAGTTGCTTCACCAGAAGAAAAAAAAAAAAGAAAGAAGTGGCAGGTTTGAGAGGATTGACTTTAATTTTGAAAGAAGTTTTACTATGGGTAAAATGCTATCAAACATGCTACAAAGAAATCTTTTGTGAAAGGAAGAGTCATTTGATGAGGCAAAATTCATTTTGTCTTTTTTTAAGGAATTTCCACAGCCATCCCAACCTTCAGCACCCTCCACCCTGATCAGTCAGCAGCCTTCAACACCGAGGCAAGACCCTCCACCAGCAAAAAGCTTATGACTCGCTATAGGCTCAGGTGATGGTCAGCATTGTTTTTTTTAGCGATGAACTATTCGTTAATTAAGGCATGTACTTTGGGTTTTCTTTAGACATAATACTATTGTACACTTAATAGACTGTGGTATAATGTAAACATAACTTACATGCACTGACTTGCTTTATTGTGATATTCACTTTATTGAGGTGATCTGGAACCAAACCTGCAATACCTCCAAGGTATATTTGTGTCTCTGGAATCTGGCCCACCACCCTCCAAGGGGAACTTTGATTTTTATTTTTTCCTTGGTATTTATTTACTTTATTTTAAATTTAGAATAAAACAAGCATTTCCATAACATAGTATAATAAAAAAGATTACACATGAAACTGCAAACCTATTATGTAGGATGTGCTATTCCTTTTAAATATATAATAAAGTTATCATGTAAATTTCTTTTCTTTTCTTTTTCCTTTTTTTTTCTTCCTTCCCCCATTCCCACCCTCTGCCCTAGATATATCCTAGCAATAGCAATAAGAGGGGGAAAAAAAAGAAATAGAAGTAATTAGAACAGGGAATAAGGTAATAAAACTATTTCTTTTTGCAGATGATACAATGATATACTTGGAAAATCCCAAAGACCCAACTGAAAAACTAGTTGAAACAATTAATAATTTTAGTAAAGTAGCAGCATATAAAGTAAACCCACCTAAATCATTAGTATTCCTAGATATCACAAAACCCTATAAGAAGAGATAGTAAAAGACACCCCATTTAAAAGAACTCTAGATCATATAAAATACCTGGGAGTATACCTGCCAAAACAAACCCAGGAACTCTATAAACAAAATTATTTCAAAAATACCTTTTTATACAAATAAGATCAGATTTCTGCTCTGAGGGGAGTGGGAGAAAAGCTGTGGTTGTATGCTTCCTCTTTCCTTTACCTACTTCCAAGGGAGATATTGGGTCAGAATTATGTCTCCCTGCCCCCTCAAATATTACTAGTAACCACGTACCAGTCTGGTTCAGAAGCCACTTCTCTGGTCAGTCTTAAAGTAGCCCTTAGTTTACACTCACTAGCTTAGCTCCTTCCCACCAAATACTGGTGAGAACCAGTGAAGATCTGTTTGCCTGGTATGGCCCCAGCTTCCCAAGCTGCATGCATAATAAGGCTAATAAACCCAGAAATGGGCATCAGCCCTCTCTTTCAGCCTCTTTCTAGATGGCACAATTAAAGTTAATTCCATCCATCCTTGCCTGCTTTTATTCTTCATTTCTTATTAGGCAACTGAGAAAATACCCTCATTTCACCGGTCCTGACTATACTCTTATCTTTCCCAATGGACAACAAGGCAATCTCCCATTGATTCTAGCTGGCTCTTTGCTCTTTGTCTAAAACTCCTGATTTGAGCTCTGAGGAGCTCAGGGCCTTCAACTGGACTGGGAAGTCGCCCCTCTGTATTCTGCCCTTGATTGCCCGGGGCAAGGGGCATCCCAAATATACAGAGACCATTCTCTCCTCCCCTTGTCAGAGTGATAGAGTTTCGTTAACTGTTATCTCTCTATGGCTCTGCTGCTCATCATCTAAACTCACTTCCATTACAAATATGTGGCAGAACTGGGATGAAGAGCAGTTAGATGAATCGTTTTTGGGAAGGAGGATTCCTCTGGAAGAGAAATGCTGCGGAGATGGGAATCTTTGCTGAGTCAGGTAGCTGGGTACCCAGGAGATTAAAGGTACTTAGGGGTTGAATGTGTGCTTTGGACCTCACTAAGGATTTTGTGAAGTGAATTGTCCTAGGATTTGCCCGGCTCAAGTGATGCCTTTCACCGACATCCTGGGGATTTAGGAATTCCTTGGCAGCAGACTAACAGGTCCTTAATCTGGAAAGTTTCCCTGTCCCCCTTCCCCTGTGACAGAGGGAAGGATAGGGAAGAGAAGCAGTGTTCTACTCACAGATAAAGTAACCTGCCAAGTTAAAAGGGAAGGTTTCCTAGAAAAAGTGATGCTGGGGGGCAGCTAGGTGGTGCAGCGGATAGAGCACCAGCCCTGGAGTCAGGAGGACCTGAGTTAAAATGTGGCCTCAGACCAAACACTTGACACTTACTAGCTGTGTGACCCTGGGCAAGTCACTTAATCCCATTGCCTAGCAAAGAAAAACAAACACACAAAAAAAGTGATGCTGGCATGGCAAATAAGGAAGCAAACCACCACCCCTCCCCACGCCCTGCTCAGCCATCTAGAGACAGAAAGAGCCTGAAGATGATCACCCTGGGGGAATAGGGCCAATTAGGAGATCAGGACAAAGAAGACCCAGGGAGGGGAAGCCAGTGTCCCTTAGAAGAGATTGCAGTGAATACTCCTGAAGAGGGACAGGGTCAAAAGAAAGAATAGAATAAATGGGAGGGCAGGATAGAATTAAGGGAAATAAAGTTAGTTTTTCACAACACGTCTACTTAAGGAAGTGTTTTGCATAACTGCACATGTACAACCTATATTGAGTTGCTTGCCTTTTCAATGAGGGTGGGTGGGGAGGGAGGAAGGGAGAAAATTTGGAACTCAAAGTTTTAAAAACACATGTTTTAAAAAAATGCTTTCACATGCAACTGGGAAATAAGAAATAGAGAAAATGGGGTACAGAAGTCTATCCTGCTCTACAGAAAAATAGAAGGGGAAGGGGATGAGAGAAGGGAGGGGGGAGAGATAGAAGAGAAGGCAGACCAGGGGAAGGGGTATTCAGAATGCATGCCATCTTGGGGTGAGGGGAGGGGTGAGAAATTTGGAACTCAACAAATATTGAAAACTAAAAATAAATAAATCTATATTTAAAAAAAAGAGGGAGATTGCAGTGGAAACCTAGTGTCTCAGAGGAGAAGGAACTAATTAGGTTTGTGGTCTGCTAGAACTCCAGCCCCCAAACCCTGTTATCCCTCCCTTTTCTGAGGCAGGGGAGGAAGAAACATCCCAAATATTTGCCCTCCATCCTGACAGCATCCCCTTCCTAATCAGGCAAACAGGAATGGAGGTAGGGTGTAGTCCCCAGGCTGACTCTCCCCTGGAGGATTGCAGGAATATGTCCGCAAAACAGGCTAAATAGGCAATCTAGACATTTATTGAATCTCTGAAACACTGGATGAAAAATTACTATAGGGGCAGCTAGGTGGCACAATGGATAGAGAACACCAGGCCCGGAATCAGGAAGGCCTGAGTTCAAATCTGACCTCAGACACTAACTAGCTGTGTGACCCTGGGCAAGTCATTTAACCCCAATTGCCCCCCCCCAAAAAGTGACTATAGTACCAGTATGCCCATATGTGAGGAGCAAGAGAATTCCCCTCAGTGGCCTTAGCTCAGATTCTACCTTGTGGGTCATCCAAATGATTGCCACAATTATGATGCAACTATCAGAGCCTGTTAAGAGGATTGTGGTGGTAATTTCCACTGAAGGATATCAAATCGGAAACCAGACCCGGGGAAGGAGGTATCCCTATGGGTTTGCATAGTAGCCAAATCAAAAAACAGACCAGTGTATCTTAAGTCTTGTGAGAAATGATTATTGCTCTCTGGTATTAATAACTAATTATTGTATTAGGACTAGGTTTTTCCCTTTTTTACTTCTTCATCCAGAAATCAAGTGATATGGGAAATCTTTCTAAAACACCCAGCCAGGATGGGTAAGATCTAATCAAAGGCAGTAAAAGAAATTCTAAGTGTGGGCAAATGGGTGCATTCCTACTCATTGTGTTTACTCAGACAGGTCTGGGGAAATATTGATTCTCCCTTTTGTCAAGACACGTGATATGGAAATTGATAAGTATCTTTGACCGAGATTTGGGTGACCCAAGTCACATACCTCAAGACCCTCACTGTAATATAGCCCACCCTCTCATTGTAAGATTCATTTTCTCATTAATTGTTAACCAATTAGAATTGACTGCCACCCTCAGGAGCTCCCGCTCTTCCAAGGGCATATAAACTGTGAGCCCACCCCCATGAGGGGTCTTTGGTCTAAGAGAGAGGGCCAAATGACCAGCCTTTTATTAACAAACATGCTGGTCTTATTAATAAAATGATTAAATTACCCAGAAGATATCTCTGGAACCTTTTTTTTAAATTCCACACTCATTTATTTTGCCCAGTGACAGGCACTCATTCCAGAGGAATCCACATGGAATGGCATGGCTGATTAAGCCTGCATCTGACGAATCTCTCCAGCAATGTGAGGGATCTGTGGGGAAGGGAAAGGGAATACTTTGTATAGCACCTACTATGTGCCAGGCACAGTGCTAAGCTTCTTACAAATTTTATCTCATTTGACTCCTGAAATGGCAAGTGAAATGCACACCCCGTGCAGGACTGGGCCCACCAAAAGGCCTCCCTCCACCTTGCCCAAGAAGAAGCCAAGGAAGAGAAGGCTAGTTGTGCTTCCTGCTAACTCCATTCCATGTAGACAGGAGATCCCTAGGGAAGACCCCAGGGGATACAGCTGGTCAGATCTGAGCATGTGGTTCATGATTTCAGGGTTTTAAGTCACAGAAGTCACGGAAGTAGTGGGTCCCCAGGTGAGGTGGGGGACATGGAGGATCCCAAAAAATTGTGGGAAAGGAAATGAGTAGACCTAGAAGAAAGAATGTGGGTTGGTGGGGAAGAAGCCCTGGACGCTAGCCTGTACCTTCCCGTGCTTTGTTTTCACAGGTAATACTAGATAATGACTGGGCACTGAAGGAGGTGGGCTGACTCTACTCTCACTGTTCCTGTTGTTCTGTTTGATTTCGCAATTGTTCTTTAACTCTAACCTGAGCTTGAATCCAGCCTCAGACACTCACTAGCTCTGTGACTCTGGGCAAGTCATTTAACCCTGTTTGCCTCAGTTCCCCATCTGTAAAATGAGCTGGAAAAGGAAATAACAAACCACCCAGTATTTTTGACAAGAAAACCCCAAATAGGGTCACAAAGAGTCAGATAGAACCGAAACGATTAACTCCAAAAGTCCCGTGTGGCTTTTCACTCTTCATCCAAACTTTCCAACATTACGGTCAATTATGTAAAAGGCTATCACAAACTGCAAATAGCAAGTAAGCCCATTTACCTAAATAAACAGCAAACTGAAATCAGAGAAGTAATACAGATTATAATATAGCAAAGAGAGAATGATGGCTTTAGCTGGGAATGAGATGAGATCTCACCTCAGAGATGGCCTGATCTCACCCAAGAAAGTCTCCGAAGAAGAAGTTGGAAAACCAGGACATTTGAAGGAGCTGGCTTCCCCTATAGACTTGCTGCTTTTCCCTCCAGTCTCTAGAAGAATGTCTGGAACCCCATGTCTCCCCCTCAGCAAGAAACTCAGCACCAATTCTTCGAGTTCCTTAAAATAGAAAAGCATCATCATATTCAGCATTCTCCTGACAAGTCACATTTACATTTCCCTCTGAATTTAGCACATAGCGGGGAACTGCCCTCCTCCCAACCTGTCTGAGGTATAGCTAAATTACTTATGGTTACCTCCCAACCTAGATACACCTACATAAAGAATGACATGAACAGGCCCAGACCTCAACTTAAAGCAATTTTTATATAATGCGAATTTGTCCTTGGAAGTACGGAAGGGAGGGAGGGAGACAGGAAGGGGGCCCCCACACACAGTTCAAGGACACCCGGGGGCTAGGGACAGAAAAGTGAGAGCAGGAGGAGGAACAGGCTAGGCTGGGGCCAGCCATATGGGGGCCCAGGTCTGCGGGGGGGGGGGTAGGCGGGTGGAGGGCACCAGATCTGGGACAGACACATGGTACCTGAGCTCAGATAAATGGCAGACACATGGGATGCGGGGCAAAGGTCTCCTCTCTCATCCAGAGGTCTCAAGCCAAGCCCACATCCCCAGAAGAGGCAGTGTGGGGTAAGTGGGTAGGGAGAGAGAGCAGCACAATTTTGCTTTCACTTGGAGGGGGTTTTTTTAGGTTTTTTAATTTTTTTTTGTGGGAGATGGGAGGCCATGCACCAAGCCAAGGGGTAAGAGCAGGGAGAGAGAACACAGTACTGTATAGTAAAGTTAACATAGGTTTTGGTTTTGGGTTTGGGTTTTTGGGTTTTGGGTTTTTTTAGGGGGGGATGAGAATTTCTTTAAGAATTCTTTACTAGTTGCATATATGTAAAGCAAGAACTGTCTTATTTACCTAGTCCTTCCACCCCCTCGGGGAAGCCTAGAGAAACAAAGAGTAATTTGCAGGGATACCGGAGCCAGCTTTTCCAAAGCTGATTGTTAAACTTTCTGTATGAACGTTTTCACCTTGGAAATTGTAGATCTTATATCAGGGCTTGATTTTTATTGATTGTCTAGCTTAAGAAAGTGATAGGAAAATGTTAATAATATAAATTAAACTTAAAGGTATGCCCCATATACAAAAATGTGCGTATACAGGTGTATGTATATATGTGTGTATATACATAGAAGTGTATGCATATACACATTTATGTATACAGAGAGCCAGTTGTTAAACATTTATTGGCACATATCTGGCTTTCGTCACCAAAAGAAAATCAAAGGAAAACAGCATGGGGTAGAGACATTACAATCCCTTTTTAAAAGTTTACTGAGTCATCTGTTCTTCTTGTTCAATAGCCAATAAGAAGACGTTTTGTCATCTCAGAGGTGCAAGAGCATTGAGTCACACGAGGCTGCTAGGAACTTGCCAGAGTTCATTATCTTAAAACAAAAAAAACCAAAAAACAAAACAAACAACCCACGTGGCCTGGATCCAAAGAGGCAGCTTTGTCCAAGCCCTGTTCAAACCCAGGTCATATTAGCTAGTAAGCAGTTTCTGTGAAGGTGATTGGAAGCCAATTTAGATAGCAGGGAAGGGAATGGGTGATGAGGAAGTGGAGGCAGACTTTTCTTTTGGGGAGTTTCACAGTGAAAGAGAAGAGATATAAAATAACAGCTTGAAGGGATAACAGAATCAATCAAAGGTTGTCGGGTTGTTTTGTTTTGTTTTTTTAAAGATGAAAGTGAAGTTGGTTTTTGTAGGCAGTGGGGAACTAGGGGATGGAGAGAGAATATTGTAGGTGAAAGAACAAATTCTCAAAGAGGCAAATTCCCCGAGTTTGCCTTCCAGGAGAGGATAGGATCTAGTTGCTTAGGGTTAGCCTTGGTAAGGAGAACTAGCTCTTCCTCCTAGAGAGGAGGAAGGAAGAAAAGACAGGTGAAGACATTAAGAGTTTCTGAGGCATGGAGTGGGGAAAGTGAGGGAACTCAAATAGATGGCCTTCGTTTTCTGAATAAAAAGGGAAACAAGGTCATCTGCTGAGTATGAATGGGAAAGGACTGGCATAGAGGGTTTAAAAAGAGAGGAGGCTTGGGGGCAGTTAGGTGGCTCAGTAGATAAAGCACCAGCCCTGAAGTCAAGAGGACCTGAGTTCAAATTGGGCCTCAGACCAAACACTTGGCACTTACTAGCTGTGTGACCCTGGGCAAGTCACTTAACCCCAACTGCCTAAAAAAGAGAGAGAGAGGAGTCTTGGAAAAGCAACTTTGGGAAATATGAGAGTAATCAGGGAAAAATGAAAGAATTGTCAAGTAACGGTGAAGACCCAACAGATCTTCAATAACACAAATTTGCAGTGAATCCACTTGGCAAGTTCTTCAGTATCATTCAATAGTCAGGGAGCAGGAACAGAGAAGGCAGATGGTGGGAGTAATTCAAGGTTGATTATTGGCAGAGTATCTTTTTGCACATAAACTTTACATAGTTTATATTGCTAAATTAGAGGCTACTATTACAAAAATAATTTGTTTTCAATTGTAATTTAAGTAAGTATATTCTTAGTAATAGAATACCTTAAGAAGTCATACAATGTGCTCATTGTTACAAACTTTATATCATGCATACCTACAAGTCAGGGTTACAGGTGATGCTTGTGCGGAACTATATAGTACAATCACTAAAATGCTTTTGATATAAAATAAGAGGATTCAACTAGATAATCTTTTTTTATCTTATTTTTAATTTATGGAATAAAACAAGCATTTCATAACAGTACAATAAAAATAAGATTGTACATGAAACTGCAAATCTACTATGTACAACTTGTATTCCTTTCAAATATACAACAAAATTATCACACATCAGATGGTTGAATTAAAAATAATTTGACTAGATAATCTTTAAGGTCCCTTCAGTGATAAAATCCTTTGTCCCTACTTCTCAACTTCTGAAAATACCTCACAAGTTGCTCCATCCATTTTGACTTTTATCTCTCCCCTGATTTTTCTATTAGTTATCCAGGCGCTAGACCTGGTAACATCCTTCAGATTAGTTGCACATTGCCTCGTTGTTTGGTTTTAAATTGTCCAGGTGTACTGGTGATATGCCTAAATCAACTCCTCTATTTCAGAGCACAGTTCTTGATGACCTTTTTCTAAAAAGACAGCCTATCTGAGGCTAACTGGAAGTCCTACCCTGTCTGTACCTGTAGAGGGAGCATATAACTCAGTAATTTCAGTTAGGTAAAGCTCAGAGGCAAAATTTCATACACTCTATGCTAAGGTGAAATATCTGCCTTTCAAAGTAGAAAACACCCAAATTACACCAAGAGTGATGTAAGCCCAGAGCTTCTGAAGGAGGACTGCAGAACCATGACTCAACAGCTGATTTGAGAAAAAACTGGAACGCTTTAGAAAAACTTGAGTGCAGGTAGGGTTGGACACCTTCAGGCTTGCTGGATGGGGGTTAGCATAATTTGCAACTATTCTCCTTCTTGTCAAGGAGAAGAAAGGGAAGCAGGACACCATCACTCTTAGAAATCGTCTACTGGTTTGTGGTATGTGTCAGTCTTTTGTTAAGTATCAGCCGTATGTCCATTTCTGTTCAAATGAGATAGATGACCCTGACCTTGAAGAATTTAAAGCATTGTTGGGGTGAGGGAAAGATGGACAAAACTTGCACATAAAAAAGATGGACAGACCTGAATGGAGAAATGTGAGAATTTTGATCAGATACTACAGATGGTCAGAGAATTGAATAGGAGGAAGAGAGTGAGCTGGCTTGCATTTGGGAAATTACACAGAATTTTCAGTGGTTCCAAGCTACTTCTTTAGCAAAAATCCATTTTTAAAAAACATAAATAATTTCCAGTGAGAGGCAGCATGGTGTAATAGCTAGAATGATAGGCTTGGAGCCAGGAAGATTTCGATTCAAATCTCTGAAACTTGCTAGCTGGATAACCTTAACCATATGGGCAAGTCACTTAACCATATGTACCTCAAGCAGTTCTCTAGAACTTAACTGCTATGGCATAGATGGGTTGTGACAGAAGGAATTCCCACACCAGAAGTCCCTGGCCCTGATAAAATTATAGGTGCTAGATTTAGAGTCAGAGGAGCTGAGTTCAGAACCTAGTAGTGCCACCTACTACCCATGTGACCTTGTCATGTAACCCTCCTGGGCCTCAGTTTCCTCATCTATAAAATGAGAGGGTTGAACTAAATGGCCTTTAAGATCCCTTCCAGAAGGGGGGCAGAGCCAAGATGGCAGTGACTTCCTTGAGCTCTCCCCCAAAGCCCTCCAAATACCTGTGAAAAATGGCTCTAAACAATATAGAGTAGCAGAACCCACAAAAAGACAAAGTGAAACAAATTTCCAGCCCAAGACAACCTGGATGGTTGATTGGAAAGGTCTATTGCGCCAGGCTGGGAGAGGTACACAATTCAGCGTGGGCTGCGCAGGCAAAGACCAGGCCTCCGCCAACCTGGAGCAGACCTCAGGGGACTGAATCACGGGCAGCAGCAGTGGTTTCCAGACTTCTCAACCCACAAACGCCAAAGACAACTTAGAAGGTCAGTAGGAAAGGTCTGTTGTACCTTGGTGAGAGAGAAGCTTGGTCCGGCCTCAGTCCTGGTGCAGTCGTGAGGTGGTGGCTGCTTCCCACAGACTGAGGGAGTATTGAATGGCTGATCAGAGGGGGATTGTAGGGATCTCCCTTCTGGTGCAAGATTCTCTTGCTTTGGATCTGGGTCACAGTTCTGGGTGATGGTCCTGGGGCAAGGAGGAGTGCTGGAGTGGGGGAGCTTGCAGTGGTGGTACAGAAGGAACCCTCCTCACAGTTCCAAGGCAGAGAAGAGCACTTGTGGTCACTCATAGACCAGAGCCCAGTCCAGGAAAGGAGTAAACACCTCGCCTTTGATCATACCACCTTGGAAGAACTGAAAACTTACAGGTCCCTTGAAGTATCTCTGTAAAACAGCTGCACAAAACCACCAAAGCTTGGGACAGTACATTCTCCACACTGGAAGTAGACCCCTATCTTAACAAAGAGTTTATAATATAACTCAAGTAATTGGCAAGATTTGAACTTGGGAAGATGAGTCTTCCTGACTGCCAGGCCCAGCACTGCTATGCATTACGGCACCATCTAGCTGCCTTTTCTTTGGAGGTATTTAGTTTCACACCATAAGTTGGAGATGGGTCACTGCCTATAAGGAAATCTCTATGTGAGGCATGAGAAACTATACCTGATTGGCTAGAGGAAGACCAAATCAGCTAAGAGAGGCAACTGAAGTCAAACTCCAGTTGTTGTCATCTGGTTAGAGGAGAGCTGAACTCTGTTGTTACATGGAGAACAGTCTGGGCCTTTCAGACCATCTAACGGCTAAGAGAAAAGATAGCTCTCTAGGGTACCTGTGTTGTCCTTTATAATTTAAGAGAAGAGAAAGGAGGAGGAGAAGAAAGACAGATGGTGGGCCTATTTTGAGCTATGCTGATATATTTTTACCAAAAGAGCATTACAGAGACGCTGAGTTGGCAGTAGTAGCATAATGGACCTGATAGAAAGACTACTCAAGACAGAGGACTCAGTCATCCAATCACACAAAGAACAGGATAGCTGTAGCTATGGCTAAAGTGATGTGGATTCATTGGAGATGAAAAAGACCCTTCCTAGGTAAGGGAGGCAGGGGAGAGAAGCATTTCTATAGCACCTACTAGGTACTGGACAGTGTGCTAAGTGTTTTACAATTATTTTACTCATCCTCACAACAGTCTTGTTGGTGCTATTATTATCCCCACTTTACAGTCAAGGAAATTGAGGCAAAAAGAGGTTAAGTGACTTGCACAAGAACACAGCTAAAAAGTATCAGAGGCTGAATTCGAACACAGGTCTTCCTGACTCTTGGCCCAGCACTCTATACAATGTACCACCTAGCAGCCTATTACAGTTGGTTCTTCCCTAAAGTTTCTTTTCCCCTACCATGAGTTTTCTGTCCACATTTTTTTTTAATCACGGTTTGGATTTTTTTCCCCAATTACCAAGCAACTTATACTACCAGCTCCTGCCCCACTAGGAAAAAGAGAAAAATACCTTTGTAACAAATATGCATAATCAGACAAAACAAATTCCCATCTTGGTCCTGTCTAAAAATGCACCCTAAGTACATCATCTCTCTTTCTGTGTAGCATTCTTTATCATCAGAATCATGGCTGTGCACTGTATTGATCAGAGTTCTTAAATCTGAAATGAAAGTTCTGAATTTTTCACTTTTGTAACACTATAATGCAAATTGTTCTGGTTTTGCTCACTTTGCTTTACATCAGTTCATACATGTCCTAGGTTTCTCTCAAACCATTTTGTTTCCTACATTTTATGATAAAAAATATATTCCATCCCATGAATATACCATACTTTGTTCAGCTATTCCCCAACAAATGGGCACTCCCTTAATTTCTAGTTCTTTGCCACCTCAAAAAAAAGAGCTACTATAAACATTTTTGTACACATAGCACCTTTGCCCTCTTTCTTTCATTAGGTATAAGCCTAATAGTGATATTTATGAATCAAAAGATGTTTGCAGTTTAGTAACTTCTGGGAAATAGTTCCAAATTGTTTTCCAGAATGTGTGGACTAATTCACAGTTCCGCCAAAAGTGAGTTAATGTTCTTGTTTTCCAAAACTCTTTTGTTATCTGTCGGTTTCTTTTTTTTCTCAGCTTTGCCAATCTGACAGGTATGAGGTGGAACCTCAGAGTTCTTTTAATTTTTATTTCCCTGATTACTATAATAATTTGGTGTGTTTTCATATGGCTATAGATAGTTTGGACTTCTTTCTTTGAGAAATACTTATTTATATTTTTCAACCATTTAGCAATTGGAGAATCCATTCCTTATAAATCTTGGACATAAGACCTTTATCAGAGAAACTTGCCACCCTAGTTTTTTCTACAATGAACTCTCTCTTTTAAGCTGAGCCACATTGGTTTTGTTTGATTCTATTAGAGGGTGTAAATCTAAAATGGAATTCTAATAGAAAATATAGGGGAGTGGTAGCTAGGGAAGGGAGTTTTGATCTAAGGAGTCACAGAGATGGTGAGTTGATGTATAGACTACTCAGTTGGCATGCCCTTTCTAAAAATAATGGTCCCATTGACTTAATTACTGTGCTCTTAGTAATAAGTGTTTCTATTTAGAGGGAGATTCAGAGTTCCCCTTGCTAATCAAATTATTTTCTTTATCAACTACTCCTTTTCGAACTATTCCCCTTTCAACCTGGTGAAAAATGAACAAAAAAAATCTCTCTTTATTGAATTAAACAGAAAAGCAATGCTTTTGTGTCCATAACATATGATTCAGAAGATGGCAAACTAGACATATTATCCAGCCCCTGTGAATTCTCTAAGAAAACTCGAAAAGAGGAATTATGCATCAGAAGTAGAGAAATTACAATTGAATTCACAGGATAGGAAAGAAAGAAGCCCAAAATGTAAAAGCCATATGAATTAACAGTAGAGAACACTAATCCTTAAGGTGCATACAAATCACCTTTCCTATATCGGTATTCATGTGCTACCAAGACACACAAACCAATCCATGGGCTGAACACTTCAGACCTGAACCATCCCATGTTTTCCTAGACAACCTCTCCATAACATGCTTTGGGGTTGGCACAGGAATTCCCCTACTGCTGAAGAGATTCTGCCAGCACACCCTAGCTCCTAATCATCCGCCATTACAATAACCATCTCATTTTAACAAGCAGCAGACATTGTGTCTGCCTATGAGGAGAAGGGAGAGAATGGAGGGGAGTTGGGATGGAGCAGGAGAAATCAAAAATACCTGAACACCACAATGCTGGAAATAATACAAGAAAACTGCCCAGAATTTCCGAATGTTAGAAACAAAGCATCAGTTGAAAAAATAGACCCTACACTTAAAACTCCAAGACATATGGTGGTTAAATTTAATAGTTCCAACAACAAACAACAAATTTATCCTTGTGTCCAGGAAAAAGATCTTTAAATATAAAGGAAAGGAAATTCAAATAACACAAGACTATTCTGTATCCAATAGAAACTGTGGGAAGGAATGGAATCTCAAAAGTCTTAGTGAATTTAAAAATATCTATTAACTTTAGTGGCTTAAAACTGCATTAAGACTTTGGGAATACCCGTATATTCCAAAAAGCAAAGGATATCAAAATACAACCCCCAAATGACATATACTGTAAACCTGAGTGTAATCATCAGTGGAAAAAAAAAAGGATATTCAATACAAGAGGGGCTTCTGAAGATTCTTGCAAAAAAAAATAACGACAACAACTAAGAGACGAATAGATTAATTACGCTAAACAGAGACATTTCCACCCTTAGCACTATATATAAACCTAAATCTCTTAGTTTCAGGAAAGCAAGATGTCTCCTTGAAATTAAGTCTTCCATTCCAGGAAGTCTGATTAAATATTTGATTCAAGTGAGGCCAAGGACTTCAGAGTATGATACTCTGAAGTATGAAACCAAGGACTTCACAGTATGATACTGATACTATTATTTCTTATTGTCTATAACACAATGGAGGCCTTCTTGCTATATTCTGCCATAGCTGCAAGGGAGGACAAGGGTGCTTGAGGGTAGAGAAGGTTTGAAATAGTCACTCTGTGTGTGGGGGGGGTGGAGTGGGGGGTATTGAAGGGATGATTATAACCAAGAGTTAATCAGAAAAGAATAGTGAAGTATTGAGAACCCAACTGAAATTAAACAACATAGATTTCTAGCAGACTCATCTGACCTAATAGTGTAACTTCCTTCAGTAACATTCTGCCTAATTAAAATAGGAACAGAAAAAAAGGGGTGGTGGGAGAACCCCAGGATGGGGCATGATCAGTTTCCCAGTAAAAGGAAAAGGGATTCAAATACAGAGGACTGTGTCTATTTTCAGTCTATCTAAGATATAGTATCCAGATCTAGGGAGGCAATATTCCCCTTGTATTCTGCCCTGGTCAGATAACATCAGGAGTATTGTGTTTAATTCTTGGTACCATTTTGGGGTAAGAGGATTTAATCAGTGGAGCCGCAGATCAATTTGATGAATTTGGCCAAAGGACTTGATTAAATGACAGGGTCCAGGGTCCAGGGGTATTGTAAGGACACCTTGCTAAAAGGACCCACGGAACTCTCAGACTGAGCCCTGGGAAAAACCTTACTCTAGAAAAGCTAAGGTCACCCACTGCATCCTGAGCCATGGCAAGTCATTTTGACTCTTGTCTTGCCACTGGACTTTGATGACTCTGGAAGAGAGAGTGAGGCTGATGGCTTTGTGTAGCTCTGTCTTACTCTAATCCAATTCACTGGTAAGTTAAAACATCACCCTCATGAAGTCACAGCTCTTTTTTTAGAGTGAAGGATGAACAACAACATGGACTTCCAGACCAGAGAATCACAGAACAGAACTTAATGGGGTAGGTAGGGAAGGATGGGGAAGTGGGAAGGGAATAAGATATATGTTTGCCTAGATTTGTACCTCAGATCCCTAATGCTTTTTGCTTTTTCTAAGCGCCGATCAGAAACTAGAGTTCCTGAGAAAGGACTTTCCCTACCCAAGCAGCTAAGGCATTGCTAGAGTTCTTGAAGAATCATATTATAGCTAGACATAGACTTGCCTATAACTAATGACCCTGTGAGAGCAGACTTTGCTGGCCTTGTGAATCATCTCAAGTTCAAGAATTTGGGTATTGTTCTTAAAGAGATTTCATCAACAGTATGCTTCTTGGGGAAGGAAGAGGATTACCTATATGGTCTCTGCAGCTATAAGATGGGAGCTATGTCATGATGGGTTAGGGGAGGATGGGGAAGAGATCCGGACCTTGTTAACCCTGCCTGCTATTACCATGAATTGCTCAGATAGTGTATTTTGGAGATGAGAAAGAATGCTAATTCAACAGTCCCCAAAGGGTGCTTAATTGATGGTCTATTTGCATGTTTTTTATGTTTCTATAGCAACATACATACTCACTCATGGATTATACACACACACACACACACTCACATGATTATATATTATTAGATATTATGTATTATATATGAGATTCACAAGATTTTGTATGTGTACATGTATGTATATGTATATGTGTATATATGTGTACGAACATGATAGAGATATAGATATATTCATAAAATGAGTCCTTTGAATCTTATGCAGTTTCTGTAGGGATGAAATCAGTCAGCTCTTGGAATGGGTTATTTACTTCTAAGATATAACAAGAACAAAAGTACAACCATTTCCTCTCAATGTACTCTCTCTGCATTGGCCATGTCAAAAAAAAAATTCACTCTGGACTCTGAGTCGCTTACCTGTATCAGGAGGTGGGTAGCATGTTTCATCATGAATCTTATGGAATCATGATTGGTCATTGTGCTGATCAGAGTTCCTAAGTCTCTCAAAGTTGCTTGTCTTTACAATGTTGTTATAGTATGACTTGTTCTCCTGGTTCTATTCACTCTGTATCAATTCATACAGGTCTCTCTGAAACCAAACCTTTCATCATTTCTTAAGGAATAATAGTATTCCATTGCATTCATATTCCATAATTTTTAAAACCATTCCCCAATTTATGGGTACCCCCTAGGTTTCCAGTTCTCTGCCATTACAAAAAAGAACTTCTATAAACATTTTTGTACATATAGTTCCTTTTCTTCTTTCTTTGACCCCTTGGGTATAAGTCTAGTAGTAGTATCCAGGTGATAGAGCCAAGATGGCAAGCAGAGTGATAGGAAGTAATTCAGTAAGTTCCTTTCCACAAGCTGCTTGTAACAGATACAGAAAATGCATCAGACTGAATTTTGACAAGGAAATCCAGAAAAAATCTCGAGTCCTTCATCCAGTCAAGGTCGGCATAGGGAGATAGACAGAGAACTTTGTAGACACTGGGGACAAGATCAGGAAAGGAACAAATGGTGAGTAGAACATTCCAGTGCCCGGGAAGAGGCTATGCATCAAGGTAAGAAGAGGCCTTAGACCCACACTGGGGCACCTCCAGGCCCAAGCTGGGACACTGGGACAGGACAGGTGCCAAGCAGCAACTTTTTCATCCGCTACCCGGTCCAGGGTTGCAGATCTAGGGGCAAAGTGAGAAGGGGACCTACATACAACAGTGATTTCCCACGTAGGGAGGCCCTGGGTGGTACACAGAGAAAGGAGGAAGTTTAGAAGCTAGCAGCAGCAGTAGCAACAGCAGCAGCAGTGATATGACTCAGATCTCAGGTACAAAGCAGGGTCTCATTTCCACCATCAAATTCAGCCAATAGAAGAATAATCAGGGCAGGAATCCCAGACCAAAAGGGAACCTACAGTACTGTAGCTCTGAGATGCTGAGTTGGATATATTTCTGTACCTAACTTGGTACAGTGTATTTATGTGTGTATTCTACCCTCCTTTGACCACTTCAGATAAAAGTGAGTTTCAATCATTGCTAACTTTCTCTACCCTTACCTCCTTGTGTGTACAGTTTTCTACTTATTCACACTGACTGTGAGGTAAGTTTCCCTCTCCCTTTCTTCTTCAGGATATTTCTTTCTCCCTTCTTTTGCTTTCTTCTCTTAAGATCGTCACAACATAACAATTCCACTCCCAGGCCCTCTCTCTTATTTACCTCCCTCTGCAGCCTTTAATAACTTTAGGAGTCTGAAGGGACACTTGTATCTCATCTCTCTATCCCAATGTGAACACTTCAGCCTCGTTTAGTCCCTTCTGATTGCTTGCTTGTGTTTACTTTTTTTGTATTTCTATTGACTCTGTGTTTGTATTTCAAATTTTTATTTAGCTCTGCTCTTTTCATCAGGAACATTTAGAAATTCTCTATTACCTTAAAAATCCAGTTTTGCTGGCTACTTCATTCTTTTCTGTAAGCCTATACCTTTCGTCTTTTGGAACACCTCTTTCCAAGCTATCTGCTTCCTTAAAGTGGTAGCTGCTAAATCTTGTGTCATCCTGCAGTTCTAAGGTTCCTCAATACTTACTTGAATTGTTTCCCCGCCTTTTTCCTGGATGTTTGTAGCATTTTCTCTTTGACTCTTCAGCCCTGGATTAGGGCTATGATATTCTCAAGAGGTTTTTTTTTTTTCCCTTCAGGAGGCGCTGGTGTCTTCTTCCTATTTTCACCTTGTCCTTTACTTGTAGGATGCCTGGGCAGTTTTCTTTATGATTTCTTGACGTATGTCAGGGTTTTGTTGTTGCAGTCATGGCATTCAGGTTATCCAATGATTCTAAAATGATTTCTTCTTAACCTGCTTTGCTTTGGAAGTGATACCTCATGTTTCCTTCTGTTTTCCAGTCTTTTGACCGTGTTTCATATCTCTTGTCTCAGGGAATCTTGAAGTCCTGTTTGATCCATTAGAATTTCCAGTCTTTTAGTTGGGTAAGTTTTGTGTCTCTTGTACTAAGCTATTAGTTCTCCCTCCAAAACTCTCATTTCTTTTACAAGTCTTCCCTCTAGCCCTTTAATTCCATTTATAAAATCCTCTTAAATTCCTAAACTGTTTGCTTCTTCTCTTCTAGGAATTCTATTTGATCCTGAGGCCCGACTCTGTTTCCTTTGTAAGTACTTTCGGGGGCCGCCTTCTCATCTTGGTTTGTGTCTTAGGTGTCCCAGGCATCCTCACAGCGACAGTAAGAGTCTTTTTTGTTGCTGTTGCTGCTTCCTCAATCTTTCAGACTTATTTCCTAAATTGTAACTTTGTATCAGGGTCCCACTCTGAACAGCTCTGGAAGGAGGGTTTGTCTAGAAGGACATGCTTTGTTTGGTCTTGATTTGTATCCTCTGGGGACCTACCACTGCTTTCTCTAAAAAGTAGGCACTGTGTTCTTAAAGGATCCCAGGAATGTATCAGACTGGGACCTGTAAGCTTTCAGTGCATTCCAGCTGGTCAGATGCACGGTGAAGCCTGATAGCTTCCTTCCCCGTCTGAGGCTTGCAAGCTTCTGACCCTAGTTTTGGTCTAGGTAACACAATTATATATAGGTTTGCCTCGTTGCTGCTAACCTAACTCCACAGTCAGCTAGCTGAAATGTTCTGTGGGTTCAAAGCAAAAGAGCAAGCTTCCCCCTGGTGTGAACTCTATGACCTATTTATTCAGTTGCAGACCTCAGCCGGGGTAGGAGGCTGATTCTGAAAGCACGTTCTGTGTCAAGAGCCACACAACTGCTACTTGACTCTGTTCCGGCTCCTTGCCTTGTACGCTGAGCACATCAGGCCCGTGACTTCTGCCCTGGTAAATAGCCCCACATCTGCCATTCCTAGGTGTAGATCCCCTCCTCAGGCCAGGCTCGATTTGCTCCCCAGATCTGGAATCATAGTGACAGAGCTGCCATGTGGCTCCTATTTCTGCTCCCTGCAGGGTCAGGCCCTGTTGCATCCTAGACTGCTCCTTGCCCTAATGCACAGCTGCAGGCCCCAGTGCAGTTCCCAGAGCAGAAGGTTCTGTGTAGTGTCTTTGTTGATGGACTTCAATCCCAGTGCTCACAGACCTCTGTCTATATCCCTCTGCCTCTGACAGGGTGGAAAAATGCCTCACTGTAGTTCTTACTTGGCGTTCTGATCATAACTCAGTCTGGTGTTTTTTTCTAGATCTTCCATGCACTAGTTTTTGGAGAGATCTAGGAGATGCTATTTCCTCTTACTCCACCATTTTCTGTTGTTCTTCTAACATGGCCAACATGGGAATGCTCATAAGAATTAATTCAGAGTGAAATAAATAGAACTAAGAGAACAATATACCACATGACTACAGTAATGTAAATGAAATCATGGAGAAGAGATAAGGCAATATATCTAACCTCCAAAGAAGCAGGGGATTACTAGAACAGAATATTGTATACATTGCCAACAAGGTTCCCGAATACGATGTTTTTGCTCAGTTATGTTTCTTTGTATGTTCCTCTTAAGTGGAATTATTTCATTCTTGATATTTGTATCCCCAGGATCCAGTACAGTAGCTGGTATATGGTACGCAGTTTATGCTTACTGATAGAATATTATGAGGGTTAAATCTGGAGGGGGTAGGAATTGATTGTGATGTAAAGGAAAAAGGCATGAATAATACGAATATTTCTAAATAAAATTAATCTAAATCTGAGCTAAAGAGCCTGGGATACAAGGTACTATTGATAGTGTTGGCAAAACTGGGAAGATATTCCTCTTGGGGGATTTTTTTCCTACCAACATGGCAGGGCAGTGTTCTTTCTGTTCTTCAACATAAAGCCAACACGGAAAACTGCCAAATCGGAGAATCTGTGAATCAGTGAATGTTTGTAAAATTGATGAGGTGTTTTTTTTTCTTTTCCTGGTAACAAATCCTTTGTGCTCAATAAGAAAGAAAGCACTTATCACTTGGATTGTATGCTATCTGTTAAATCAATAGGAATGAAAGTTTGTTGTGATCTCTGCAATTTCCAGAGTGCAATTAAGGACAAAGCAAATTCTTGCAGGGAAAAATCAGCATAGAGCCTCTTCTCCTTCAGGGACATGATCTCTGTTTTCTACGAAGAATTCAGAGTTGAGAATGAACAAATCAAAGGCTTTGTTACATAGCTCTCAATTCTCAGTGCTCTCTCACAAAAACTCACATAATTTAAGATTATATTTAGGCTTTCTTGAAATGCAAATGAAAGTTTGCTGCAATCTCTGCAAGGTGTTCATGATCACAGTTCAGGGTGCTAAATATTCTTCAGAAAAATTAAATTTTCTCTTCTTTTGAGGAGTCTCTCTATTACAAGATGAATTCGCAGGCCACAAGGCACAGGCTCTTCTATTGAAGATTTTCATCCAGAAATATTTTTAATGTCTCAAAGAACAAAAGCTAATCCAAGAGGCACACACACACACACACACACATACACATATAACTTTTTCCATAAAATAATGAGGATACAGTTTAAAATGGTTTTTTGGTGAAGTTTTAGAAACCCAAGTATAATGGTGAAAATTTAAAAACATCATAACTGGAAGATGCAGAATCGAGCTGAAAAGAAATAGAGAGGGTATAAGTGAGTCAATAACAACATTACCAAAATTGGTTAATCAACCAACAGGAACTTAGTGATCTCTTATTATATGTCAAGCTTTGTGTTAGGAATATAAGAAAAATGCCAAACAATCTCGGTCCTCAAAGACCATATGTTATAATAGGAAAGACAACACACGCGTGTGAAGAGAGCAGTCTCACGGAAAATGCACTCATTTGCCCTTCTTTATTCTAGCCTGCTACAGGTACTGACTTCAGCACCTGGGGATAATCTGACAGACCGACTCTTAGTGCTTAAAGAGAAAGGCTCTTCGAAAGGACAAAGTGATCTCTTCAGTGGTTGCTGAGCTGGAGGAACAGACAACCCAATGAACCTTTAAGGAAGTGAAATACCTTCTGACTCATGCATCTTACTCTGACCCTCCTGTGGGGGGGGGGATTGGCGCTCTTTGGGTAGAGGTTGGAGAGATGGGCTAGATGCTCTTTGTCCCATTCTCTGGCCAATGGATCATGGACTCAAATAGACCAGCTTGTACCTGGGCCCTGGCTACTTTTTCTGCCTTATGTTACCTTTCCTAAGTAGGTGACCAAACATTGTTCTTGAGGAGGTGATCTTATGAGTTTGAGAAGTCCAGAGCTCCTGAGGTAAACGGGTGGAGGTGACTGGAAGCAAGGGAAGCTTCGGCATTGGTGAAGATTAAGAACAGGAAGGCCCCATTCCCTTTCTTGGCTTAACAAAAGACACGGACTTCACAGAAAAACATACAGAGCTGAAGAGAAATGGAAAATAATTAATAATCCTGCAAACTGCTTAAGTATCAGTCTGCCAGCAGATTGTACCAGTAGTGATACATTAAATTATTGCATCCTTTAAGTCATTCTGTAATATGTGCTGTGAGACGTTTGTGTCTAGGCTGTCCTGGGTCTCTTTCTCTAGATTTCTTGACAATGTGTGGTTACCGGTGAAGTATTTGAACTGTCCAACATATTCTCTTTCATGCTTGCTACATTATTGTCCCAACTCCTTTCCCTGCATGTCTTAGATATCTTCCAGGCTGTTTTTCTGTCTGTAAATTTATCTGTTTACATTAATTCTTTTGTATGGAGGGAAAAAATACCTGTCTCATACCTTATTTACATTGCACATTGAGTATCTTTTTATTCCTCTGCTGTAGGGACACCTATGTGAGAGGCAAAATCTAAGGTTTAAATAATTTGTCCCTGGAGTTCTAGGGTGGGGAGGGGAAACAAGTCAAAAACTGTGAAAATGGAGTCTAGCCTCATTAGAAACCAGGCTCCCCCAGGATTGAAGTAGGTCAGTTTGCCTGGATCAAGAGCAGACTGGCCCCTTAGGGAGGTAGAGTGGATGCATAGCTTCAGCTCTCTGGGCCCAGGAGTATTTCTTAATGTTAGATACACATATAAGTATATGTATGACATACATACAAAGCAGACAAAAGATAATCTTGCATAGAAAGGCTACTTAGCAGCTGGGGGATGCAGAGGGGATCAGAAAAGTTCTCTTGGAAAAGGCAGCATTTGTACTGGTTCTTGAAAGAAACCAGGGATTCCAAGAGATTCCCTACAGAGGGAGAGCACCCCAGGCATGAAGGAGAGCAGAGAGAAAAGAGATGGAGGGGAATGAAAAAACAGCAAACGATCAATACGGCTGGGCCACAGAGTATATGGAAGATAGTAATATGTAAAAACAATGGAGAGGCAGTGAAGAGCTTTAAATGTCAAAAAGAGGGCCTTATATTTAATTCTAGCATAATAGGGAACCACTAGATTTTATTGAGGGGTGTGTGGGGTGGGGTGAGGAGACCTAAGTTATAAGAAAATCATTTTGGCAGCTATATGGAACATGAATTGGAATAGAAAGAGACTCGGAGGATAGCCAAATGGGATGCTTTTGGAATAGTCTAAGTGAGAAGTAATGACGTGATAACGGACTGAGCTAGGATGGAGGCTCTATCAGTGGAGAGAGGGGGTGTTTGGGAGAGATATGTGGGAGATAGAAAGGGACAGGGTTTGGTGCTTCATCGGTTATATGGTTGCAAAGGAGAGTGTGTGTATATATATATATGTATATGTGTATATATGTATATATATAATGTATGTGTTATATTTAAATATAAATACTTATTCCTTTCCCTTATTCAGTTCTAGGTGAATTTTAGGTACAGGCAAGAGTCAGATCTGTGAAAAATCAAGTTCCTTATAAAAACAGAAAAGTTTAACAATTGAAAAAGGAATTACTTCACTGCCATGATTTCTCACTGATGTAGGTACTTTCTCCAATGGTACTACACCTTCTGATCTTTTATTACTGATCAGAACCCAGACCTGCAGCTGGAAGAGAACCAGGAGGCCATGAAGCTCAACTCTCTAATTTTACATAAGAGGAAACAGAGTTCCAGGGAGGTTGTAACTTGCCCAAGTTCAGGAGTAGAATCTGAACCCGGGTCTTCTTACTATAGAATAATAATTTTCCGCTATAGTAAAGAGAGTCAAGGATAGCTAGGGGGTAAAGTAGATTAGAGTTGGGGAGGCAGGAAGACTCACCTTCCTGAGTTAAAAATCTAGCCTCCTATACTTAACTAGCTGAATGATCCTGGGCAAGTCCTCTTAACCCTGTTTGCCTCAGTCTCTTCATCTGTAAAAATGGCAAACCACTCCAGTATCTTTGCCAAAAAAACAAACAAACAAACCAAAAAAACCCAACAACCCAAATGGGTTCAGGTAAAGTCAGACACGACTGAAAATGACTGAACAACGAAAGAGAGTCAAGAGAAAGACATGAGTCTGACAGCCATTCGCAAGAGTTTATCCTGGGTATCTTTCTCTAGGTTACCAGGGAAGCGAGGAACTGTCCAACATATTCACTTTCACTTTTGTCACATGATCGTCCCAACGCCTTTCCCAGGCTCTTTGATATCTTCTATGCTGTTCTTTAATCTTCAAATTTATTTGTTTTCAATAAACTACAACCCATCATGTTGATTTTATTCCTTAGAGACGGTGGTATTGCATGATTTGCAAGCATATGGTATCAGTAGAATTTTGATGTTTAAAACACAGGCATGAGTTTGGCTCAAAAGCTCAGAGTTGCTGATGCAAATGAAAATGCAACCTAACTCTTAAAACTAAGGGAAAAAACAGATTCACCTATCTATCCACACGGGGAAAACCAAGTGGATGAGGAATGCCTATTGTCCAGACCATGGCATGCATTTGGATAGTGAGGCTATTGCACGCGGTCAATCAGCACACAGCACTCCCGATGGACAATAAAGTAGGCTCATAGTGGATTAGCAGGATGAAATCAGGCCGCAAAAAAGAATTGCACTAAAAGCACTCATCAGCCTCAGTCGAGCCAGCGACATTCCTTTCTATCTTCTTCTCCCCTTGACCACTGGGAAATGAGAGTACCTATTGATTTTTTCTTAAGACACACAAACTGCATACAGACACAAACTCTGACTTAGCTCGGCACATGCCCTTAGTTCAAAAAAGACCCCACTCTGCATTACGGGGCACGGGGGTTGGGGGGGAAGGGTGGAGGGAGGAGGGAGGAGGGAGGAGGGGAAGCTTCGTTTAGCCAGCCCAGTTTCTAGGGAGAAATCAGTCTCCCTCTGCTTCTCACTCCTCCACCGTTGCTCTGTCTCCCAGACACCCTTCACCCCGGAAGGACGAATGGAGGAATGCGAGAGCCTTGCAACTACCCTTCAGGGGAGGGGCCTGACAGCCTCACCTCCGACCGACCCCTTTCCCCTCTCCTCCTCGCGTTCTCTTGGCCTTGCCCGCTTCCCCTCATTCCGTTCTCCTTCTGCTCGGGCTGCCAATCAGAGCGCTGACCTCCCGCGGCCACGCCCCCTCCCTCCTCCGGCGATACCGCCAGACTCGGGTTGGGGGCGGGGCGGGGCAGGTGCAGGGCGGGGCAGGGCGGGCGCGAGGCGGGCGGGCGGGGTGACCGGCTGACTGACAGACGGACGGGCCGCCGGACAGACGGGCGCGCGAGCCAGGCGGGGCCGATGGGGCCGGGCGAGCGGGGCCGACCCCGGCCAGCTCGACTCGCGGGGCCGCCTTCGGGCTGCGTGTGAGGGAGGCGCGAGGCTGGCAGCGGGGGCGGGGGCTCGGGCTCCGGCCAGGCATGGGTCGGGGCGCCGGCGGCGGGCGCGCGGGCCTGTTGGGGGCCTGGGCCGGAGAGGCGGGGGCTGAAGCCGGGGGGTGGGGGCTGGGGGGCGGCTGAGGCGAGGAAGGGGCCGAGCCAAGGCGGTGGGTGGAGCGGAGCCGGGGCGCGGCGCGGCGCGTGGGGGGGGGCGGAGGAGGCCGAGCACGAGCACGCCTGACCGGACCTCGGCGGCGGCGGCTGCAGCGGCGGCGGCGGCGGCGGCGACCGAAGAGGAGGAGGAGGCGGCGGCGGAGGAGGAGGAGGAGGCAGGCGGGCGGGCGGACGAGGCCGCCCCCATGGGCGGGTGTGTGGGCGCCCAGCACGACTCCTCGGGCAGCCTCAACGAGAACTCGGAGGGCACCGGAGGTAGGTGAGCGGCAGGGGGCAGCCTAGTCCCCCCATTGTTCCCTGGGCAGGCCCCGGGGGAGCGGGGCGGGCGGGCTGCCCTGCCTGTCCCGGGCCACCCACCCCTCCCCTCCCCCACGTCAGCCCCTCCTTCTCCCCCAGCTCCAGCCCTGGGCTCGGCCGGGGGCCCCCCGACTCTCTCCGTTACTGACTGCGGGTCCGGGGTCCTCCAGCGCGGGTGGGTTTTGTTCCCCACCTTGAGCCTTCTTCCAGTCCTGAGGCAGGGGGTCTCTAGCGTCAGGCTCCTGGTTCCCCAGACCCCCCACCTGGCTCACCGACACGACCTCCCCCCTTCCAAAAAAAGATCTCTCCATCTCCCCTTGCTGTCCGGACTTAGCTGCTTTCTGGCCCCTGTTTTCTTCATTGCCTTGTTTGGGGACGATTCACTCTCCAGCCGATTTAATTATTCAGGAACGGGACGGAGGCACGCGGGCAGGAGAAAATGGATTGAGGGCTGGGGGGATGTTGGAGCTCCCTGCTTTTAGCTCTGAGTAGCCCCCGCCGCCCCTCTCCGCACCCCTGTTTTGCGGAGTTGACTGGTCTCGGCTCTCAGGAGTTTCAGATGACAGCTGCTCGGTGGTTCCAGTTTGTCCACCGGAACGTGCAACTTTCTTGAGTTCGGCTTGAGAGGCTCGAGGATTTCAAAAGGGGTGTAGGGGGGAGAAATGATCAATTAAAACTTCTTTTTTTCTCTTTTAACTATTGAGAGGAGTAGCGTGCCCTCCCGGTGTGCTAATCACGTTTAGCATGTTCAGCACCTATCTGCCATGTACAGTATGGTTTACCTACTTATTTCATCTGTACTTTTAGGTTGTGTTTTCTTATTTTTAGCACAAAGCACGATTACTTAATTTAGTTGCTAAATACTCGTTTGCCAGTTAGAGTAATTGTAGGTCAGTATTTCGGTGTGAAGATACAATTTTGTCTTTATTAGGGTAAGTAGCTTTTAAATAGGGTATCCACGGAAGGCAGTGTGGTGCTGAGGTTAGGGAGCTGGCCATAGTAGGGGCATAATAAATGTTTATTGATTGATTGGGTGGGACCACCCACCCAAGTCTTTTCAGATATTGGGCAATGAATTCACTTAACCACTTTGTGCTCTAGGCTACTGTCTATAAATTGCAAAA